>NC_071576.1:60216145-60543645 GCF_024509145.1 Vidua macroura
AGGCTAAACCGTGGAACAGATCTTTGCCTGATGTAAATCAGCATAGCTCCAGGAAAGTCAAGACAGGAATACTAATTTGTGTCACAGCTGGTAGTTTATTTCGTTGAACATGTATTTTAATTCTTTATTTTCCATGCAGGATCAGAGTTATTCATCTGTTCATCTCTGTACTCCAGTCAGGATTCCCTCAGTTTGATAATCCTTCCTTTTTGTGTAATATCTTAATCACTTCTGATGCAACTGCTTAGGATATTGTGGCTATGCAGAGGATTATAATTTGAAGTGAGGAGAAAAGCAGCTGCAACAGAAGAATTCATAGTGGTGATACTGAATTTTTCACTGTTTTTCATCTCAGATGCTTCGTTACTTTGGTGATAGCAGTAGAGAATACGGAGTGCGGAGAGTGAGGATTCTGTCATGGTGAAATGGCAACCTGTGGTAAAGTACCAGCAGAATTATGACAGAAATAATTGGTTTTGAAATATAATGGGGCTATTTCTCCTAAGGCTTTTTTACTTTTTTTATTTTTTTTTTTCCTAATTTGGTATATTCCAAGCAAATGCCTCCAGACGTAGTTACTGTGGGATTAAAACCTCTTTCCATAGTAACTGTTAAATACATAAAATGCTGTTGGAGTCTCTAAAGGGAAGCACATCCAAAGCAGGCACTGGACAGGTCATAAAGTGGCTGCTCTCAGACCTTTTAACACAATAGAGTTATTTACAGACATTTGTTCCTCTGAGGAAACATTTTAGACCTCATTCCTCTGATGTCAGACTGGGTTAGTAACATTCGATCTATTACAAATCTCTGAGGTCTTTTATGACTGGTGCAATAAGAGATCCTTCATGTTATGGCAAAGGATGGTTTTAAAAAAAAAGGGCTAAGTGCTGAAAATATAGTAGAAAGTTTTGTATTTTTGTGATGTGATGCTACTGGGACAGGCAGAGAATGGTATTTTAGAACTTTACATAGCACAGAAGTGCCCTGGGACCATGGCTAGAGCCAGGGAAGTTATTTTGGATAAATAGTTAACTAAACAAGCTATGCTTAGGCCATCACCAAAAAGCCATTGTTATTAAACCAAAATTATTCATAAATGGAGGGCGAAAAATGCAATTTTTTCCCTTTTGAGTTGTGCTTCATTTTTAGAATTCCCAAAATCAGGATTTAAAGGCAACAAGAGGCATTGGTTAAACAAAATGAGATTTCAGAAAGAAATTCTACATTTCAGACGGAGCAGAGCTTTCTGCTGGTGACAGACACAGGTGGCAGGAGATGGGAGTGGGGAGTGCTTCAAATTACAGTTGGCAGGCGGTTTCCAAAGTGCTTCATCCTCCAGGTGCTTTTAGCTGCTACCGGATTCTCCTGGGGGATTTTGTGACAGTTCAAGGGCTCTGCCTGCCCTCGGGGACACGAGAGGGACCTGGCAGTGCCCGCTCAGCCCTTTGCCTGCCCAGGTGACAAGTGGCACCAGCAGCCTGCCAAGGGGAGCAGCTCTGGGTGCAATGTGCCCTCCCTGGCCATCCTAAAACGGAATTTCGCTTCAGCCTAATTCCTGCTGCTGTTTTCCATCTCGATAACACGGGCACAGTGAGTTCTGTGTAAACTGATTATCTGCCCCTCGGGCCCCTCTTTTGTTTGAGCTCTGTAAGCCCTTTCGAGAGGCTTTTGTTTCCTGCAGATGTTGATTGCATTGTGCTGCATCAAAAGGAAATGATCTCTGCCTCAGCTGGCTTTGAACCTGCTTTTACACCCTATCCATACAATGATTGTTGATTCCAGGAGAGGAAAATGAAGATATATAGAGCCAGACACCTTTATGTTCAGCGGTCTGAACATGAGCGTGCAATGTAATACTTCCCTGGACTTTCAGAGAAAACAGATTGAATTTCTTTTTTCTTTTGCCAGGAAAAGAAATTGCAGGGAATTTTGTCCTGAAGAGCTTTAATTCCTTTGATTGATCTGAAAAGCAGTATAAATTTCTAGATGATTGATGGCAAAGGGATACCCAGACAACAGGGAATCGTTCAAAGAGCTCTACTGCACAATCCCACCTCACCCCCACGTTCCCCCTCAGAAATGGAGCTGCTGACAGTGGTGGATGGCTGGAGAGACAGAACTGACAAAATACAAGGGGTTACAAAAACAGAACTGCAGACTGAACGAAGGAAAGTTTTTAAAGATCTTAAATGCCCTTCATTTTCAGCAAAAATTCCCATATTTTTTCCAGCTCCTTGCCTGGCAGCATGGTGCTCTGAAAGCAGCTAAACCTTGGAGTTTAGCCTTCTCAACCCTCCAGAAGAGCAATGCAATTTCATTTACTGGTTTGTTTCTCAGATGAAATCACAACAAGTTGCATGCTGTATTGTGGGAAATGGATTTGTAGAGAGTTTTTTTAGGGTGTGATAGAAGGTTTATGTAGTGTGTATTTGTATGTAAATTTTGAGATGAGAAATGTTGATTTAGAAGCGTTATGGAATGGGATGGATATTGTTGAGAGTGAAATAGAGTTAGAAAAAAGTTTTAAAGGATGGTTTTGTAAATAAGACTAGATATTTTGGAGAAATAGAATTATGAAAGATGTATTGTAGTAAGATTTATGAGGGGCAGTTTAATATGATTAGTTTTAAGGTATATATAGTATGGTGTGGTAAAAAGTTGATAGGTTAAGAAATGTTTATAGTGTATTGTAATTAAGAAATAGCTTCTGATTATGATAGTGTGAATTATATGTATTGGGTTTTTTTAGTAAGATTAAAAATAGAATAAAAGTTTTTTTAAATGTTTTTTAGTTACTTTAAAGTATTATCCAGCACTGTGTCATCACTCATTGGCAGTGCAGGGCTGCCCAGGGCAGTGTGAGCCCTGGTACAAGCCCCAGCCCTGCTCCCTTTGAGGAGCCAACCTGCCTGTCCCTCCAGTAGGACAAACTTTTGCCTCTGTGTTTTTAGCTTTCCTCCTCTGTTGCACTTTTTGAAGGAATAATAGAGCTCTGTATTATGAAATCTCCTTCCATTATTTATCAAACCAACCACATCCTGGCATGACTTTGCTTTTCTCCATGGTAAGTCTTCCAAGCCAGAACTTAACAAATAGTCTCTGCACAAATGCTCCTGTATCCAGAGTGCTCTGTAGCACTGGAGTGCAGGTCTTTAAATATCTTGGTGGATTTGGGATTAGAAATTGAATTGCCAGATTCCAGGATATGTTTGGAAAAAAATTCACCAACATTATTTATTTATTTGTTTAGTCAACATACATTAGTTATTAGTTATTTATCAATTGCTTAATAAACCTAGGTAAGCTATTTTCTTTTAAACTGAGTTGCTTTTTTTTTTTTTTACTTTGAATTAAGAATTTTATATTGAAACATTAATAATAATAATAATAATAATAATAATAATAATAATAATAATAGTAGCAGTATATGGATATCCATAGATATAGATATAGATATATAGATATATAGATATATAGATATATAGATATATAGATATATAGATATATAGATATGGATATCCATATATATATCTTTATATTTATATATTTATATATATTATATATAAGGATATAAATAAATAAATAAATATATGTATATATATATGGCTAAATATATATATGGATTAAAAACTGACCAAAAAATGAGGGAAAAATAAAAATCCAGATTATCTTGAATTTAAGTGTTGCAACACTTTTTGGCATTGATTGTAGAAGCACAGAATCCAGAACGCAGATTTAGAAGACAGACTATAAGGTGGTTTCTGCATGAACTGAAATTGTGGTGGAAGAGGTGCTGCACAATAAGGTTAGGCACATCTGAAGAGCATTTCAAGGCAGCAGGAGTGCAGAGCAGTCTGTGAGCACCTACTTTGAATAAGTTGAGAGAGAGCAGGGATGAAAATGAACTCATTGCCATGGAATCAGAGCCCCAGGAGCCTGGCTCTGTGCGCTGGGAGTGCACATATTTCTGTGCCATCTGCTGGAGCTTGGTACCTTTGGTGTGCACAGAGTGCACTCCTCATCAATTGACTGAAAGTGAAGGCAGTGCAATGGTCTTTGATGTAGCAGCTCGGTGGTTTGAGCCTCAGCTTAGGCAGTGAAACAGCAGCAGGTCCCTCTGGAGATAATTCATCCTCCCTCCACCTGCAGGAGTGTGAGCAGAGAGGGATGAAGGGGCTGGGGAAGGCGCTTCGTGTTACGGCTCTGGGGGCTGTGTCCTCATGGCAAGGCAGGAGGAAAAGGCCCCAAGTGGGAAAATGGATCCTAAAGAGAGAGAGTTTTGGCATCCCTCGGGACCCAGCAAGTCCTGTGCCTCAGCAGTCTGCAGCTCCCTGTTTGTGTGCTTCCCAAGAAACAGCCCAGTTGGTTTTCCCAAAAAAGGGGATGTTGGGAGACTGCAAGTTTAGATACCTGGAGAGTTTGAAATTCAGACTGGGAGATGATTCCTCAAAAGCTGATGGTTTTTTTACTGGGACCTTCACTCACTCACCTAAATCCTGCAGCTTCCTGCTTCATGACACTTTAAAAAAGCTTTAAATGCTGGTGCTGCTCTTTGAAGTTGAACTCAAAAATCTCAGAGTCCTCTTAAGCACTTAGAATAAAATGTTAAATACTTCAAGACTGAGGCTTTATATTAAAAATTCTTAAGTAAAATTAAAAATTATTCCTCCTGGTGGCTTTTCTTTATGGCAGAGCTCACCCTCAAAAGGGTAAAAGTGTATTTGATTTCTGGCAGCTTCTTCAGATTTTCTAGCAGTGAGAAGCAATATGATAAATACTTACTTTTCAAATTAGAATATCTTCTATGTTATTTATTGATATGTTTTTTAATTAATCACCCCATGATTTTTTTTCAGGCAGGCTACTTCATAATGGAGAATTTTATCAACATATTATATTTGCCAAACTGCAGGAGCATTGCATATTGTTGTGGCATTTACAGCTAAGTTCTGCTAGTTAACTATTTCTTATTTTCTTTATACTGATTTTGTCACATTTTTTGGCTCAGGGTATAAAAATTGACAATGTGAAATTTTCAACTGAGGATTGACTTAACTGAAACTTTTCATTCTCAGCGCTTTCAATTTTAGTAACACAGAAAAAAAAACCCAAATTCAGAGTCTTAGATCTTCTCATCAGAAAGAATATACTTCTCAGTAATAGGTTGTCAGGTTTTGAAATCTTTTGAGTGCTGGGGGAATATGTACTGAAAATAATCAACTAAACTGGTTTTGGCCTTGCGAAGCCAGTCTGTCATGGAAGTGCATTTCAAAATATGTGGGGATGTTTCACCAGGGTGGCAGACAACATTATTGGTGCTGACACGTTCTGCAATCTCTCTGCTGAGCACTTACACCCAGATTTCATGCTCTGGAGTGAGGATACCAATCCTTTGTATGTTCAAAAGAGGGGAGGATTCAAAGTCGGGTTTAAACTCCACTTTGGCATAATCAGGGAGCTCAGCTGTGTAATAGAATAAGAATTGTGTGTAATATGTGTAATATAATAACATGCAACGATGTAAAATGTTCCCTTCTCCATTTTCTCACAGATCACTGCTTTTTCTCTGCTGGGGTGTCATGTCACATCTTTCCTAGGTTTGCTGGAAGTCTCTTTTCCCCAGTTATTTGTTATTGAAGCTGATCTAGCTTTAGCAAAAAGAGTTATTCAGAAGCAAAAGGTTCTCGTTTTGACATGCTTTCTCTTAGCCTCAAAATCTCCATTTTCTGTTGTTCTGGAAACAAAAATACCCTGTCATCTGCTGAAAGCAGCCACCCAGTGCTGCCCTATGGTGGCTCTGATTTATTGTGCTGCCTCGTGCAGAGCGCTCTGGTGCTGGCAGGTTGTGGCAGTCCAGGTTTGGGGCTGGCGGTGTGGTGGAGGTCAAGAGCCATCTGCTCCTGTGATGACTGTGTGAAGGGCTTAGTGGCTGCAAGGATGTCCTAAAATGCATTAAAAGCTATTTGTGGTGTTGTGGAGACCCTTGGTAAAGCCAGACCCAAGGTTTTGAGAGAAGGTGTTCGTGTGATGTGCGTTATTTACATTTCAGGGTGCATTAAAGTCTTCTGATCACAGAGATAACTGGTGGCAGGCTCTGAGTAAAGGATTTCTGGATTACCCATGGAGGAATTGCCTGGTGGTGGGGGAAGGAAATCATATCCCAAAATTCACTGCAGGTGGTGTGGGCTTCTGCCCCGTCCAGCACTGCTGCTCCTGCCCGGCAGCGATGCCCTCTGCTTGGAGATCACAGCAGGGCAAACTCCAGGGCCAAGGCACCCAGGGCAAACTCCAGGGCCAGAACCTACAGAACCGAGTGCCACAAAACACGGTGGCCTGAATGATAATTTCAGTCCCTCACTTTGTCACTATTGATTGGTGCTGGTTGGGTCGATGCAGGCAGATTAAATGTGAGAATGAACAAGCAGAGCTACAAGGAATGACCTGCAGAATCTTCCAGCAGCTGAACTCACTGTGCCAGTGCCAGAATTTGATCAAATCCTGTCTTTGTACGATTGGAGTGTAGGGAAATTTTAAGATGACTTGAACAGAAGGTCTCATTATTTTTGTTTGAATGTAAATACATGGATTATTTCCTTTAAGAAGAACAGAATGTTATGTTTGTGTTTTTTTCTGTCTGTGTGCTGGAAGACAGACTATTACATAAATATTGGTCAAGGCAAGCCACTTCTGATCTCTGTACTCCCATCAAATCCTGGATGTTTGTCATGAAAACAAAACCAGCTGTAAATCTGATAAGTAATTAAAAATTGACTCACTTGCTCAACCTCTTTGAAAATATCTTTGTAGCTCATTTCTGAATTTAATGAACCTGACTTCAAACTAATTCAAGATTTAACAGCTACTTTTACTGCTGAGAATTGTCAGCAGCAGCCCTGGCCAGGCTGTTGGTAGAAACCCTTTCAGCCTGTGCAAAACTGTCTGCTCTCTCCAAAGCCACGAGTCTGCAGCTGGCCCACACCTCTGGCTCTTGGTGCTGACAGTTGTGGTCAGAACCTGCTGGTTTACAGATTTCTGGGGTTTCAGCCTTTTGCCTGCTGGTGTGTGTCCATGCCCATGCCTGGGGGAGATGTCCATGTGATTAGTGCACAGGAAAAAAAAGGTAAAAATTAACCCCTCTGCCTGTGTGCATCTAAATAATTGTGCACTTTTTCAGTGCTTTACAGATGCATGAGTAAATGCATAAACTTCCTAATGTTCACTCTTCCTCTCAGCTTCCCTGAGATGAAGTGATGTGGCACGATGCTTAAACTTCAGTGACACTGTCTTAAAACTAAAAAGAAACCAAAGAGAATCTGGCAAATGGAAAAGGCAGGGTTTTCTGCTGGTTTAGTGAAACTGGTGTTGCTTTCTTTGGGCAGGGGGGATTTCATTTTTACTGTGCTACTATTGGCCCCTGTTAACATACTAAACTTTACTAAATGTAAAGTATTTACATTTAGTATTTACTAAATGTAAAGTTTAGTATGAGACTGAGACTGACACAAGCCTGGCCTGACACACTGATCAGCCCTTCATTTTAAACACCTTTGTACCTCCAGCTGAAACACAGTCTGTAAGGAGATATTGACCTTCACCCAAAAATTAGGTCCCGTTTTAACAACTCACAGCTCACATTTCTTTGGGGTCCTGCTCCAAGTGCATGTGTGGGAAGTTAGGTGTGTGAAATGCAAAGACCAGGGACTGTTAAGGGCTGGGGATAATATTCTGCAGCATTTTAAACAAAAAGATGTCACCTGTCAGTGCAGAGAAAGCACAGTGATGTCATTATTCTTTTCCTTGTTGCTCAGGCGAGGCTGGCAGGGTGTGATGGAGAAAGCAGCACAGCCTGATCATTTTTCCCATTCCTGGGGGCAGGAGACAGGAGGAGATGGGTTTGGGATCTAAGGGAATAGAGTTATTCTCATGTGCTTGTGCTCAGATGGTTGCTAATGTGACAGTGAACTGTAATCCCTTTTCCTCTTTGCTTCTGCAAAACAAATTGTGTTTATCAATTTTCCCATATAGATCTGCACTAAAATGAAATGTAGAAAATGGAGTATATGATTCAGCACATAGAGATGAAGGTTGGCAATATTTAGTCTTAACTGTCCCTTTAAAATGTATTTATTAGTAGGAGAGTCCTATGTGAAAATATGAAATGAGCTTGCGTGGGGTTTTTTAGGGTTTTGGGGTTTGTTGGTTTTTTTCTGGTGGGGTTTTTGTTGGTTGTTTCTTATATATTTTACTTATTTTCTTCTTAGTCTTATATGTGTGGCTCAAATGGTCTAAACTCAGAGTAAACTCACTTGATCAAAAACTACATGTACAAGGTTTTGTGGCTGTGCACACACAATGCCCTGCCTGTGCTGGGGTTTTCCTGCTGGGATCTGGAAGCAAACTCCCCAGGACATTCTTAATCTTTGCTTTGCTTCCCCTCTGCTGTCTGTGCCTGGCTGATGAAGGCCAGGCTGGCAGAAACAGAATCTTTGAGAGGGTTTATGGAGTCTTTTGTTCTCCTTTTTGTTCAAAGGTAACTTCGCTTGGAAAAGGATTTAAATTTTGTTTCAGGGACTAAAATGATTTTTGGTTCTTTCCTTAATAAAAGGAGGCTTCTTCACTTGTTACAGTGATGTCAAAAGTATTACAACAGTACAACCCAGACACTGAGACTCCATGATTTACATGGCTGTAAAAGAAGGGTTCCTTCTGTAAATATGTGTTTGTTTTCCTTTGTACCAGTTTTTCCTTGTACAGACTCCAGCAGTTCCACAGTCACCTTTGTCAAAAAATCACCGTGTTGCTCCTGACTGGAAATTAATGTTTGTCTTAATTAAATTGTAAAGTGGGTAGCTGCAGGATTTCTTCCAGGCAATTTTCTTCCATTATATATAAAAGAATGGCATGCTAATTTGTGTTTTTCATATAAACACACAGAGCAGACTTGCAGCAGCCAGACTGTTCACAAATATGATTCCTGCTGCTAAAGAGCCAGCAGAAGGGGAGAGCTCAGGCTCATGGACAGGAAGCTTCAGCCAGCTGAAACAGCCTCTCTTAATTTTTCCAAAAATGCAGTTTGAAGAAAGATGGATTTGTTGTCTTTGCTGTCAGACCTGCCTCACAAAACACAACTTGCACAGAGCACACAGGAAAAGAAGAGGCTGTGTGATTTACAGCTGAAGGTGAATGAACCCAAATGCTCTTTTAGCTGAAGCTGCTGCCTGTGGCAGGGAAAATGGGCACTGCCTGCTCTGGGTTTGGCTGGCAGCCACCCCTACCCCACGCCTTTGTCACGTCCTTGGGTCCCCTGCAGGCTTTGGGGCTGTGCTGATGAACTTCTTTAGCATGCTCGGTGCCCTGAGCTGTTTGGCAATTCATAATCAGGGCAATTTAAAGATTCAGATCTTTAATCAGAAGGAAAGAACCCTTCAGAAGAGGAATCTTAAGTGAAAAAGAACTTCTGGGTTGTGATTTATTATCTACTTTGTGCCAAAATAATCTGAACAAATTAGAACTGAAAGTGTTGGGGATTACTTCAATTTTTAGACTTTTTTTTTTTTCTTTCCAGAAACAAAAATGCACCATCTCTTCCATGCCCTGAAAATTTGAAAATTTGAAAGAGAGTATCAGATCATATAACCAATGTCAAAACCCATTATATTTCAAATTATTGATACATTTTATAAAATTTATAACCTTAATCTTGCTAAGATTTGAACAAAAATAATATAAAAAGCAAAAATGGTGGTCTGGGTGGTAACAAAAAGCCTGAAAATTATATTTTTCCAGATGCCCTGTGTGTTTTGGGCTTTTCCTCCAGCTCAAACTCTCATGGGTTCCTTGAAAGGAAATCTCCTTGTGTGAACCTAGCAGAATTTCCTGAGTCCAGTTGATACAGTCTTTATACAAAGTATTCTCTCTCAAATTAGATGAATTCCAGCAAGACAATTGAGTATTTATTGTGTTTCTGCTCTTGAAATCCAATGGGCAGTTTTTAATCAAGTTTCATGTTGAACCTCTTAATTCTACAATTATCTCATCAGCAAAATTTCCAATATGCTTTGACAGAGAGAGGGACAATCTACAGAGATCAAAGAAAATCATAAAAAATGACCTTTTCAAGCTATGAGCTGGAAAGACAATGAACTCTGCATTACTGACACAACTGATCTCCAAACCTCACAAAATTTGCCCTCATTCTGTAAAAGTAATGGGTTTTGGCAGAATTTTGGATTTTTGGGGTTTTTTTGGGGTTTTTTTTTTTTTTGTTTTTTTTTTGGTTTTTTTTAAATAACTGAGTAGAACATTGCCTGTTTTTCCTTAGCATCATGAGAATTTTAGTTCCACTTTATTTTGATGTATTGTGAGCTATTGCCTTTACAAATATTGTAACAAACAAATATATTTTGGGGTTTTGGAGCTCTTATTCCAAGAGTTCTCTTGTATTTGGGTATCCTACTGAAGATTTCCCAAATGAAGGGCATGAAGAGTATCTGAACTATACCACAATGGTGACCTCTTCAAGGCATCTAACCAAAAAAACCCCAAAAACCAAAACCCCAAAACAGACAAGCAAACAAACAAAGAAAACACCCCAAAAACCCCAAAACCAAAAAAAACCAAAAGAACAAAAAGATCAAACCAAACCAACCAAACAAAAAAAAATGCCTAAAAAACCACAAAAAAACACCCCAAAAAACCAAACAAAAAAGAACTAGAAAAAGAACCTCAGCAGTGTGTCACTGCTGTGTGCTCTAAGCATTATCTTCTCTTTTCTTTGACAGAGTAGGAAAAAAAAAATTCCCATCTTCAACAGAAGGCAGAATCACAAATCATCTGTTCTTCCTCCATTTTTTCCCTTGCAGTTCTTAGCAGAATTTGAATAAATCTTATTTCTGAACTAAAAGCAAATTGACTGACTAAAAATGTCAATTCACCTTCCATCAATGGATTTAAATAGTGAAACTATGCAGAGATTTCCCAGTGTTTACATACCCAAATTAGTAAATGCTAGAAATGCCAGCAAAAATGCCAGTCCTTGTCCTATTTGCTTTCTGTATTTGAAATCCTGGATAACCTTTGCTGAAACCTTTCAGAAAATTGAAGTGCTCTGAGTTCAGCTCCCTTTGTCTCAGGGATTGTTCAGCACGTGGGTTTCCCTCTGCTCTTCCAGCATTCAGAGACCGGTTCATTTGTCATTTGGCAAAAGGCTGGAGGGATGATCCAAATCCTTTTGGTTTGCACAAGATTTTTAATTTCTGCTGAGCTGTCCACTTTGTGCTAGATTTATTAATAAATAAATGAATAAAAAATAAAACCCAAACCAGATGGCTGCTACTTCATAGGAGTGTTGTTATTTTACTAGAGGGACACCCTCTTTTTGCCCTTTTCCCAGTAGGCATGGGCTGAATTAAGTCAAGAATCCAGGAGTTCTACTCTTTCCTCTTAAAATCGTTTTCCTTGCAGTTTTGCTTTTGTAAAATGGATTAATATGTCCCTATTCCATAAAAAAAAAAAAAAAAAGAAGAAGCAGACAATAGACAATAAATGTATTTGCTTTTTATATTAGTTTTCTTGAAATCTTAGCCAGATTAAGGTTTTAAATTTTATAAAACGTATTGATAATTTTAAATATAATGGTTTTTTTACATTGGTTATGTGATCTGATGTTCTCTTTCAAAATTTTCATGGCAAACTCCCCTTTTTATTTTAATTTTTATTACACTATGTCCTCAGTTGCCTGCTGTATGGTAATGGAATAACACAGTGAATTTAAATAATGGTCTGCTGCTTGAAGAATGAATTGTTCTGTCCAGCAGATAACTTCTCAGACTTCCTGTAACATTTTAAGGAGAGAGCCATGAAACATTGAGATCTTTCTTTCTCAAACTTTCACATCCAGTTGTTGCCTTTTTTCCCAGGGCACTGCTCTTTCAGCTTCTTCATTAGGGTTTTTGTTTTTTCTTTTAAATCCCCTGTATATGTGAGGGAAAACAACTGTTTGTTTAAGATTTCTTTCATTTTAACCTGGAATTTAAAAGAGCATTTCCTGCTCCTTCACGTATCAGTAGAGAATAAAACTGGGATATCAAAACCTGGGCATATTTCTGTTGCAGATGTCAGAGGATCCAGGAGCAGGGAATGGGTCAGATTTATGGTTTGACTTGAGGATTTGAGGGTCTCTTCCAACCTAAAGTGATTTTGTGACAGGTTCTTTATTTTATTACTCCACCTGGCATGTTTAGAAAGTGCATTGAAGCTGTGGGGCTTTCTAACTCTTTTTTTTTTTTTTTTTTTTTTTTTTTTTTTTTTTTTTTTGTCACATCTGAAAAGAAAGAAGAGACTCCAAAACTGAGAGACTCTGAGTGAGACACCACAGCAGGAAAAAAATCCCTCATTCATCTAAGTACAGGGACCAAGCCTGCTGAAGTTTTACTGCTCTTTAAATTCAGCATGGTTGCTTTTTGGAAAGTGGGGTAATTAAACAGATATGGCTCCTTTGCATAATTTTATTATTCTAAGGCAGTGAAATGACAGGGCACTGCTGGTTTAATGGGAGAGCTTAATTTTAAAGAGGATAAGACATTGAAAGCAAAAATATATCATTTGTACTTCATCAAAGTTTCCAGCTTTATTTCTCCTCTGTCTTTTTTATAATGTAGTTTCAACAGTAATAATAAAAAGGGAAGACAGGCACATGTGATACAGATATAAAAGAAGAAATTGCTACCAAAATTTAGTCCATGCACTGACTTTATCACAGAAATTTGAGGAAAATATAAACATTATAATTTTGTTTTTCCACTTTAGGGCTGTTTCATTGTCTAACTCCACAAGTGAGAATATTTGTTTCATTATAATCACCTGGTTATTAATGACACAGCCCCTGAGCAATTGAATAACCAAATTAATAACTCCCACTATATAAAATTGATATAATGAGAGCTTATCTTCTTGTACATTCCAAGCAGGCTGGCCTTAATTTTCTATCCTTTTTTTTTTTCCTTTTTTATTTGTGATTACAGTTTTATTGCAATATAAAAACTTTAGCTGGAGGAAAAGGATATGATTAATATGATATCACCATCAGGAGTAGCCAATAAATCAGTGTTTTCTCTCAAGTAGTCTGTAAAGCCACTAGCACACTTCACCTTTGTACATTTGTGTGGATGAATTGTGTGGCACCACCCTTCTCTCCAGTTCTTTCCCAGGTTTGTTGGTTTGGATAATTGTACTCCTCTGAAAAGTGCCTTTCCTTCCAGCTCAGTGTTTGTGCAGTGCCTAAATTAAAACCCCTCCTGTCCTCGCTTGGAGATAATATTTAATTCTGTAGAAATGATGTCTATGAACTTCAGAGAAGGCACAAGTTGGTGCTAAGCCCACAGGCTGGTGTGGAGCTCAGGGAAGAGGTTCAAGGGTTGTTTCCCAGGGGCTCTGCTCAGTGCAGTGAGATGCTGCCCACTTCTCACCTTCATTTCCAAAAGGCTGATTTGCAAATTGCTGCTCTCTGAAAGCAGCTTCCTGCACATAGATGGAGCTGCTGCTATTTACCCGACACATTGTCTTATAAATAATAATAATAAAATTACGGAGAGCTTATGTGGAGATTAAATGTGTTTCCCCACAGCAATATGAATATTGACTCTGGAAGGCTCCTCCTGCCAGGGCAGAAACATGCAATTTTGTTACAGCCTCAGAGGTAAATACTGGTATTTGAGTAGTGCTCAGAAGGAATAATGAAGTGTTTTAGTGGCTCTGTGCTTCATTTCTTTAGATCCAACAATTTCTGTGAGTTGTGATCACGGAGAGGAAAGCTTTCTCCCCTTCAGAAAATATTCAGTGTTCAAAATGTGGGAATCCTACTGCACCGAAGATTTACATGATAGGTTTCCATTTATATGGGATTCTTTCACATAAGAAAGTTTGAATTCTTGTTAAACTTTGACTGATATGAGTTCTGCTATCTTAAGTATCTGTCAAAAAATGACAGCAACATTATGCAGGTGGAACCTGGATTTCTCTAGGAGGAAAAACAATCCCCAAAACTGTTTCCTTCCTGCGCCTAGAGGGAACACAGAGTGGGAAGCAAAACAGGAAGACTGAATGGAAGGGACACTGCTAAAGAAGGCAGGAGTTTCATTAGTGTATTACACTAGACATGTGTAACCACTTTATGTATGAAAATACACCACACAACTTGGAAGACAGAAGAACAGGCAGTCCTGATTTACAGTGTAAGATCCTGATGCTTTAGGGGTGCTTCCACCCTTCATTTGGAGGCAGAAATCACGGGGAATGGGACATGGAATAAAATAGAAAATGGTCAAAGGCAAGAAGAGGTTAAAAATAAGGAGAGCAGAAATAAGATCCAGAGAGGAGCTGGGCACAGGGATGCAGGCACAGAGGCTGGTGCAAAAGGGCATCTCTGGTGGCTCTGTGACCTTTGGCAGAGCAGTTCTCATTTCAGGGCTGCTTCAGCTATGTCTGGGGATTTCAGAATGTGAATTAGCTGATTTCCAAACGTGATCTCTTTCATGCCTGGACAGTCCTGTGCTCCCCAGCTCGCTGCTCACACAGCTGTGTCTGCTAAGGTAGGTAACTTGTGGTGCCTGGTGAGGGGGAGGATGAATTTGGGTCTGAAAGCTTTCAGAAACAAGAGAGAAAGTGCTGCTGAGTGAAAGAGCTTTGTGTGGCCTTTATTCCCTGATGTAGGACCAGGAATGTGTACCTGGCCTTGAGATCCCCTGTGTTTTGGGGGCTCATCCTTGTGACAGAGGTGTGTGTTAGCAGTGTCAGACCTCAGGTACAGGCTCAGGATCTGGGATCCCATATGGGATATGGGATCTGGGAAATAGGTGTGTTGTTCAATGTTTGTCAGGGTGTCAGCAGCTGGAGAGCACCTGGATAAGAAAAGTTCTTTCATTTTTCTGATCGAAGGGCAAGGATATGAAGGAGCTTGTACAATGACAGTAGGAGCCTCTCCTGTATCCTCAAACAGCGTCTCTGTGCTGTACAGAGCAATAATACACCCATACTGAGAGCAGAATTTGATTCTGAAACTCATTCTGCAAGATGATGTGTGTGAGGAAAGAGAGAGCGATCCTAGGCAGATAATAAATACGGGAGAACTATGTCAAATGATGTTTCAGAAGTGTTGCAGATAGAAAATTGTATCATAATACATTACACATGTTGCACGAAGCCTAAAGAATGGATTCCACTGAGTTGCAGTGGGAATGTCCTTTGGCTGGAGCTCTGGGTGTCACGGTGCCCTGTTTAATGCTGACCTCCATCCAGCATCCTAAAAATCAGGGCAGAGGAGTGGTGAACACTATTTCTTGAGAAGAGTTTTTTCCCAGAAGAGTTTTACCCAGATCTGAGGGTTTCAAAATAGAAAATGTGTGTGCGAATGCATAGTCCCTCTCTTGTCATTCCCCTTTCCTTGAACTCTGTTATTTTCAGTATTTTCAGAATATTTTCCAGTCGTTGTGTCTTCAACTTTTCTAAAGACTTCCTTATTCTGTTATTTCAGGAATAACTCCCCCTCCCCCAAACCTACTTTTTACCAGCTGTATTCAGCTACTGAGAAACACACAGAAGCATCCCTTGCTAATCCCTGTTTGGGATTATTTATCTTTAGCACCTTCAGAAGCTTTCTGGGGCCGTTAATGCTCAGTTGTGCAGCCACATTGCATTTCAAATCAAAGAGCCCTTTGTCTATAGGTGGATGGGAGAGGGTTGCTTCAGTCAGGGTGTTGCTGAAGATGTGGGTGCTCTCCTTGGGGCAGCTCTGATTGATACAGGATTTGGTTAAATCCTATTGCCAAGGGCACTCATTACAATAAAACTACATTTTGTTCCGGTGTGGCATTTACATCCTTTATAAAACTTGGCTGAAACTTTGTTTGCTGGGTTCTAAAGTGCTGTGCATCCTCATGAGGGCATGGTTAGCTGTAATGACTGATGTGGATAGTGCTCCGGTATTTAAATATTCAGTATGGAAATGTTTGTGTGGGCATCATGAAAACTTTCTGTGCACATCAAACTGGAAGCAGAGATGAAACCATGCATTTGATTTACAGAGAGAAAGGGAAAAAAAAAAAAAAACAACCCCAAAACAAACCCTGCAACAATGGTGTGAGAATATTCAAACAGCCCTAGACACTGCAGGGGATTATAGCTCAGGTGCAGAGTTTTTTTTTCCCTCCTCTTGAAACATAAACTTTAAGAGATTTAGATATTTTAGAGGAACTAAGATTTTAGTTAGAGATAAGCCTTACTAGAGTTAATTAAAATAAAGGGATTTAGTAAGTAGGCCTCGATGAAGTTAAGAGTTAGTAGTTAACTAATAATTGATTGCTTGTCAACACAATGTTTAGTTAGCTGGGTTTATAATGAGGAATATAGAAACTGACAAACAGCTTTTAGGAACATAAGACAATTGTGGGCCTCCTCTGTTCTGAAACCAATTGAAGACAGGGAATGGGAGTTCTACCAAGGTTCATTTGTCATATTTGCATTGAAAAGGTAGAAAGGTCAGAATGAGGAAGACTTCATTTACTTCCTCATTTTGGGACCCCTCCCCATGAAAGGGACCACTGACCCATTTCAAGGAACAAACTACGCATGCTTAAGAGCTTTGGGAATGATTAGCATAGGAAGCGAGGAATGGGATGTACCAAAATGATGAATATGTATTTGTATTTTGGGTATTCGATTCTGGTGTGGATGAAAGGACTCTGTAATCATTGGAAAGGTGCAGTGTGTATTTGGGAGCTGTCCCGCACGCTGCCCGGCGCCGCAATGAACATACACGTTCTAACTTTAAACTGTTAGAGAGTTTTTGTCCGTCACAGTTGGATATTGGTGCTAGATCAATATCCATATTTCTTTAATAAATCACTCTGATCCAGAGCTGCTCTCTGCAGCAGAGGTTTCCCTATCCAGCAGCCTCCTCGTGGGGAGCTGATCCCTCTGCTGCCTCCCATGCAAAGCACCAGGGGAACGAGCTGAGTCAAAGGGCTGGGTGAGTGACTGGGTGCTACGAGGGGAGTGTGAACTGTCTTGACTCCAAAAATGCCTCCCGTGTGGGCAATCCTGCCCTTGGCACTCGTAAGGCCAACAGCTGTGTGCGTTGAACCCATTCTATACAAGACAGACTGTTGGGTTTCCAACAAATATTATTTTTTCCAGAACACATTGTTTCCTGCTGCTTTGTGAGCTGAAGGATGCTGTATCTTCACAGTCAAGTATGATCTAACTTCTGATGTATGCACAGCACACCATGATTTTTGGAGATGTTTTTTTTTTACTTGCCTATTCCTATATTGTCTGTGGAAGTCACAATATTTAACACTGTCTTCAACACCGTCAGCAAGTGCTTCCTGAACCTTCCTTACACAACATTATAACCTGTTTTTTCAAAGCAAATCAGCCTCAGAAAATGTTGGTGATGCCAGAATTCTGGATGTTCGTACCACAGCAGAGAGATTTCCACCTCCGCGTTCTCAGTTTGGCAGGAAAAGTATTCCCTAATTTGCTTGGTGTGATGAAAGCTGCCTCATCTCTTCTCCAGCCTTCTGAAACCAGTGTCTGTAAAAGAGCAAACCATGTTATGGGGCTTGAGATTCGGTGGTGACGTGGGCCCCTGGGTTTGAGATGGTTTTTCATTTATGCAGCTGTAATTATTGTTGGCCGGCACTTGTCTGGTACATTTTGCAAATGCTGTGACAAATGGCAATGGGGAGAGGACAGCACCCTGTTCTTCACGAGTTCAGCCTCATGAGTCACATCCTTGGGAGGTCCTGTAACATACAGATCATCTCACAGACTGAATAAATATGGATTTGCTGCACCCCTGTAGTGATAAGGGCAGCCAAAATCCCTGGCTGCTTTAAATTGCACCTCATTTCTCCCAGGGATGGAGAATTTAATGAAATTGTTTAGCAGATGAAGCATTATAGAGATCCCTTTAGACAAAATGAATGGCTTTAGCTAATACTGTTCTTCTGAGATGGAAGGGAGCAAGTGTATCAAAAAGCATCATGTTTAATCTCATAATTATCCTCTGCTAAAGGCTTTCATGAGTTATTTGGTGAAGCTATTTGGATGGAAAACATGTACATAACAGATGAGTGTTTCAAGTATGTTATTTAGGTTTTCAGAGGCACCATTGCTTATGATCCTGCCCAAAATGATGGATGCACTCAAAGGGGTTAAGCTGAAGCCACTGTTCTATGAATCACCCACCAAAATCCAATTGTATTGGAAATGGGGGAAATGTGTAGAATGCGAGGATTCCCATGTACTTAAAAATATTAAAATAATCATCTGAGCATTTCTGTAGCACTGCAAGAGACATTTCAGGGTTAGAGAGAAAACACAACTTCCTTGGAACAACAGCTGGGGAAACACGACAGGGTAGCTGGGTACTTTTTGACAGCTACAAAATCCACTTCTCTGGGTTTGGCAAAGGCGAAATTTCTGCCATTACAACCCCAAAGCTGGCAGCTCCGTGCCTTAGCCTTGCAGCTGTATCTCCTGCTGGTGACAAGGAGGAGCCGTGGCAGCAGAGGATGGATGGGAGCTGCACGTGGGGACAGGGGGATGTGGCCCAGCTGAGCTCAGCACGTGTGGCTGTGGCAGGGCTGGTGAGCGCCCTGACGCATGCAGCTGATTAACACAAGCCATTAGGAGTGGTGTTTGATTAATTCAGTAAGAGGCTGAACAAAACATATGTGTGTGTGAAGACACAGACTTTGACAGAGGCTGGATATAGATACTCTGGCTTTGGCAGTCTGAAATCTATCAATGCTTTAATTAAAATGATCTGTGGAGCAGATGAGGAATACATCAGGACCACTCTCACAGGGGAAACAGCACCAGGATGTACATAAAGCAGCTGTGGTTCAGATTCTGTTATTTTCCAGTGCTTGTCTTATGCTTTTCTATGGATATGAAAATAAAATCTTTACAACTTCTTATATTCCCTTTAGCATAATCCTTCCCTTCTCTTCCCCTGCCCTCGCAGCACCTGAATTCTTTGCAGGAGGAGAAAATTTTGCTGTAAGTGATGGAAACTGAAGCAGATGAACCCACTGCTGCTCGAATATGCCAGGAGACAAATGGATAGAATCAGTTTTTATCTAAGATTTAAGGCACCAGAAGAATAACTTACCTGCCTTTTTTGTGGTAGAACTATGAGCTATTCCTTCAGTGCTTCCCCATTACCTTTTCCAGGATTATACTGTCTCCATGCTGATATTGTTTTGTGAAAAGAATTCTCCCTTCTCCCAGCTCTTTTTCTAGTAAAGTGTAAGCTGTGGTTCTGCTTTTAAGACACACAAAATTTATACTTAAATGTGTTGCATTTGAGGAGCCCAAGATTTATTCTCTCCTTTCTCCTCTGATCACGTCACTGGCTGGGTTAAAAGCTCTTGTCTGGTATAAAATCTAATTTTGTTTCATTGGTGACGACAAGAACCATATTTACAGGGGTTTGGTTATTGCATGATATCATTGTAGCACTGCTTAAAAATATATCCTGCCACAGATGTAGGTTGATGTCAGACAGGGGAGGTCAGAGCCAGGGAGTGGGTGGCCTGAAATGTTGACTTTTTGTTAAAGCAGAACATCTCCACCACCTCCTTCCACAGACTCTCACTTCTCCAGTGTTTCCTTCTTCTTTCCACTTCCCATTTTCTTTGGAATGGCTGATTTTGCAGTATTGGGCCATTAAATCCTTCACGTTTGCTCACAATTTAACATTTTTATAAAACATACCGGGTCAAAATATAGACTGAGCAGAGCTGGCAAAAGACAGAAATGGATGTAACAAATCAATTCTCTAACTCTTAGCAGGATCATAGAATGACTTGGATTAGAAGGGACCTTAAAATTCACCTTGGTTTTTGTGGGATCCAATTGGATACAATATCTTGGATTTACAACTTATGTGAAAGTTATGTGATTTTTTTTTTTTTTTTTTTGAAGAATGCTGTAGAACAGATTGATCTTTGCTGGTCTTCCACTGGAGTCAGTGAAGTTATGCCATGAGGCCAGAAGTTTCTTTTACCTCATTGTGATATCAAAGTTAAGGAGCCTTTAAACTGTCAAAAACAAAACAGACAAACAATAACAACAAAAACAAAACAAACAAACGCACACAAAAACAAAACAAAAACTCCAAGAACAACAAAATAATTGTGTCCAACATTGACAATGAAATGTCCTGGGGTGGGAGGAGGATGGGAATATAGAAGAGCAATAAGATCTTCTGGCCTACCTACTCTTGGAAAAATGTTAAAGAAATAACCCTTCTCCCCCAGCAAAAAAACTTAATGGCTACAAATTAAATTTCAAATTAGATACAAATTATGAAAACTCTTTCTGTAGCTACTGAAACTGGTCATGGTATAGAGGCAGATCATAGGAAGGCTCAGCACTCTGCTGTGCTTCTTAAAGCCATCCCAGTATGAAGTGTGTGCATAACATGACAGAAAACCAAAGGATCTCTAGAAAAATAAAATCAAGTGATTTGTGAGTAACATCTCCGTTTTTAAAAAATTTTGAAAAATATCTGAGTCATCCTTGGTTTTGCCTGTCAAATTACTGGTGCAAGGCGATATTAAAATGATTTTTATTATGCTTTTGCTCTGTTTTCCCCAGCCATTTAAATTTGTTTTGTCACTTCTTTGGCTTTTGTTACACTTTATCCCTTTTTTGCTGTTTGTTCCCAACTTTATGGCCAACTAAAATATTAGATTATTGCTGTGGGGATCTAGCCCAGATGGTTCAAACCCTGGGCTCAGCAGAGGGCTGGGAAGAGAGAGCCTCGCTCTTGGCTGAGCTGCTCCATGGAAGCTTCTCCCTCCTCCATCTGGAATCTGCAATCCCAGCCCTTTTCCTCAGTCCTGGGAGAGCAGCTTGGGAAGGAAGCTGCACCTGCTCCGTGTGCTTCCTCCTTGGATTTCCTTCCTCCTCCCTTCTGCCAGCACAACCTGCAATCCTTCCCCTCCCTCCTTCCACAGAACTTGCTTGGTTCTGATGGGAGCCTCCACCTGGCAGCAGGGGAAGGGTGGGGACTGTACCTCTGCATGTTTTTGTCGTAGTCGAGACAGAGACAACACTCTCCATTTTCAGAAGGCTTCAAACCTGTTTTTATTCTAGCTTGAATGCTTTTTCTACATTCTTACAAAACTCAGAGTTTACACTTTACTCCTTGGACAGGAAAGACAAAGTGCTCATTAGAATTAAGAGTTGCAGATTTCTCTTATTTATCCTTCTTTCTTTCTTAATTTCTGTGTCAACGACCTTGGTAGGAAATTCTTTCAGGGGTAAACATGGATCCTCTGATCAAACTTCTCTCTGGCTCACAGAAGTCACTGTAAAACCTCTTCCACATGTTTTACCTCCAAATTCTTGGGAATCAATCCTGCAGGACCAACTGTCTGCATTTAGAGCCCCCCTTTTCCAAGGCAAAGTCCCTTCAGTGTTCCAGGGAGAGCTTCTCACAGGGCACTCGTGTTTCATAAAAAACATGGAAGTGGATTTAGATAAGCAAAACAAACCCCTCACATGCCTTGATTTAAAAAATCATGAGATTCGTGCTGGTTTTTGTACTGGGAAGGTTTGTTTATTTTGTATGGCAAGCTGCTGAGATAAAAGTCCTGTTGAGGAGGGGAGGAAAAATTTTTGGGGGTTTTTGTGCTGCAATTTTGCCTGCTGTTCTCAGTTATTATCTGCAAAGTTGTGAAATTCAGATAAATCATTTTAGTCATCTCTTGGCTGTGGGAAATGTGTAACTTGGAGAGAGAAGGAATTATGAAATTGTTGAAAAGTTAAGTACCAGCCATGTGAAAGTTATGTTTTTAGACATTTTCTGCTGACTTTTTTTTGTAGCCAGACATATACTCAGTTTTATAGGGCTTCCAGAGATATTGATTAACATTTCTTTAAATCTTAAAACCAAAAACATTAAGAGAGGACTCTGAAGAGTTTCTGAAAGAGCAAAGAAAGCACAAGAAATGGTCTTTATTTCCCCTTGGATGCTGAAATCTTGCTGAAGCCACTGAGCAGTGGAGATGAGCATTAAGCCAAGTGTGGCCTGAGATAACACCAAAATTACCTTGAGAGCACCCAGCCATTATTTTGCCTGGTAAGATTTTGGAGGAAATATTTTTCCAGTGCTGAACCATCACGTTCTTTATTCTAAAAGGGCTTTTTGGAGGACAGGGAATGTGTAGGCTCTTCTGCTCTCTGTGTGGCTCTAGATGTAAAATGCCAGCGTGTGGCACCACCAGCCAGTGAGCTGTTTGGAAAAAAAACTATCAGGAAATAATCTCTGTCAGGAAAACAAAACAAATTGCAGCTGTGCATAGCAAAACAATGCCTCAGAATTTAATGATGAGGTAAAACTCCTCCCTGTTCCTGTCCTTGCTCTGTTCATTGCCATTGTTATTGCAAATGCTGGAGTAGATGGAGCAAACAGCTCTGGGGTTTTGTAAATATGGAAATTATATTTTATATGGAAGTTTTTTTTATATTTACATTGTTTATATTCTATATGGAAGTTATGTTTTGCATTTTTATGATTATTTTTCTTCATGTTGGGTGCTGTCTACCAGGTGTTGTTGAAGCCACAGCAAGATGCTCTGTGGCAATACCAGTTCAAGACTATTGGTACTGCCCCAGTTTGTCTCTGCTCCAGGGCAGTGATGTGCAACCCCCCCATTTTTGCTTCCATTTTAAGCCCAAATGGTGCCCAGAACCCAGTTTAACCCCCAAAAATGCTGTACCAGGTGGGGTGGACTGGTAGTCAGTCAAAAACAAGGATGTGTCAAGGCCATTAAGCCTTTTTATCTACCCAGCATTTCATGATGTGAAACAACAAGCTGAAGGAACTATTTCATAATTATGTTGATCATTAACAATATTCACAGCTGCACTTAATCCAAAATGAAGCCACTGTCATGTAGAAACCCCACTGAAAGGGCAGACTGAGATATGGAGCAGCTGAGGGCCTGCTGCTGGCCTTCTGTGTCAAGAGGAACTGCAGCACTGGCAGCAGTCAAAAGAGATGGCTCACATATGGCAGTAAATCAACAAGGATTCAGCCAGAAACCTCTCCAGAAAATATTATGGGGCAAAAATCCATGGTTTAAGTAAATAGTATCACACAAATATCCACTGTCCATACACTACACAGATTTACCAGCCAGCGCTTGGATGGCTGCAGCCTAACTTAGTCTGATCTTTAGACAATAGATTTTGGTTCTTTTGGCAATTTGGATAATAATAGAATAGAAAAAAAAAAAATCACCCTTAATGATAAAGGGTAAAATAAACTCAGAGCTGTAGATGTGAAAAGTATTGTGCACATCTGGAAAGTGTTACACTGGAAGGATATGAATGTCAGAGAGTGAGTCTGAAATATGAACTTCCAGCAACTTTTCCTGTAAGTACTCAGAACATTTTTCCTCTTTTTTTTTTCCCCTTGGCTTTTGGTGATTTTCAGTGGTTCCATGAATTCCAGAGGAAGCTTGCCTAAGTGGTGGACAGGTGTAACTTCTCAGGGCTCAAATGGGGAATAGCAGAACCATTAATCACAGAGCAGGGAGGCAGAGTGCAGTGCCTGCCCAGCACTTTTCTGCAGATTACTTGATAACCATATTAAGATTGATCACACAGTGCTGATATTTTAGGTGATGGGAGCTGACCCACTTTTAAAGGGGGTTAATTTGGAATTTCACTGTACCAAACAGAGATAATGTATGCAATTTACTAACAGGGTTCCAAACATGCATAATCTTAACCCTGTTTTGGGAAGGAGGTATGACCAATTCAATTTGTCAGTCCTGTTTTCTACAGGGAAGGATCCTTTTCTGCAGAGGTTTTCAGATATTATTATTATTATTATTATTATTACACTGAAGAAATACATGGTGACCAAGAAAAGTTATCAAGACCCATTACATAATCTACATACAATGCCTAATCCAACCCCCTCCCCAACAGGCAAAAAAAAAGTGGGAAAAGAAACTGCTGACAATCCTTTACAAATATATTCTCCCTGCTAAATACTAAGTCCCTGCCACAATGCATGGTGGGGTGTGAAAAATTAGTTGTGAGCAGAGACTGATAATTTAAGAGACTTTTTCCAACATAAACAATTCTATGTTTCTGTGTTCTCTTAAATGAATTATTGAAATACCTGAACAATCCTACATATGTTTTAAATTGGTACCATGACATAAAATTTTAGATTAATTCTCCTATGATCAGAAACTAGATTTTGAAGAGGGAAAGTGTTAAGGAGAAAGTGTTGATGTTAATTTATAGTAGTCATAGCAACCTAGTTCTTGCTTTTGTAGCATTCTGGTCTTGCTGGATTTGAGGGGAGGGAAGAGGGAAAAGCTTTTGTTGTATCACAAGCAAAGTTTGCCCTGCTGACACTGTTCTTTGCTGTGGCTTTTCTGAAGTTCTGTCACCCAGCTCCCAATTGTTCCACCATAATCCCTGCAGGGAGCAGGAGTAGCTCAGGGAAGACAAAAGACCTAAAGGAGCAGTTTGAAAACTGAGGGCTGAGCAATCAATTTCCTGCTGTTATTTATGGGATGCCTTCCAAGAGGCCTGGCTCTTCCAAAATACTCAGCAAGAGGTTTCAGGTGCCTGAATTGTTGTTGCAGGGATGTTCCTGTGGGCCACACACCTACAGATTGAGCTGACAACACTGATGGTTTTTAATAGCTGGGGTTCTTTTTCGGGTGTACACCAAAGTGACTTTGCTGCAGAGCTCTGGTCTTAATTAAAAGAGAAACCTCACTCTTGAGGGATGGTGGCCTTTCAGAATGTGTAAGGAGTCAGTTCCAAGCCAGAGCTATGATCAGCAGGAGTCTGAAGGGCTGCCCTGCCTCGAGCCCCATCAGCTTTGGCACCATCCCATCCGCTCGCCGTGCCCAGTGCCTGGCTCTGTGTGCCTGAGCCCAAAAACATCGATGCCAAAAGGGCTCTGCTGTTTCACAGGGAGCTCTGCCTGCTGCTGTTCATCTCCCAGCACTGCCTGAGCTCTGCTGGAGCGTGGGAGGCTGGGGAAGAGCGGAGCATCCTGTGCTGGAAAGCTGCTCTGATGCTGCCGCCTGCAGCCGCGCTGCAGCAGCTCAGAGGGCTCCAGCCTGGGCTGGACACTCAGGGGATGGGGTTTGTCTGCACATCCCTTCTGGAAACAGCTTCAAGCTGCTACTTGAAGGAATTCGAGGTATTAATTGCAATTATTTTTTCCCTGGAATGAGTTAAACACGCCAGTGGTGCACCTGGACAGGTGTAACGGCTTTGTCCCCACTTGGAGCAGGTGTTGTGGGTTTGGTCACTGCCGAAATGCAAAGCTCTAAAAAATTCATCTGACAGCAAACTTCTTCAGGAAGGCAAACAATAATTATTAATGTATTTAAAATTATAGAAAACAGAAATACCAAGCTCCAATCTGGTTTGGGTTGGTGGGTGTTTTGTTTCATTGTTTGTTTGATTGTTAGTTTTTAATAGTACCTTAGAATAAATGCAGCACTTTGTTTCCTAGCAATAGAAAAGGAAGCAAATTCTGTGATTCAAACCTATTTCCCAGGTGTCCTGTTATCCCTACAGCCACAAAAGAATTTATGGAAGCACAGCTCTGCTCACTGCTTCAACAACTTTGCCCTTCTTGAATTACAAATTACTGCTTCAACAACTTTGCCCTTCTTGAAATGTGGTAGGCAGGATGCTCTCTGTAAGCCAGTGCATACCATAAATTTCCAGCTAATGGTCTAAACAGAAACTGAAAAAAGAAATCTTGGTGAGAAATCTATTATTTTAAAGGAATATTGAGTTGGCTGGAAGTTATATTTTATATTTTGAACTCTAATATAAGAAAATAAAAGTGTTAGGAATATTCTTTGAGTGCTGTGTGTTGTAATCACCAGTGAAAATTTGTATCTTGATTAGCAGAGCAGTGTCTTTTATAAATTAGAATTAATTTGTCAACAGGTACTTGGAATAATATGAGTACCTGTTGCTCTTATTGAAAATTGAAATTGTAATTTTTTTCCTGATTGACAAAAATAGAAAAAAAATAATATTTAATAATTGATCTTTTTTGATAAAGAGCTTGAAATGTTCTGCTTTGTTAGGTGACTCATGCTGAAACCTTTTTGGAATTACATCAAAATAGACAAGGCCCTTGTCTTCTTGACTTGTAAGATGATTCTAATTTTAAAATGTACTTTAGTGTGAATAAAGAGAAAAAGCTGTTTTGAAACAGTTAGCTCATGTGAAATTAAATAATACATTTAAGCTGTTAAATTTCATCTGCAGCAAAAATGTACTCCCATATGAAGTTTTTCTAAAGTTTTGTTTAAGCTCAAAAAAAATTCATTTTTTAAGGTTTATTTTCCCTTCTCTGATTCAGAGCTACAAAACCCTCAGGGAACACTGAACAAGTAGCTGTCCTAAGCCTGAAATCCCTGCTGGGACACAGCCCAGCCTTTGGTCCATCCTGCTTTGGTTCCAGCTGGGATGTTTTCGATGGAGCACATCCTAGCATGTGCTGCAAGTCCTGATCACAGGAGGGCAGGGAATTGCTGCTGCCTGCCTCACTTGGGATATGGCTCTGCACATGACCTGGATGAAGTAAGTGCTGCAGATTTTCTTTTTTTTTTTTTTTTTTTATTTTTTTTTTTTTTTTTTGCATTATTTATGATAAATGGCAAACGGCACTTCGCCATTTGTAAATGGTACAGGGATCATTACACAGGAATTCTTATTGGGTAGCTCTCCACACAGACAGTGCTTCCCACAGGATTTTTAAGAAGAAAAAAAAACAAACAACCAAACAAACAATAAAAAAAACCTCAAACAAACTTTCCCGACCTGTAAGCTCTGCTTTATCTGAGGTGTAGGTAGAACTGTGTGATGGAGCTGCCCATTGCACTCAAATTAACCAGGAGAATTAACCTGGGGCTGCATTTCTGTGCACAGGCTGTAGCAAGTTGTTCAGCTTTTTTTTAGCAGTTCTGAACGGTTTCCACCTCAAAAATGCTTATCTTTGTACAATATCAGTGAGCAAAATAATGTCACCACAACTGTAACAGGTGCTTTAATGTCTCACTACTGGAAACCTTGCCCCAGAAGAAACCAGGCACCAAAGTGACTTCTGAGTCGCAGTGACCTCAAAATCCCATCTGTAATTCCAGCCCTGGGTTCAGCCAAGGTGTTTTCCTCCTTTCCAGCCCTCGGGAATCCTGGCTCCAGCTCCCCTGGGTCACCAGGGCCTTTGATGCCTGCTGAAGGCTGGCCTGGAACAGAGGCTGGGCAGAGCTAAAGGATAAAGCAGGGATTGATTCAAAGGATCTCCTCCATGGATCCACCTTGGGCAGCACCAGAGCCCAGCCAGGGCTGCAGCCAAGAGGAACCAAAATGGTCCCAAAATGCACGAGCGCTCCCGGGGGCTCTCACTGGGATCAGCTCTGCTCCATTTGCACCTTGCAGTTCATTGTCCCATTCCAGCTTTAGCCCAGGCACTCCCATCCTGCTTGTTTTTCTCTCTCCAGCCCACGCTGTTTGTGCTCCTGGGCCTGAGCTTTGGATCATTTGTCCTTGGTGCCCAGCTGGAGCAGGAATTGTTTTGTCTCCCTGCTCTGTGCACAGAGCTCACCATCCCCTCATGTGAAGCCCAGACCCACACACTAAAGCAGCACAGAATCTGAAAAATATAAAAGCTAAAACCTGAGGCATCACCTTCACCCTGGCACAAAAACTCAGAGATGCTGCCTTCAAACCTTCTCTCCCTGACCTCCCTTGCAGGAGTGTTTGAAATCCTGGGCCTCTTCTCTCCTTCTGCCTGGGCTGGAGGATTTCTGCTTCTAAAGATTGATAAAACCACTTTTTTTTTTTTTTTTTCCTGGAGGGGAAGGAGAGGATGCCTGGCTAGAAGAGCAGGGGACAGGTGTGGCAGAGAACACCAGAGTGTTACTGTGGCTCTTTTCCCTGCCCCCTCTTATCCCTTCCCAGGTGATTTGCAGCCTGAGCATTCCTGAGCGAATTGAGGAAGGCTGGGACAAGATTCCAGCAGCAGTGATGCCCTTGGCGTTAGCAGGGAGTGGGCAGCTACAGAGAGAAAAATGCTGATTTAGGGCCTGAGATTCCCTTCCCATAGTGATACTCTGCTTGCTTACTTGGGATTTATATTTTGTTCGGTTTTTGGGGTTCTCTTTGAGTTTTTTTCTTTTTTTTTTTTAACTCCACACAGCTGTCTGTGTTGGCTTCCAGTGCCATCTAGTGGGATGTCGTTTTATTTCTCCACTAAAGACATTTCAGGCCTTTTTGTGTGTGAATGCTGTGTCCTCCAGGAATGAACCATTTACAGATATTTATCCTCTTTTCTGCCGTTTAAGGTGCGTGTAAACTGGAAGTGCAGCAAAAAAAAGTATAGCGTGTATATATATAATCATAGCACAAAAATATAGTATTGTATGTTTGCAAGTAGATTGACAAAAGTTTATTTTCCTACAGTGAAGACATTTGAGAATGAGTGCAAATATTTTGATTTTTTAAGTAGTTAGCTCTGGGAGCACTGTTTGTATAATTGTGCCCCTTGTTTTCTGTCTATCTTTTTATGTAAGTACTATAAAATTTTATTTTACCATTCATAACTTTTTATGCACTTTGAAATCATGACATAGACCATTTTCAAATTTTTTTACTTATAATCTAACTCCATGTTTTCTAGACACTGCTCTGGTTCCCTCACTGCCCAAGTGGTCTTAAGGTTACGCTAAGTAAAAAACTTCTTTTTTTTCCCCTTTTAACTTCTGACTTATATGGATAAGGTAATATGTGATACTATATAAAGTGTGGGATCTGTTATTTCTGTTTTTATCAGCTGTTGGCCCAGCTCCCTTGGCTCAAGGCTTATGAAGAAATATAAATCCTAACCTCAGCCTCATTAGTTTTATCTGGAAAAGTTACTTAAGGAGACTTTGTTGAAGTGCCACTGGCTGCTCCTGTGTATTCTCCTTGTAATATCACAATATTTTTTGGCAGCATCAGTGGGAAGGAGAGTGTTGCTTGGAAAGGTTCTGTGATAGAGCCATCTTTGCTCTTCTCCTTTATATGCACGTGGTCTCTCTCTCTCTGTTTTTCATACAAAAAGGCACTTCAGGCACAGCTGGTTTGGCACACACCAAGCTGCTTTGGGGTGCTTTTTGCACTTGGGCCATGGTCTGTGAGGGTTTAAGGCTCTTGGTCTTTGAAATGTATACAAAACACGTAATTTAAAAGACCTCTCTCAAAATACCCTGCCATGAGAAGGAAGCAAACTGTGAGTTGTGAGAGGCTTAATTTCTGCTCCCTGTGCAAATGTGGTGCTCACACAGAGAGGGAGGGCTCTCCTGTCTCAGTGCTTGGGAGTTTATTACTGATGGCAGAGCAACTGGGGCTCCTGAGGGCTTCAGTGAGGAAGGTGGGAATGCAGAGCTCCCAGCATTAACATTTTAGGTGTATTAGGATACCTAGACCACCTGTGAAAACTGTCCTTGCCTGCTGAGCAGTTAATGTGCCCATCAGTTATTGTTGGAACCCTGGGTGCTGAGAATTTTAAACTTTCTGTGCTGAAAGGCACAGACCCACCAGAGAACACTGCATTTGACCTGAGGCTGTGGAGAAAGCTTCCAAAATTGATAAATAGCGCTGGGATTACGGGTGTGGACTTGGTTAGAAGTCTGTAATATCACAGGGTGGAAAGCTTAGAGTTTGGGGTTTTAGAATATAGAAATAAATATGAAACAAGATGGAGGTTTAAGGGCAGAGGCAAGTTGTTCTTCTTCACCTTATTCTTCCTTCTTCTCCATGGGTTTGGGTGGTGTTTTGTGATTAGACAGAAAAGTCGGCATTGCAGGTTTCAAGGGACCAGTTTTTGGGTTAAAAGGGAAAATAATCTAGGTGTCCTTTCTTAATTAGATGGTTTAGCCTTAAAAGACCTTGTAACAAGAGACAGGTACCCTTTTGTGCTAATGAAAGAACCCACAAGTTATGGCACAAATTGTTCTGTCTTTTGGAAAGCAGGGGAGACAGAACCCAGTATCATTCAGCTCAACAGAATTGCTTTGTTTTGCACAACACCAAATGAAGGGGCTGAGTACCAGGGCTGAAAGTGCTGCAATAAAAATATTAAATGGGTTTGCAAGTGGAGCAAAGAACACTAAAGTGCCTTAAACGTGGTAGCGAGGAGTTCAGGGATTTTAGCATATTTCAGTTACCACATCCAGCTTCCCCTCAGCCTGGTTACACTTCAGTTTTAGGCTAGAGGGTTTTTTGGGGATGCACTGTTTGCTTCAGATGCTACAGACAATTTCTGTAACATCAGGATTTCTAGAGCAGCAGCATTACTGTGTGGCCTCCCTCACCTCCAAAATTTCTGGGTAATTCTCAGTGGCACACTTGGACCCTCACTGTCCCAAAACACTTTTCCAGTAGCACAAAAGATCAGTTGAAAGATTCACAAAATCTCAGGCATTTTTTAGACCTTATTTTTAACAATTTTTGCCTTTCATGTACCACCAGGCTTTAAAATGTGTTCTTTTAAATAGTTTCTCTTTTATTAAAAACCGACAACAGCAACAAAACCCACGTGAGAGTAATGCACAAATACATTATGTGATGTTCCTAAGTTACCCTGTGATTTCAAAAGAACAACAAACTATTTGACAAAAGACTTTGATGCAAAAAACTTCCAAGTAGAAAGAATGACTGGTTCTAATAAAATCCACTCACTCCTGATATCCTGTGACCTTGAACAAGAGTCAAATGTAAATAAGAACATGACTCGTATTAATAATTTTTTTTTTGGTGTACATAATCATATTAGTTGAACAGAATCTCATACAAGTGTAAAATTCATAGTAAAGATGTCTTTATTCCAAAATAAAAATAAAAATAATAATAATAATTATAATTATAATAATAATAATGTGTTAGGCAAGACAGCTACAAAACATCTACACAAGACTTTGGTAAGAAATGTTCATGGTAGCTTTTTCATAATTCCACAGCAAACAAAAACAACAAAGGAAATCTAAAAATGCAATCAAACAAAATTTTGTTTAACTCATATGTCTCACAAACAGTCTTACTGTACATTTGTTAAGCCCCTAACTTTCCTTTTTTGTTATGTGTAAAGATTCTATCATTTGTATATTAGAAAAGAAAAGGTACTCACAATGCTAAGATCTGGTAGTTGAGGTCTACAAAACTGGTGTGACATCTGTGCTTTGAGTTCAGCAGGATTATTCAGGACATCAGAACAATAACAGTTCTTATTTTTATTGACTGATAACCAGTGCCTATTACACTACTAGAAAGTTTACAGTAACAAGACTTCTACATATTGAATATCAGAGCTTTTTCCTTTTTGTTCTGAATAGAAAATCAACCTCTTTTTTTCCCCTTCGTTTGTTTTTGTTTGTGTTTCTTTTTTTTTTTTCTTTTTTTTTACAAAATGTAACAAGCCTAAATGTTTCTCATGTATCAAGTTAGAAGAAAGACAAGAGATCTGTAAAACGCTTCAACAGAAAAACAAGTGTGAAGAGCTGAACATAAGCAGGAGTGGTCACACATTTCTGACCCGGTGCAATTACCTTGTCATTTCATCTATTAACAAGGTGGGGGAAAAAGCAATTTGCAACATTCAGAACTGTAGTGAGCCTAAGAGAAATGACTGGAAATCACACTGAACAGCCTTCTAAAAGAGAGAGAGAGAAAAAAAAAAAAAAAAGGGATCTGGAGAATCAAATTAGTAAGAAGCACAGAGGAAGGAATGCCAGATTGCTTTAATGGACAATTTTGTGGTTAAGCTCAGAAAGGTATTGTGTGTTTTCTATAAGTGTATTTGGACTATGTGGCCTTTGGCAAAGGGAGTATTTAGCAGACAAAACAGCCTGATGAACTGGAACAAATGTGAAAATGAAAATACAACACTGGGTTTCATTGATTATTTGCTGAAACAAGCATGGTTTTGCAAGATAAGCTTGAACAAGTGGTTGATGAGATAAATCTGGTTCCTGAACTCAGCAAATGTTTTCCATTCAGGAGAAACTTCTGCTCCCTCTACCCCAGGCTCACAGATCCTTCAAAGCCTTTAAAAGCACTCTGCCACACATTTTATGGCCAAAGATTACTTTTCTGAGTGACTGGCCTCAGCTGGGACACCCTCTGTCAGCTCAGCCACAGATGTGGCTCTGCCCTGGCCGAGCTCCTGGCACTGATCACTGTGGTCCTTCTCTGCAGTTTCTTCCCCCAAAATATGCTCAGCTGCTCACTCCTCCAGTACCTATATCATCCCACTGTTTTGGTTTTTTTTTTTTTTTTTCATTGAGTTTTCTTTATTTTTTGGTCATAAAAGTGAAGCGTAAGGTCCTAAATGCATTACTGAGGGACATTGCTGCTATGCTGTAATGGCAGCGCTGTAGAGACATAAACTGCACAATTTTTGAACAGGCACAAGGAGGCAAACTATCTGAATTAATATTATTAAGTAAGCCGAGCTGTGCAAAAAGTAAAATGTTTGGTTTTAGCATTAAACCTTGCTGTATTCTTTTTTTTTCTCCTGGTTTGGTTGGCTATGGGTGTGCACCCATTTCATTTAGCAGCAGCAGGAGAGGGTTCACACTGCCCTTGGTTCCATTATTTCCCTGGCCTTTCCTTCACTCCAAATCTGCAGAAAGCAGTAAAATATCTTGAGAGGGGTGGGATGTGATGGCTGTGGAATTCCTTGAGCAGCCCTTGCAGTGTTCAGTGGAGAAATGCTGATGAACAGCCCCACAATTAATGCCACCAGCCCAACGAGCTGTTCAGGTACAGAGGATCCCCAGGGTGGTGGTGCTGGGGAAGATGAGCAGCTCAGAGGTGCACAGCAATATTTAAAACCCAGCTGTCAGGTCCTCAGGGTAGTGACCAAGTGTTAAGGAAGTGAGTAAATTACTTAAGGCTGGTTTAGAGACCATTAAAAAAAATTCTCTCCATTCATTTCTCTCAAGCTTAAGTGTCGGCTTCAACAATCTTTATTTTCATTGCACTGCTCTTATTTCAGAAGAGACATAGGGGTAGGCTGTCTTGCCTGGACCAAAAGGTAACCCACCACCTTCCCCTCTTCATGTTAGATTATTACAGGAAAATAGAATTACAGGAAGATATTGTATCCCAATTGCAAATGGGGCCCAAGGGTCTCCCTGATTACACCTGACTCTGTGTAGGGATAGCTAAACTCTGCAGGAGACGGGGTAAAATAGCAAATAGAAGAGTGAGGAGGTATTTTCTAGTCTCAGGCAGTTTTTTAATCACTTAAGTAGTGAGGGAGGGCATTTAACCTGACTAGGATATCCACAAATGTGTAATTCTCACGAATTTAGTAATTTTTAAATTACCTTATGCTCTGAGTAATTTTTAGATTACCCTATGCTCTGAATAAATGACACTACTGTAAATGTATTCTTGTGCCAATCTATAATCAGTTTTTTTAAAAGACTGTCATTACTTCTTTTCAGAGGCTCATTTCAGTTTTAAGGGATGCATGAGAGCCTGGCTCACCTTTTCTCTACCATTCTTGTTTTATTGTAAACCCTCTTCACCTGTGAATAAGATCCTTGTGAAACTGAATCTAATTTTTTAGTGTCTCTCATGTGGAAGACATCCAGTGGCACAGCTGTTGCAACACTCTGGACCAGTTCTGTGTCCATTTTGAAAGGCAATGGATCAACCCAGCATGGACTGTACACATATTATGACATTTGCATGTTTTTTTCTATGTGCTGTCTTGACTGTGAATTTGTGGTGGTCAGACATCACTGCTGAGTCACAAAAATTATTTCCTTTTTAAGTTTTGAAGAAAAAAAAGACCTGCTTGCATGGACCACAGCATCCATGTGAAGAAAAGTGTTTAGGATTATAATAATAATAATAATAACTATCAGCTTAACCCAATAGTGTAAAAAGATAAACATGCACCTTTAATGTTATTGAACCAGCATTACTGACATTACTCCTTGGCATAGATGTGTAATCACAGAGGCACTGCTTTGGATTTTCAGAACCAAATCTAGAGAGAAATCCTCCCACAGATGAAACTTTCTGTCACTTTGACTTAGTTTTGTTAATATGCATGCATTCCCATGTCTTTACAAGTGGTATTTCTATATGGCTATTCCATGTCCACAGATGTGTCTGTATTTTAGTTAAATAACTCACCATGACTTCACTATTTTTATGCATTAAGGGCTGGCTGGAGTACCAAAGACTTACTCTCAGCATGAATCCATGAGGAAATATTTATAAAATATTTTTCTTGCACCAGCAAGACTAAAAAGCAAACCACACTGCAAAAAATGAAAACTAATATACACTTTATATATTTTTGTTGTTGTTGTTCTAAAAAAAAACAAACCAAGGTTGACTTTCCATTTAGCTCAGAGTGCATCACTTGGAACCCTGTGTTTTGTTAACAAGGATGGACATTACATGCTCTTAGCTCCTTTTTGTCTTTGCAGCTGGTGAACTGAGTGCTTTTGGACCTCTTCTTTACCATCATGTAGCGCTCCTGAATTCCACCTCCACAGAGTGTAGAACATTCTGTCCAAGCAGTCCATGGTTTCATCCTACAAACTGGGAAAAAAAAAAAAAAAGTGATTTGGTTAAGTTTTTAGACATAGAAACCCCTGCTGAGTATAACCAATTTGTCAAACATTGGAAAAAATAAGAAGAAATTTAATATCTACTTTACAAAAGACAGATAAACTTAAGAAATTGTTAAATGTCAGACAAGCATGAGCCACAACATAGCAGTAATTCCTACCCAGATAATGTTAATTATACCACAAGATATGTTTTGTCGATTTGAGGAACCAGTACTTGATGATACTGTCCCTCACTGGAAAAGCAGTTTGAGCAGATCTCTTGGAGCAGCCTGAGTCTGAATCAGACTGCTGAGGTGGAAATGAGCTCAGTTTGGAAATTCAGCATTGGATCCAGGAACAAATATTTTAAATGTTTGGAGCTAACAGGATGTAAAGATTGCCCCCCAGATCTGCAGAAACTGCACTCAGTCCTTTACCAGGTGTAAAGCTCAAACTTCTTTACAATTTTGTGTGGAGTAGTTAAAATATTTTTAGTGCTGGGACATGGACAGATGTGGGCCTTTCTCCATGGTGCCCTAAGCTCAGGCTGGGTGATTTTGGTGATGGGCAAGCAATGCATTGGCTGTTTTATTGACACAAGTGCTGAAGATGCTCTCACAGAATGTGGTGGAGCTGCTCACAAACTCCTCTTGATGCCTCAGGTTTTAGCTTTTATATTTTTCACATTCTGTGCTGCTTTAGTGGGTGGGTCTGGGCTTCATATTATGGGATGCTGAGCTCTCTTCACAGAGCAGGGAGACAAAACAATTCCTTCTCCAGCTGGGCACCAAGGACAAATGATCCAAAGCTCAGGCCCAGGAGCACAAACAGCATGGGCTGGAGAGAGAAAAACAAGCAGGATGGGAGTGCCTGGGCTAAAGCTGGAATGGGACAATGAACTGCAATGTTTAAATGGAGCAGAACTGATCAAAGTGAGAGCCCTGTGAGCAGTTGTCAATTTTTGGGGCCATCTTGGGTTGTGCTGCCCAAGGTGGATCTATTGAGGCTTCTTAATAAATCCCTACTTTATTCTTAAGCTCTGTCTAGTCTCTCTTCTAGGTCAGCCTTCACAAGGCATCGCTGTCATGCAGAAAACCACTAAAAGTGGTTTCACACTCACCTGGATATTGCTCACTATCTAAATTCTTCTTTGCTTGCTCGCTTCTCCTTTTCTCCCGCGCCTCCTTCCAGCGCCTTTTTTCCATCCCCGCTCCCCTCAGGCACTTCCTCACTCTGCATTTGGTCCGCTGGACGGTCTCAGGGCAGGCTGTTCCCCCAAACTGGGGCTCTATTTTAATCATCCTCGTCCTGATCATGTGGCCCTTGCCACAGGAGGTGTTGCACTCGGACCACTGGGACCACTCCGTCAGCTCGCAGTGGATGGCTGCAGGCAATAAGGAACACACAAAAAAAAAAAAAAAAAAAGACACAAAATCCATGAGATCTAAACACAGAGACACACAGATGTGCCTGATGAAACTTTACACCTCAACTACACCGACTCTACTTAAGCCTCCAATCTTCTCAGCAATTGTTTGGAGGCTGCCTGTCAGAATTTTCTGAGTCCATTTCTAGCAGAAGTGTTATCTGACACGCTCTTCGATTTCTTCTGCTGGCAGATCACTAAAATTACAAAGAACATACAAATAATTCTCCTGTGCTTTCTTCAATTTTCCCACCCATCTGTCTGTTTTGTAATGAAAAGCTGAAAATTGAGTTATATTTAAAAATAATTTGCTACCTCTGAGATCTGAGCCTTGCTTTGCTGGCAGTGTTATGCAATAAGCCATATTCACTAATACCGTGATATCTTAAAAGTCTTCATCTTTCAGCACTGCTTAACACTTACAGCCCCAGTGAATAAAAATCAAAATGATATTTCACATTATTTAAGAAAAGCTGAATGAGCAATTACAGATTAAAAGCCTTTTTAACCAATAATTTCTGTGAAAAAAATAATGTAATTTGTGATAAAACCTCATAAACCAGCTGGAAACAGGATGCTAAAGGCAATCATATCTCATTCATTCAGCAGTGCCTTAGGCTACCACACTTCACAAAGACTGAATAGCAACTAGAAATTTGCTCTACTCAAGAAGTGGGGGATTTTAATGGAATAAGGTAAAAAAAAAAAATTCTGCAGCTGCCTCCACACCATCCAGTAGCAGGTTGCAAAGTGATACCATTCAGAGTTGTATCAAAGGTGGAAAAATGCCTCTTTTGTGCTCTTTCTGAGCTAAAAGAATCACACAGGTGATTTCAACTCTTCTTTCTTTCTTTCTTTCCTCGCACACGGTCTGCATTTGAGTGATAAACCATGTTTGATAATTCTGACTTATTTCCTACTGGGGAGTTGCCTGGAGCTGCAATGTGTTAAACATGCAGAGCTGTATTCCCATGGAAATATTGGGAATTAGCATGGGGTGAAGTAGGGCGAGCTGAATTTAAGACACAATTGTATTTCAGCTCTCAGTTGCTGAATCTGTAAAATAATAACAATAATAATAATAATAATAATAATAATAATAATAATAATAATAATAAATATTCTTATTTTATTTTATTTTATTTTATTTTATTTTATTTTATTTTATTTTATTTTAATTTTAAACAATGCACACTTGATACCCTGCCTATCTAAGAAGTGATGCTAAGAAGTGGTGATGGAGGTTTGAGCCATAGATTTTGACACCTAATTAGCCTCCTCTTCCCAGGGAATTCTCCAAACTTACGGCATTCTGGCAGCATGCATTTCTCTGCTTGCTCCAGCTCCTCGTTGCAGTCTCCCAGCTCAGCAGCAGATTTCAGCATCCTCTGCCTGGTTCTCATTCCCTTCCCACAGGTTACACTGCAGTCACTCCACTCAGACCAGGGAGAGAGCAGGCAGGGGATGGTATCTGGTAGGAAATTAAAAGGTAATGAAATCATTAACAATTTCTTATTATAAATAAATGATGAAGGTATGCATTTTGAAAATAAGGCAGGTGGAAAATGTGCTACGTTTTATCTGTCATCAGCCAATTATACTTTCTTGTCACAAAATGAATGATTGTGCTGAAGAAGCTCAGAAAACTTTATATTAATTTGAAAGGTTTGCTTGATTTAAATATCTTTGCTATCTTTTCCTGTATCTAAGTCATATCTGCTGGGTCTCAGTGCATCTGGGGAATAAATCGTTTAAGGAGCTATGTTTCAATCATAACTCCTGTAAAAATTTAAAAAAAAAGGATTGTTGCAGTGAACAGAACTGGAAGTCAATTTATTTTAGTTTAACAAGTGAAACTTCCATATTTAATCTACCAAAAATATTTTTAAAATTATCTCTGATGAAAATTTAATATTTTCTAAGAAATGAATAGTCACAGTAAAGGGTATGGCTGGCTGATTGCATGGAAGAAACACCTAAATTTCTGAAATTTTCAGGGGTTAAAAGGGGAGGGCACTGTTTTATGTGTTTTATTCTAGCCTTATGGTCAAATACACCTCATATTGCATAACTTAGAGTTGTTTAGGTGTGGCTTGCTGATGCACACACCACTGTGTGGGTCATGCAGCAAGGGACACCACTGAACATTTTTTATTGAAGCTCTCATCCTGATACTCAACGTGCTACTTAATGCACAATCCCTAAGATTTTTCTCCTAACTTGAAGGGGGACAAGGAAAAAGCAGCATTGTCCCTGGGTTGGCTGTGCTCTTTGTGTGCTGGGGCAATGTGTCAGAAATGATGTTCCTTTTCAGAGCAGGGCAGAGGAACCGCTGGCCACTCACGGCATTCGGGCATCATGCATTTCTCTGCCTCGGTGGTTTCTGCCTTGCACATGGATCCATCAGCAGGAGTCATCTTGATCATCCTGTGCCTTCTCTTCATGCCCGTGCCGCAGCTGGCGCTGCACTCGTCCCACTCCCCCCATTCCGTGACGAGGCAGCTGCTGGGAGCTGTTCAAAGAGGACAGAGAAAATTGTTCATCAGTATCACAGGCTCAGCTGAGTTGGAGGGCAGCCCCAGGGATACTGGAGTCCAGCTCTTGGCCCTGCAGAGGGTCACCCCCAAGAGTCACACCATGTCCCTGGGAGCGTTGTCCGAGCCCTTCTTGAACTCCATGAGGCTTGGTGCTGTGACCACTTCCCTGGGGACCCTGTTTCAGTGCCCAGATTTTTTCTGATATCCAAACTAAATCTCCCCAGACACAACTTCAGGCTTGTCTCCTGTCACTGCCACACAGAGCAGAGATCAGTGCCTGCTCCTCCTGTTCCCCTCATGAGGAATTTGTAGCTGCACTGAGGTCTCCCCTCAGTCTCCTCTCCTCCAGGCTGAGCAGACCCAGTGCCCTCAGCCACTGCTCACACTTCTCCTCTGGAGCCTTTACCACCCTAGTGGCCTCCTTTGGTCACTCTCTAATGGCTTCATAACTCCTTTTGTATTGTGGCACCCAAAGCTGCCCCCAGCACTCCAGGTGGGGCTGCCCCAGCTCAGGGCAGAGTGGGACAATCCCCTCCCTTGCCCAGCTGGTGATGCTGTGCCTGATGCCCCCAGGACAGGGATGTCCCTCCTGGCTCCGGGGCACTGCTGGCTCACATTCAGCTTGCCAAGGACCCCCAGGTCCCTTTTCCTGGCACTGCTTTCCAGTGTCTTATTCCCCAGTTAATGCTTTTTCTCTTCAATCCAGGTCTTATGAGCTCTCAGAGATAAGCATTATACCCTTGATAGCTCAGCTACCTCAGGTGGCATAAAAGAAGCAGGATGGCTCCTGTGACAGTGTTGGAAACAAAACGTTTTAATAAAAGGCAAAATAAAAAAGCTTTTTACAGAGAAAAACCCAGCCAGGGCAAGAGGTTCTTGCTCCTGCTAAAACACTTCACAAAAGTGATTTACTTCTTTTGTTCTCTTCTTTTTCTAGGGAATTGCTCAGGGGGACTTTTTGGCTCCTGTCCAATTAGGTATCCTTAAGTTTGAGGTGAAGTCCCCAAGGTCCTATGAGGCGTCTTTTAACCAAATTGAGGAGAGAAACTTCTGGGCTTTTTTCCTTTTTAAGGAGACAAAGGGTGACTTGTTTACTCTGTCAACAGGAGGCACATTCCTACACCCCGTCTGTCTGTACATCCAGGGTTGCCCCATCCCAGGTGCAGAATCCAGCACTTCCCCTTGTTGAACTTCATGTGGTTGGTGATTGCACAGTTCTTTAATTTGTTGACATCTCTCTGCAGGGCCTCCCTGCTTCGGAGGGAGTCAGCAGCTCCTCCCAGTTTTGGGTCATCTGAGAATTTGTTTAGTATCTCTTCCAATCTTGCATCCAAGTCATTTATTAAAGTATTGAAGAGCACAGGGCCTAAGATGGAGCTCTGTGGGTACCCCAGTAAGACTCATCTAAAAAATGATTTGGGCCGTGCTGGATTTTATGAAGCTGAATGGAATACTTACAGCATTCCTCATTTACAATGCACTTCTCAGTCTCCTCAGTAGGCACTTTGCACATGGAGCCATCCTCGGGGAACTGCTTCACGTATCTCTCCCTGGATCTCGTCCCCATCCCGCAGGAGACGCTGCAGGGGGACCACGTAATCCAGTCAGACATCATGCAGGTGGAGCCATCTGCAACACAGAGAGTATTCAGGTGTGGGCACTGAGCATCCCTTTTCTGCTTGCCTTCCCCACTCTCCTCTCCTCCGCTGCTTCCTCTTGGAATGCATGAAATGGAAGCCTCTCCAAGTCCCTCAGAGGGAAAAAAGAAATGCAGAGTTTGGATCAGAACCTCTAGAGAAGCTGAAATATATTAAGCCACGCGGACGTGAAAGAAGTGTAAGATTTAATTTTAAATAAGTAGAAATGTATCTTAAGTGCCTTAAGAGACTGTGTTAGCTAGTAAAAGGCCCTAAAACCTAGTTTAAAAGTTCAGTAACTTAGCTCCAGACATAACAAAAACATGGCAGAACATTGCTTGCATTTCTAGATAGAATAGATGGAACTATGTACATAAATAGATAAAATTATGTACGTGGATTTTGGGTAAGAACTGACACTACTTTCACACATTAGAATTAAGCTCAGATTGGTGTAAAAAGAATGTTTTAATCATATTTTTAGCTGATTGGATGATTTATGAATAAAACCCCTGTACTGGGATGCAAAGAGGGAAGATGAATGGAAGGAAGAAGAAGAAAAAAGGAGCTGCTGCTGCTGCTGCTGCTACTCGGGACTTTGTGCCAGAAAACTTTTAGCACAGACTTTAATACTCTGAACTTGCCTTCGAGACTGATGTATTCATGCAATAAACAACTTTACTGCAACCAACAGTTGCTCTTGTCTCTTTGAAGACCCAAGACCCACGAAACCTCAACAGCATCCCTCACTCCTCTGCTTCATACTTCTGTGCACTTCATGCCCTGACAGAGCTGAGATGCAGAATTCACCGCAGACAGCTGCCATCCGTGTTCTTCAGCAATTTTCTTTTGGCCACAACTCAGGCCACACTACAGCACCCGACATCCTTGAGAAGTTTAAAGGAGAAGTAAAATCTACAAGGTGTTCTGCTCCTCCACCTTCCATTCCTGGTTACCTTCATCACTGCAGCCCGGGCCCATGCAGGGCTGGAAGTCTTGGGTGTCCGGGCAGGGCACGCTGAGGTCCAGCTGAGCTTTGAGCATTCTCTGCCTCATCCTCTTGCCCTTTTCACAGGTAGAGGAGCTGCAGGCCGACCATGGGGACCAGTTTGAGTATATGCAAGTCTCAGGGGTGTCATCTGAAAAGTGAGGAAAGGCATTGAATGTTAAAAGTGGCCTTCCATTTTCCTCCTTTTTCTTGGCCCAATGATTACTTTAGATTCAAAGAGAATACGTTATTTCCTTCTGCATTCTACCATCTCCATTTTAGCCCAGAAGAAAAAAAGAATTTCCAATTGCCTTTTTATTAAAAAAAATATATATTTGAACCCCAAAAGTCTCCTCTCTTTATTGCCTCTATTGTTATTGTCATCTCCTAGGCATACATGCAATTTCTTTTCTGTACAAGGGAAGGCTAATAGAAGAGACCAGAAGGAATGAAAACCTAAATCACTGTTTGACACCGAGGGGAATTTTTGCTCCTAAGTCAGTTTTGTACCTTATCTACAAGTGACAGCGGGGAATGGAACAAAATGCAAATTATTAGTAGCCCACAAACTAATTTCAAATGTACCTTCTTCTTTTTCCTCTGGTGCTAGGTCTGCCACAATATCATCTATGTTATCAGGAACGATATTGCACTGCTCCCCCTGCAAAAAAAAGATTTTGAACACTGAAGAGAGGAAACTCATCCATGAGGGGTTAAACCAGCACATTTTGAGGCACTACTGTGTCTGCAGCACCTTTTTCTCTTCTAATTCCTAGGTGTACCTAAAGAAAATCCCCAATTAAGCAGATGCAATAACTGCCAGAATTAGGAGAACTAATGCCTTAAGACAGTTTAATTTTTTTTCTGCCATTATCTTTGCTGTGGGTAGGTTAAGGAGTTTAGATTTGGAGAAAGAATGGATTGTTTTTTGGTTTACAAAGTGGATTTTTGCTTGCTTGAGAATTTTATTTCTTTGTGTTCTACCTTTCGTGCAATTCTCTCAATGACAACTCTGGCCACCAGCTTGATAGATCCTCCTTCTGGATCATAAAATGGGCTTTGAGGATGATCTAAGCTTGTAAGAGGTCTGATCTTCTCCTGAGGCACTGTAGGTTTGTTAGGAGACTGCAATCAAAAAGAAAAATATGTTATAAAAGAAAATAATAGTTAATCTGCAGAAATTAAAACTTCCCTGAAATGCTAAACTGCAAAATTTCAGTGTGAGATGAACTCAGTACACTCATACTTACTGGTATGGAGATTTTTTTTTTTTGTTCTGTTTATTTGTGGGGTCTTTGTTTGTTTGGGGAGTTTTGTTGTTGTTGGTTTTGCTCTGCTTTGCTGTGGGAAATAGTTGAAGTTTCCTGTGCTAAACAGAACAGCTGGCATGGGGTTGAAACAGCCCCAAACTGGAGTTGATGATGAGTTGATGAGTTGATGGCCCTGCTTTGGTCTGTACAAAAGGGCACCCAAAGGCTTGGTTGTGACCAAAGCCTTCTGTTTATTCAGTGGTGAATATAACAGGTGAACATAAATGAGAAATTCTTTTCTGTGCTGTGACCAAACCCTGGGAAATATTGCCCAGAGTGGGTGCAGAGCCTCCCTCACTGGAGGTATCCAAGAGCTGTACAGAATCCTATAGGGAGATTGGACCAGATGAGTCTCTGTGCTTCCTCCCAGCCTGACCCATCCCGTCCTCCTGTGTGGTACAAATACCCCAGGTGGATGTCACATCATCCCACCAGCACTAATGCTGCAGAAACTCAGGCAAAACCACCGACAAGTGAAGTGGAGTTAGCACCTCTTCAAATGAATCGCATTTCACCGTAAGAAAAATTTTAGTAGAGCAAAAAGTATAAAGGCATGGACGGCACCACCGTGGATCAAGCTGCTCCCCTACTCCACTGCTCTGAGGGGATAATTTGGATAATTTGGATAAATACCTCGTAGGTGACGCCACTGTCGGTGCCGGCATCCCAGGGGATCAAATCCTGCACAACTTTCTGGACCCAGCCGCAGTCCTTGGTGCAGAGATCCTCGGCAGAGAGCCCCACGTTCCAGTCGGGGCTGGGGCCCAGCATGGTCAGGAAGGACATCAGGTGCCGGTGGCGATCCACGGAAAACTCAGCAGAGGGAGCAGCTCTCCTGCAAATCCGGAGGAAAGGCGTGAAGAACTGAGCCAGAGGGAACTGAGCCCAGAAAGCTGCAGCATCACCCAAGGAGGTTTGCACTTCGATAGGTAAAGGAGATATAGCGTGGGCAATGGATTTGTAGAGAATTTTTAAAGTTTGATAAAAGGTCTACATAGTATTTGTATGCAAACCTTGAGACACGAAATGTCGACATAGAAATGTTATAGGATAGAATAGGCATTGTTGAGAGAGAAATGGAACTAGAAACAAGTTTTAAAGGATGGTTTTGTGAATAAGATTAGATACTTTAGAGAAATAGAATTATGAAAGATGCATTGTATTAGGATTTATGAGGGGTAATTTTAGATGATTCGTTTTAAGGTATTTATAATATGGTGTGATAAAGTTGATAGGTTAAGAAATGTTTGCACTGTATTGTAATGAGGAAATAGTTTTTGATTGTGATGGTGTGAATTATAATATTTGTATTGTCTTACCCTTCACATGAGACTAAAAATAGAATAAGAGTTTTTAAAATGCCTCTCAGTTGCCCCGTCTCTGGGCCAGAAAAGAACTGAATCTGACAATATAGAAATACCGAGCTGCAGCAGTGTGCTTATGCATTAGTGGGATAATAATGATAATAAAAACATCTGTCAAAACACTTGCAAAAATTAGGGCTAAAATCCTAAAAAGAAATACCTTGATTGCTGGGTTACTTTTTACCCCCACCCCCAAAAGCTAATATGAGTTTCAACGCCAAAAGCTCTTGGAAGTGCTACTGTGTGTGCAGAAAAGAACTCATTAACAGAGTTTTAATGCTCCTGTGAATGAGGGATAAGCAGTCACTGCCAGCCCTGGAGGGCTCAGCCAGGATTTGGCAGGTGGGTGTGAGAACGCCTCTGCTCACCCTGGGGAGGGAATCTGCTGCACCACCCTGGGCTCTGCCCTGCTGACAGCAGCTCCCACGTTCCAGTGCAAATGGCAACAAAACCAGCCCTGCCTGGAGGCTTCTGCTCACAGAAGAGGAGCTGGAGCCCTTCGTGGCGTTCTTCTCGTGAGCAACAACAAATGCAGAATTATTTAAAATATTATTTTGCTAATTCTATTCTAAATTCTGATGTCAACGCAAATTTTCTACAGCTACAGGACGTGGGTTAATAGAGTCAAGTCGAGGTTTTGTTGGTTTTTTTTTTTTTCTTTTCGATTTTATGCCAAAATACACTGGTTCAGAGTATCTACAGACGACATTTATTTTAAATGTGAGACATTTTTACAGTCTTATTTGTCCTTCCTTTTTTAGTTAGGTAACCAATAATAATGCCCATGCATGCTTAATAGTGCACAGACACTGTTCTACTGTAGTCATAAAGAGTTTATTCTTCCTATAAATGCTTAGAAAAATGTGTTATTTATTTGTGGGATTTTTTCCTGGCTCAAAGCACTCTCAGTACATAAAGAAAACCAGAACAGCTCAAAGACCATGATTTTGCAGTAGCTATCACAAAGTTTCAAAAGTAAGATATCTAAAAGTTAGCATGTTTAGTTCCCCTTCAATAGGAAAGTTAAGAAGAATTCGCTAATATGTAAAATGTTCTGGCCACTTCTGTTCCAGAGGCTTTAGAAGTTGTTGCTTACTGTGTAAATTATCTTATGTTGAATTAAAGACTCTGAGTAGAAGAGTTGCTAAGTGTTTGATGTCATTAATCCTGCCTTTCCCAGAAAGAAATGCAAATTACTTTCTTTTTTTTTTTCAGTAGAGATAGGAGTCTGATTTCAGTTTGTCTAATGCAAAGTCATAAAATAATGAATGACAGTATCAATTTCCCTCAGTGAATGCAGTATCCTGATATATTTGTCAAGCACAGAACCATGATTAGTCTTAAAAAGCCTATTAAATGACTTCAAGTAGCAAAGGATTTACTGCATTAGAAGGGTTTCTAAGAATTCCCTACAGGAATTCTATATTTCAAACAGGGTAAGCAATACACTGTAAAAATATCAGATGTGTGTTTGTGTAGCTGATGTTTAGATGGAGAGTATGTCCAACATGGGCATGGCAGAACATCATATTCATCATGATGTTAATTTAAATAAGAATATGTTTGTATTTAAATTATATATATTATTTATTTTAATGTTATTATTTAGTGTTACTTATATTTATTTTTCTATTATATATTACTCATATTTAAATAATAGTATTATTTAAATTACAACAACATCAGTGTTGAAACCCTGTTACGGAACACTTCAGTGTGAGATTCACTCTGCTTCCAAGACTTTGGATGTATTAAATATCAGTAAACTTGAGCCTGCCATAATTTTCCAATTTGGAGCACTTTGCAAAAAATCACCTATCTTCTGCTCCTTAGTTAGGGCAGGTAGGTAATGTTATGACCATTTTGCTGTATTTTATCTTGTAACAAATTAAGAAAGAAAAGTGAAAATTCATAGAGAACAAATGGAGGCTTCCTTTTCCTTTTCCTTTTCCTTTTCCTTTTCCTTTTCCTTTTCCTTCTTTTCCTTTTCCTTTTCCTTTTTCCTTTTCCTTTTCCTTTTCCTTTTCCTTTTCCTTTTCCTTTTCCTTTTCCTTTCCTTTTCCCTTCATCTTCTCTTCTCTTCCCTTCATCTTCTCTTCCCTTCATCTTCTCTTCTCTTCTCTTCTCTTCTCTTCTCTTCTCTTCTCTTCTCTTCTCTTCTCTTCTCTTCTCTTCTCTTCTCTTCTCTTCTCTTCTCTTCTCTTCTCTTCTCTTCTCTTCTCTTCTCTTCTCTTCTCTTCTCTTCTCTTCTCTTCTCTTCTCTTCTCTTCTCTTCTCTTCTCTTCTCTTCTCTCCTCTCCTCTCCTCTCCTCTCCTCTCCTCTCCTCTCCTCTCCTCTCCTCTCCTCTCCTCTCCTCTCCTCTCCTCTCCTCTCCTCTCCTCTCCTCTCCTCTCCTCTCCTCTCCTCTCCTCTCCTCTCCTCTCCTCTCCTCTCCTCTCCTCTCCTCTCCTCTCCTCTCCTCTCCTCTCCTCTCCTCTCCTCTCCTCTCCTCTCCTCTCCTCTCCTCTCCTCTCCTCTCCTCTCCTCTCCTCTCCTCTCCTCTCCTCTCCTCTCCTCTCCTCTCCTCTCCTCTCCTCTCCTCTCCTCTCCTCTCCTCTTTCTGTGCAAACATTTTCCTAATATACACGAATTTGGCAGATACTTGTGAGGAGTATGGATACAAACTTGAACAACAGTTGTTTAATGCTTCCCAAAATCCAGAGTCATTCCTGGGCTGCTGTAATTAAGGGGAAATGGTCTGATTTAAGGCACCACCCATAACTTCTACCCAGGTGAAGGGATAGGCACAGACTGTGCTTACACAGGAGAAAACCCTGGGGGCTTTTGTTAGCTTTTTAATAATCTGACAAATTTCAGCTCTTTCCAGTGTCCACATGAATGACAGATTTATGAAGCTGGCAGGAATCTAAATTCTTCCTGCATCCCTCAGCCCCACATCTGGCTCAAATGCCCTAAGACTGCACTGTGGATCTCCATGAAGGAAACCAGTGCAAAAATGTATTCAGTACACCCGAAACCAAACTTTTTTCGTATTATCAACACTTTGGATAAAATAGGAATTTGGATCATCTTTTTTCTCTTTAACAATTTTTAGAAGATATTCTTCTGCAACAGGTTGAGCATGTCTGGTAAAGCCCAGAGGGAAGCCTAAAGTGTATATAACTCGTCCATTTTCTGCAAGCGACAAAAGTGTCCCTTTTCCTCCCCCTGCACAAATAATTGCCTAAAACCAGTGGCAAATGAGAGCTGCAGAGCAAATCCTGGCCATTAGGAGAGTGCCAGGTGAGAGGCCTGAGAGCCCCACGGGGCAGGGGAGCCCTGCTTTCCCTGGCTGAAGCCCAGAGTGATTTTCCACTGGGAGCCTGAGCAGCCTGCTGGCAATTCCTGTCACACAGCACAGAGTGAGGCAAGTGCCAGGCAGCATCCTGCATCCTAATGCTTTCCATTCCTTTATTTCTATCCAATTCTATTTTTGTTAGCAAGATTAGGACCTCCAGCTACAGGGATGCCATATACTGAGCAGTGTAGGAAAAATGGTCTTGTTTTTTTCTCCCCGTTTTTGTGTTTGTGTTTTGGACTGTGGGTTTTTCTATATTTTTAATTTTTTTTTTCCTCTTTTAAGGCTGAAAGAGCACAAGCATGATTTTGCCTCACAAGTTTTCTCCCTAAGTGACAACCTAGTTGCTATCACTGCTGGGAGTGGGGGTTAAGGAAGTCTTTGACAAACCATCAGAAACTCAGCTTGCTGCAAGACACGTTTTTGAGTGTTGAATCAATATTGTTGTGTTCTACTGAGGTCCATGAGAAAGGAAAGAGAGCACACATATAGAAGGTGGTTGTGTGGAGTTGCTGAATAAAAATAGCAAATATAATATTTGGCAGAATAAAACTTTGTGGTTACTTTTGGTTTGATATTTGATTAGCAAAGTAAAATAAGTGATTAGCAAGTAAAATAAGAAGCAAAAGACATTTTTTTTTTTTTTTTATAATAAGACCATTTATAGGGTTAAGATTTTGCCCCCTTTTGAAATTAAATTCTAATTCAGGCAGTATTATAGATTTTATACAGGGAGAAAAAAAAATCTGATATGGACTGAATATGGAGAGTAAGGCTGCTGGAAACAGCTTACAGCTCTCCAGATTTTTTTCACAGAGATGTGTTAAGGTATAACCACCCTAACCCCATTCTTAGGGTCTGGATTCTAGATTTATCTGAGTGTACCAGGATCTGATTTCACTTGTGCCCAGGATGGTGCAGTAGACTTTTCAAATAGGAAGAAAAAAGTGGAAACACAGAAACTATTCTAAGTTCTGATCAGAGGCAGAGAGTTGAAAGCACTGTGGACCACATTGCCACTGCTTTTGTCTCAGTGGTCCTGATGATCAGAAAACAGGTTTTTTGGTTTTTTTTTTTCTTTTTTTTTTTTTTTTTTTTTTTTTTTTTTTTTTTTTTTTTTCTTTTAATTAAGAGTTTAGCTGATTACAGGACCATGAAAACTGTAATTTTCGGAAACACCAAATGAACCTTCCATTCTACCTTTAGTTAGCAAAAGTAGCATCCTTCTTTTTTTTAGAGACTTGCACTGCATCACATCTACAATTTTCCAGGATGAACATTCCTATTTACTCATCTCTAAAACCTTTTGCTATTGATACAAATAACACTGTGGACATGGAAACAAACTTCACACCCTTGAACTTCCTACCAGCAGCACTTATGCAACACCTCTTTTACTGAATGCACTTTAAAGTCAGAACATCCTGAAAAGTGAAGTAGCTTCAAAGAAAAGAAAGGAAGGGATTTAAGATCCCAAAATGAATGGAAAATGCCCTCAGAAGTCTGTAACCAACAGAGCAAAGTGTTGTATTAATCAGAAAACCATTTATGAAGTGATGGAAATTACTATTCCTGCATGGAAAACAAAGTTCTATGCACAGGGATCAACACCTGACCATAAATGCAGAGTTCCAGGTTGCACAAGAGGAGGAGGAGGAGGAGAATCTTCAGTTCTAATTAAATGCAGGGCAGGTAAGAACTTTAGCTAATGAGTCATTTAAACATGTGTATGTTCCAAAAGGGCTAGGGAAAGGAAAGCTACAATAACATGGGCACTGAATCAATAAAATTTGCTTGACATCCACATAAAAAGTTGCAAAGCACATTAATGTCAAGCTGTTGGTTTCTCTGAGCACCAGAACAGAGGAGGTGAGAGGAGGAGTTTGGCTGTTTTATTTCATAGGGAAGGAATGAAGAAAGACAGAAAACTTCTTATACATTTACCATTTGGACTACAAACCCCCCCAACATAACAACCTCTTACCTTGCTGTGTGTCAGCTTTTAAACTGAGAATGTTGCTATGACCAGTTAAAAGGGGTGGATATGGTATTGCATATTGAACTAGGGAATTATATCATTACCACTGGCATTTAAACCATGCATCAGAACAAATGCTGCTCTAAAATATCAATTATCTGAGTGTTTTTAGAAAGCATTACAAAAGGAAGGGACGTTGTGCACACATTTCAGGTATTTTCATGTCCTATAAGCATGCCTGGATTGCTACTGTAGATAATAATGATATATTTATTCATTAGCACATCAGCTATTTGATTTAATACTTTCATTCATCAATGGGCATACCTTGATGATGTGAATAACAAATGTGAGCAGGTTTTCTACACTGCAAGAAAACCTCAGGTACCTCAAGTTAGGACTGCAGCTTGTGAAAGTGAGGATTATTTTGTGTGTTCTTTGCAGTTTGTGACAAATAAAGTGTGGTTACGGTGCTGGCAATATTTACTCCTGCTTAGAAGAGCTTTGTGCCCCTTCTTTGATTATTTACTCTGCATTTACAATCAAACCATGTTTCAGGAGTCTCTGGGCGGATTCAGAAAATTTCTCTTCGTTTCCCAGGAGCTTTGGGGCTACAAATTGTCTGCCTGGTGTAATTACAGCTGTATTTTACACAGGAAATCCCAGGGGTGTTGCAAGAGCAATGTTGCTGTGCATCTGTCTCCTTTTTCACCTGGCTGGTCTGAGAAGCAGCAGTGGCAGAGCAGCTCCTCAGCCTGGCCTGAACCATCCCAGCCTGAGGTCTGGTCCTCTCCTCCCTGCCCTGTTAACAGTATCAGATCTGTTTGTGATCTGGTTAGCAATGAACTCTGATTTGCTACCAGCCTAACTCATTCTGGGTGTCAGATTACAGCAAGCATCTCCTTTAAACAAAAGATATCACTCCAATCAATAGTACTGATGGTGTCTTTAACAAATGACACCATCAATACTATTGATTGGAATACCTAAAAAATGTGGATACTCCTTCAAAATCCTTTAAAGAATTTTAAAGTAATACTGTCCTACTCTCAAAACCATTTGATTTGCAAATATCCTAAGATGAGGATTGCATTTTTGCATTTCCCCAGTCCCAGGGTAACCTCTGGAGATGCCCAGCACCTTGATTAATAAATGCACATTCCTGTTCATGCAGCATCCCTCCTCATCCAACGTGCACATAGCTTTTGGTGTCTGGAAATGGGAACTGGGGGTAAATGATTAATTACCATTTCATTAATAGCAAAATGCAAAGGGGTAACGATTAGCACGTTGAAATGTTGAAAACAGAGTTGTGCTCACTAGAAATTGAACTGGCAAATCATGCCAGTTACTCAGTGAGTATTTACCCAGGAATGAGGGGGCAGGATCAGTGAGGCACACGTGTAATTGCATGGAAACGATGCTGACGTGATTACTCACCATATTATAAAGGGAAATTATTTGGCTCAAGGAAAGACAGCAGATGGTTGGGAAATAATCATAAAACTGTGACTACCAATGGGAGGAACATGTAGAGAAACAAAAAAATTCAAGGGGTGAGATGTTTGCAGAATGGGAGGAGGAAGTTTTGATTTAACTGGATGGCCTTTAATTTCCATGAACACTGAGTATAAAGTTCTTGCAGGGATTGTTCTTAATTAATTCTTGTCTATGTTTTAATATTTTTTTCCTTGACTAGTGACATTTGCATTTTAAGTGGAAGTAAATGGTGACAGAAAATGGAGCTGCCATATGTGCTTGCTCTGATGAAAAAAAGATCGATACAATTTTTTTTTTCTTTTCCAACAAACACATATGTTTTTACCTAGAACTTTTTTTTCCTTGAGATTGGATTATGAATTTCTTAACGTGGGTGTCAGACCATCTGTCAGACAATGAAGTTTCCCTAGGTCTCAGTTATACCCTCAAGTAATGACACTTAAGACAATTCTTGTTTGTAAGCGTGATGTAGTTTTGGGATTTTTTTTTAGTCAACAAATGTATATAAAGTTATATAAATGTATATAAGTTATATAAATGTATGTAACTCTAAATGGCACTCAGCTGACATGGATTCAGGTAACAGGGTCCTTCACAATAGCATGGATGCCAAAAGAGGCAGAAATTTGTCACCTTGAGCTGCTAAAACACAACTCAGCAGTGTTTTGTCCTGATTTATGAGAAAAAATAAGAGACTGAGTTATTTTCTCATTTAAATGGAGCTCTGTAGAGAGCATTAAAATAGAGCAGCCAAGTTGTGAGGGCAGGGTATGTTGTTTGGGTTCACTCATTCCCATTAAGTTCTCGAGGTATCAATAAAGTGGAAATTTATATGATTAAAGATTTTATCTTACATTAGTTATCTAAATATATACATGCACTTTGAGGCCCAATTTCACCCTGTCTCAAATAAAAATGCCTGATATTCTATATGGATTTTTAAAATATGTATTATTGCTGAGATGTATCTTCTGAGATTTTTGGTGTGACAAATATATCTACTTTATGGGACAAAAATACAATTCATATTTAAAGAAACCCTAAATAGAATTTATTTTTTCAAGATGAAAAGAAAAAAAAGAATTTCCATTTAGGTCCAATTCTTACATGAAAGCTTGCATTTTGAAGCCAAAGCCTTTTAACACAAGTGCTTTGATTAGTTTTGCTGATGGATAATCTGTTCATTCAACAAAAACCTCGCCTGCATCCAGCTCTCAGGAGTTCAGGGACACAACCAAACCTCCCAAAGTCAGACAGGTGGGGATCACCTGAGGGTTTGGGGTCTGTAGGACAGGATACCAACAGTGTGAAGGAATCAGATGCAGCAGGAAGTAAGGAAGGATGTGGCACAGGAAATTTTCTGACATAAAATACAGTTTAACCATTAGCCCAACACAGAGCTGGAGCACTCGAACTATTTCACAGCTTCAGAGGAATTGATGTATTTTTCTTTATGTTATCAAAAGTCACAGCTGACTTTTCCCCTGTATTTTGTTTTTTTTTATATTGGATTGTCCTTTCTGCATTACTGTTTCTGATTAGATTGGGGGCTAGGATTCTATTTTTGACAATATTAAACTTCACTGGATGAATCCCAGTTATCTATAAAATCATAAAAGGAGAAAATAGCTGAGCCAGACACATCATTGTGTTGCCATAGAAACAACAGACTCTGTCTGGCCTCCTCATTCCTGTCGTTTTGTACACAAAACCTCCAAACTTTGAAAATGTTTCCTGGTACCATACTGTCAGTTTGGGGAAGGAAACTTCATTTCCAGCAGGATTGACAGATATTGGCTCTTACCCCATTTTAGGCTAGATAGCACAATGTGACAGTGGGGGATGACAAGAGAGATAAGGATTCCTGGGGGAAAAAAGACCCTCCAGAGATTTACAGAAATAAAAAAGTGAAGACACAGGCTGTAATGGCACCACTGAAACAAAATGTTGCCTTGCAAGAATAACAAAAAGCTGCTTTATGGGACAACATATTTGGGGGAAAGCAAAAGAAATCATTGCAGGCCCTCATTATATTAAATTCCTGGCATGCATATCATGAAACAACTAAAATTAATATGAATTTTAATGCTCCAATTGTACATCCACATTCATAAAAGGTTATTTTAGAAAGATCAGAGCTACCAGAACATCATATATTCATTTTTTTCTTGACATTTTTTTTTTTTTGGAGGAGTGGGTACCGTAGAACTACTAGAAAGCTCTGGGAGTATCAATTGTTGCTTCCAAAGCTGATGTCTAACCAGATCTATTGAAAGTCCAAAGCCAGAAATGTTCTTTTTTAAAGATTGCACTTCTGTTCCCTTCTGAGGAGTTGGTTATGAAACCTGAGTTTTTGAAAGACAAAGCATTTTCATCATCACTGCATAACACCCAGTGGGGAAGCACTTTTGCCACACAGCTATGACAAAAGATCTCATCCAAAAATTGAGTAGATAAATCTGAACAAGACTTATACTTTAGTTGAAGTGCTTTCTTTTTCTTTTATACAGAATGTATTTTTCCTCTGATAAATGCCTTCTTTATGCCTTTGTTAGATTTCCTGATAATGCTTTTACTTTCAGGAAGTTAGTTTCTAAGGAAATCAGCTTGAATGTAACAATTTTTTTTTTGTTTAATGACCTCAAGATTTTTTTTTTTTTTTTACTTGCAAGTGATGTAAGGAAAACATCATTATTGTGATAAAGAATGAGGTTTTCACATTTATGTCTGTTTGTGTATTAAATAAATTCAGGTCCTGATTATGTCTTTGAAAAATAATTCTGCCAGCTGTGATACAGGGTTCAAATGCCAATTCACATGTGCTGCTTTCCTCCACTTCTTCCTGCAGTTTCACCAAAGTAGCTCGCTTTAAACCACTAGAAATTGTCTTTCTATTCCTGAAAGCTTCCATCCAAATTGTCTCCCACATCAGCCAGAGCTCTGCATTCTGATTTAGTTGTCTCTGCATTTCTTTGGATTTCACTGTGGCCTCTGCAGAATTTGTGTCCATCCATTTATGGCATCTCAGATAAGGTCAGTTTCTGAAGGAATAATGAGCTACCAGATGTTAACAAGCAATCACAGGAACACTGAGATTTCTGTGCATTCATTAAACTTGGTCAGATTTGGAGGAGTTTTTCAACTCATTGATTGTCAAGCCATTTTTCCAAAGGATGGCAACACAAAACCTCAATCAATAAACAGCTATCAGAACATTCTAAACACGAGCAAAACATTGTATTTTCCTCCAGCTTGGCATGAAAATTTCAATCTGCATAGTTAGCATGCAGGGGTTTAAGTTTAGACAAGACATACCTCACACAAAATCTTTTTATAATATTCCCAGAGTGCCTGTTGAAGGGAAAATATGGCCCATACAATACAACATTACAACTTTTATTCTTATAACAGCCTAGCTGCAGTTGGAGAGAGCCATTTAGGGAATTTAAAAAATACTTTCAAGCATCTCAAAATCTAAATCAACTCATCTGTCAAGAGAAAAGCACATCATAACTCTTCAGGAAAAAAAAAAAGGTATTTTCTTTTAGGATAACATAAATCCAATGAGGTGTCAAATCTAACCACATTTCACTCATTACAGTGGCGAGCCTCTGAGAATGAATTTGCAGCTCAGACAATTCATCAGCCTATTCCTGGTTTCAATTCTTCATGCCTTAGCTGCCAGCAGTTTTATTTCCTTTTATTTTTCGTTGTTCGTGATGGCTTGTTATCAACGAGATGGCAAACGTGCAAATGGCATTATTTCTCTGCTGGAAGTTTTGCTTCCCTGGATGCAGCTGCTGCTGATGGGAAGGATGTTCCTGTGAATTCAGAGCAGCTCAGGCACACTGATGATTGGCAATGACTGGTCTGGGGTTTTTGGCTGACTTCCCAACCACGTGCCAAGTGTGGTGAGAGACTTTTGCTGCTGCAAGCTATTAACTGCAATTAAGAACATGAGGTATTTTTGCCCCCAAGAATCCCTAAAAGTTCTTTAAAGTTCACTTCGGGCAATGGTTGGGGTCTACCTTAGTGCTGTGTTTATATTTTAGTTTTAAATCAATTATTCTTTTTGAGCTGTTCACTTTACTGTAGGGATTGATGCTGCTACTTTTGTAACAAAAGTTGGCACCCATTTTTTTTCATTAAAAAAAAACTTAAAGGCACACATTAAGTGTTCAGTGGCTTAAATGAAGCTATGGAAGGATATAAAAAAAAATCAAGAAAATGCTCCAACTTTGCTATTTTAAAAGTACAGAGGAAGTGGAAACCAGATTAATAGATTAATGCAGTATTCACCTAGGAGAAAATGTCTGACAAGTAGCATGAAAAATAAGCATTACAAGGAATATAAGAAGGAGAAATAAATAATAATCTTCCTTATTTTTATATAACCCTCTGTTGACTCCTAGTCACACAAGAAAAATTTATCCACACGTGATTTATTTTTCAACTCATTAGGTGGAACAATGTTTATAATCAATTTGTATAACCAAATATTAATGACATCCAGTGCAGAGATGATTAAAGGACTAGGATGTGAGTTTTTCTCATCCCTTTGGAGACAACAACAAATGTAATTATTTAGACAATTTAGACAATGCCCATTACAGCTGGTTAATTGCAGTTCAGCTGTATTTTGCCTTTCTGAATGCCATTTAAACCCAAACACAAGTGTGCATGTTCAAATGTGGGTTTTTATTTTCTTTTTTAATCTCAGTTGGGTAGTCTGAAGACCTGATTCATTGAGCAACTGAATAGTTTACTCATTGCTATTGTACATTTTTATAAATTATGTTCTGATACCAATATCACCTTTATTTATGGGCAGCTATTTATTTGTTGCATTGCAAGCCAGGAAGTAATTTCATCACTCTTAATGGGACAGCACAAGGTTTACAGCAACTGAAAACGAGCAACCAACCTCAGAATTTACTCCCCTAATGCAAAAAAAAAAATTTGTGACTTCACGTTATTTTAAAATAAATAAAAGCACAATTTCAAATCTTTTAAGTGGATGGGTAGGAACTGGTAGAAATTTTCCAATGAATTTTAAGTTTGCAAGCCCTGAGGAATTTGGTGTGGTGCTTGTGAATAGCTCTGTCAATCCTTAATAAGATGTTCTAGGAAGAGTAATTCCCAGAATTAACTTACAGCCATTGCCAGGCCTCCAGTCTGCAGGGCTCTGGGTATTTCATTATTTTTCATCTAAAACCTCTCTGTCATCAAAGCTGAAAAGAGCCTTGATTTGAATCTTCCCCTCTCAATGCTGATTAAAATTTAGTAGAGACCAGCACTCAGCCCTGTCCCTGGGATTCTGAAGGAGGCACAGCAAACATCTGGCTCCAGGGGAAAGCAGAGGGAGGAATTTTATTTGGGTTTTGTGCACCCACACTGAGGCAGTGAATGGGACAGGAGCATCCCTGGGCAGGTTCAGGTCCTGCTGACACAACCAAACTCTCTGGAATGTGTGGATTCCCCAAAAAACACCTAAACAAACACCACTGTGGGATTAAGCCCTTTCCTGACCCGGGGCTGGGGCAACTGAGAGGCTTTAAAAAACTTTTATTCCATTTTCAGTCTCACATTAAGGGTGAGACAATACAGATGTTATAATTCACACAATTAGAGATGTTACAATTCATCACAATCAGAAGCCAGCTGATTTGGGGCTGTGGTGGAAGGTGAGGGAGGTTTTGGGGAATTAGTTTGGGAGGTGGAATGGATACAGTTGAGAAAGTGGAGGATTTAGTAGAGTGTTTAAAGACATTAATTATTGTATGATATATTGGGAGTAATCTGGCAGTTGTATGATCTTTGTTTATGGTAAAAGCTCTGAACAAACACCTTCTGGCCCTACAAAAAGTGCAGCGTTTCCTGCAGAAAGTGAAAGCAGCTCTGTGAAAAGGTCATTTAAGGTACATTTCAGCCCATTCCAGCACCATCTGACATGCCTTAAAAAATGTAACCGGCATAAACTGCTTAATTTTTTGAACCTGGGCATTTATAATAAATAACTGCAGTGGACTGTCTCAAAATTAAAACATGATACAAGGGAATAAGCAGCTTGCTTTTACCAAAATCTGAGGCAACAATTAAACAGGGAGATAAAGAAATCTTTTTCTCCTCCAGTAAAATCACTGATCAAGGCCACAAATCCACTCTGTACATCTGTTTCTTTTTCCTCCAACAGTGTCCACATTAATCTCTCCAAAACAAATCACTCCCAATGTAGGTAGAACAGCAAGGTACTGATTTTGATTTCAGCCTACAAATATTTTTTAATATAGGTCTTAATAAAAGAAAAATGCCAGGGTTTTTTTGTGGTTTATATGTATTTTATCCACATATGCAGCTTAGAGGGAAATAGATCATTCACATAGATGAATTGGAAATTAATTTCTCAAATTCCGCAGACAGACAGATATACAGATCAATTACCTAACTCCTGAAAATTAAGATTAATTCTATCAGATTTTCTGAAAATCTTAAATAGATTCCTCAAATCACATACTTTGTAGGACAACACAAAAAGAAATGTCTCCTTGAAACTTAGATTCAAAGAACTACTCCATTATTTTGAATTTAATGTAAATGTTGTAATTTTCTACTGTTTTCAGTGAAAAAAAAAATGAAGCAAGTAATAGGAGAACAATTTCAACTAGATGTAAGTAAATTATAATTTACTTTAAAAATGCATCTTTGGTTGAACAGCAACTTTGTGGCTTTTAAGTTGAATTCAGTAAATAATAGTCAAAAAAAGGAGACAAACCTAAGGATTTTCTTTTCAAATTTACCTAATTCATGAACTCTGTTTTAAGTACTGCAAAGGAGTTTAGAAGAAAAAAGAGGTGGAAATAGAGCAAAGACATTTCTGTTCTCCAGGAACAGAACGTGGGGTTTTGGTTGCATTTTTTATGCATATGGAAATGTTACTAACAGCTATTTCAGGACAATAAATTGAGCTTTTTAACAAAGACGAATTAGAAGAGGAGAAGGAGTTATTTTATTTCATTTCAGAAGACAGCAAGGAGTTCCAGCTCTGACTGAGGACATTCTCTATCTAACAACATCTAACAACATCACATCATTCAGTGATCTCAGTGTGGAGGCTGCTTTAAGGAAGAAAAGTTTTATGGGCACAGGACCAAGCAAATTACAGTGAAGCAGAGGAAAAAAAAAACAGCAAAAGTTAAAAATTTAAATTAAAAAAAAAAAAAAAAGTTAAAAAAAAAAGTTTTAAAAGGAAAAAGAAATGAGAATGAATAAATAAATAAATAAGTAAATGTGGTTGGTTTTGTTTATTTATGTATTTATTTTAAAATACAAGTAAAGCAAGAAGCAAACCAACACAGAAAGCCCAAATATTCACATCTGTGGCTTGGCTTCCAATTGCCAAATGCTGTGATGGAAGCTTATTGATCAGAGCAAATCCACTGCAGGATCAAAACCTACACCGAACATGTTTTGTCAAATGGTGACAGAAGAATTCTGGAAGATTGAAAGAGCTTTTACTCAAGAATAAAGGAAGGAAAATGCAGCCAAGTATGTCAGCATTTTTCCCTCTACCTTGTATGATCTGTCAACTCAAAGTTATTTTGGATCAGAACAGTTTTTCTTTTTTCCATCAACTTTCTGTAGATTGCTCTTTGATTTCTGGAACAGTTTGAGTCACATTACCTATAGCAATGCTAAAACCCCACACTTAGGAAGAAGCTGTCCCATTTCCTCATATCCTCCATGCAAGCCAGGAAAAACAGCCCCAACATCTTTGTAGTCAGGGAAAAGACACCACAGGTATGCAAAACTTGAAATGGAAAGAGGTGGGTGGGATCATTTTTGGGGATGATGAGGTAACCGTACCGACTCATAAATATATAAATACTTAAATATAAAAAAAATAAAAATAGGTAAATATATAAATAATATATAAATACTTCCATCCATTGGAATTATAAAGGACTAGGCCTCCTTTTCTGCCAGGCTTCACAAGTGCTTATTGGAGTGTTCTCAGGTAATTTTGAAATAAATGCAAAAGAGCTGCTTAAATGGATGTGGAAAAGAATCAGATCTGGGCACAGCCCCGAGGATCTGGGAAACCATAGGCTCATGGCTGCTCACACAAACAGCACTGAGAGGTGAAACAGAAACAGGAGGGACAACAGGGAAGGAAAAGACAGTTTTCTAAAACTTCAGATAGTTCAGAATGATAGTAAAGAAAAACACCGTTCACTGAAAGGTACATTGCTTGCAACTAAGAATGGACTGAGGCAAAAAAAAAAAAAAATGTTGGAAAGAAAAAGAGGTTTTGCATCCAAAAAGAAAAAAAAAAAGAAAAAGTGAAAGAGAAGTAAGGAAATTCTTGTGTGCACTTCATAAAAGCTAACCTCTTTATATGTCAGGTACTCTCATCATGCTGTTTACCAAGATAAAATATCTTGAATTTTTGCATTGAAATATATTCTCTATAGGCTGACCTACTAAACTTTAAATTCACATACTGGAGAATAATTTCCATCCTGTATGGGATCCATGTTTGGATTTATCAGTGGTAGGCTGTACATGGAATTTCAGATTCTGCAGTGTTGCATAGGGCTATGTGCTCCCCTGGTTTACAGGGAATACAAAAGAGTGATTAGACCCAAGAATTACAATTCAAACACTTCTTCTTTTCTGTCTCAATGGTGATGTCCAGATTTGAAATAAAAGGAATAAATGAATAACAAGTACATTCAAAAAAAAAAAAAAAAAGGGGGATAAAAAAAGATGGCATATATTTTGGGAGAGGGAATTTGAGGCAAAATTTAAAAAGATACTCACTCTTGGTGAATTTGATGCATATTAACTTTAAAAGTCTTGCCTTCTTTATCTCACATTTTTCTGTCATGGCTTGTTTACTTTACAGGTGCCAGATATGCAGATTTGGATACCAGTGGCACTATCTGGTTTTGATGTATTTTATCCTCCATACTGCCAAAGGCCAACGATTTGCAGCTGGGTGTGAAAATAACATTTGACTCTGCCTGAAACACGGCCATGAGGAAGGGGAGCAATGGGCTGTGCACTTGTTTATACAAGAAAGATAAGAAAAATTGCTTTGATTTGACAGTGTGCTGGAGACAGATACCAGTGTGCTCAAGGAAGTACTTTAAAGTCAGAATTTCAGACACACGACTTGGTGATTCAAATGTAAGGAACAACAGAAATGTTTTATTACTCGGTCTGGCACTCGTCCTTCTCATGCCACCAGTGATGCTCTTTCAGTCAGGCAACCATAAAACTGGTTCACAAATATCACCCAGAGCTGCCTCCTATATGGAAAAACCCAGGGGAGTTTTCTGCACGCTGGTGCCATGAATTAGGGAACTGAATTAAGGATAATGAAGAGGAGCGAGAGGGAGAAAAATAAAAATGGAAAAAAGTGACCAAGAGCGGAGTACATTGACGGGAGGATCCACAAAAAACAGAGAGTGGAGTTTGGCAGGATGTTTTTTCCACATTATATCACGCTGGGAGATGATATGGAATCATGAGGTAAACTTTGAAGTGAGAGCAGGCTGAATTTTCCAACTTTTGACATGACAGACCTCCATAAAAAAATACTATTATGCATTTTATAATTGCTGTGAAGCGCATTCAGGAGGGGCTTTTATGCTGTGCTTATCATGGCACATTGTAATGCCACTTTGGCATTAGTATCACACCCTATTATCCATTACATACACAGCCAAGGACTATGCAAAAAATAAAATATTCATGACTTTTAGTCGATCTTGATTACTAAGATGCTTGTGCTGTGTATAATAATAGAAAAAATGTTTATCCTGAGGAGTCATTATCCAATACTTGCACAGCTCTAATCTAAATTCCAAGAAGGACAAGCCACTGTAGAAAATGTGAAATTAACCACAGTTAAAGCATATTGAAAATTTTGTCTTCTTGTGAAGCTTAGATCTTTTTTTTTTAAGTGGAATCAAAAAGCAGGACACCATGTCAAAATATGATAAAAAATATTGTTTAAAAAGCCAAAAATCAAACACTACCTGTAAAGTGAAGGGTTAGGGGAACCCCTGCAGAGCATTTGAAAGCAAAAATACCAAGATTTATTCTTTTTGATATTACTGAAAGGTGAGAGCTGCCATAGAGAAAAGGTAAGAATTGACTGGAAAAACATGTGGAGGATGTTGCAAAAGCATTCACAGGCATCTCTGTGCTCAGATTTTTGTGAAGTTTCTTGGGGCTGTATAAAATTAGGAATTATAATCGGGGCAACACACTTTAATTAGCATTAATTTTTGTGATGTAATATATTCGAGATGATGTACTGAGACTTTGGAGCAGGAGATCCTCTCTCCATCTTTCTGTGAACAAAATGCAAACCTGCTCTATGCCAAAACCTGCCAAGCAGCCACAGCAGCCAGTTCCAGGTGGAATTGTTCACTTTGGTAACAGAAACATCAGACACAGGTGTTGCTTTAGGACTGAAGTTGGAGTGAAAACATAAATGGCTTTTTTGAGATCGAGAACTCGCCAGAGCAGAACAATGGAAAAGTTTGAAGTCTCCATTTTAAAGTTTCCATTTAAAAGTCTTAATTTGGAGGGAATGGAAAGAAGGCAGCAAGGAAAAAAGTGCTGTCCACAGCTGCTCCATGGCAAACACTACCAAATCCAAATGCTGGACTTCTAGGACAAGACCATAAATAAGGAATGCCATTTACTGGGACTTCTTGCATTACACAGGCCAAAAAAGCCTCACCTGCAGGTCCTGTGCAGAGCCTACAACCCTGGCTCAGGGTTAAAATATATTCCACTGGTGGAAAATCCATCTTATGCTCAGGTAAGCTGCTCTCAAGGTTAGTCACAGAGAAAAAGCCTTTTCCCAAACCATTTCCTTGTCATGAATTTCCTTAGCTTCCATGTTAGGAGGGATTTCATACTTTGATACTTTGGTGTTGGCTTTCTTTTTTCATTTGTTTGTTGGGTTATGGTTTTTTCTAGATTAAAGAAGGATCAGCTATCAGAAATCTTTTCACTATTTAAGCTGAGTTCACCTCCTAACCTTTTTTTTTTCCCTTTTTTTTTTCCTTATTTTTTTTTGCAGAGGGGAAAAGGATAAAGTGAAAAGCTTAAGTCCTAAGCTGCTTAAGAGTTTCTAAGCCCCTTTAGGGTAGGGGATGTTTTCTGAAAACTGAACTCTTTTGCAGTTTTTTTTTTTGTTTTGTTTTGTTTTGTTTTGTTTTGTTTTGTTTTTTTAATCTAACCTTCAAGTTTTCACATACTTTCTGAAATACAGGTGACAAAATCAGACACAGTGCTTCACTAACTGCTCCCAGGAAATAGCAAACAGGACTAATTTTCTGTACAGGATTGCAGTAAACTAATTGCTGTGCTCCTCCAAGGATTTAATTGACTGTCAGCTCAGATCCCTTTTACTGTGTCCTCATCTTTAGTCACTTCTTGTAGGTCTCACTCATTTGGGCTTGGATAATGAGGATGAACTTTGGGCCAAGTGCAGATAAGTTATGCAGGAACCACCAGCCCTGCTCTGACACCTCCCCTGAAGAGCCACCAGGAAACTCAAGAGCATCCTGAAGGAGGAGTTTTCTCCTCTTTCCTGCTGAGTGCTGGAGAGCCCAGAGCCAGATCCTGGGAAGGAAATTCCTGCCTCACTTTGGTGAAACAGCCATGGTTATGTAACAGCACCACCAGGATCAGGAGGCCATCACAGAGAGTTTCAGATTGGCATTTTGAAAAATTAGTCCTTTGAGAGTTTTTTGTTGGTGCTTGATACAAAGCAAGGACAGAAAAAATTCTCTTAATACATGACAGATCTACAGATAAAAACTAGAGGCTGCTGCTCTGGGCAGCCTAGCACACCCTGAGAGCATGTATGATGCGTTATTTATTATCCTGATGCATGCAAGGATGTATGGAAGGATGGAAAGGCTCCAGTGGTAGATGCACTGCCATCATGGAGTGTTTCAGACTGGCATTTTGAAAAATCAGCCCTTTGAGAGTTTTTTGTTGGTGCATCATGGTTTGCTGTAACCCTGCATTGCACAGAGTGTGACAGGATGCCAAAAAATGCTGCTACTACATGCAGAACAGTGCAACTTATTTGAGAAAGCATTGAATAAACATCACTGTTTATGTGTGGGAGGCACAAATTCCATGGGACAGTCCTGCTGCCACAGTTAGCCACCCCAAGCATGTAAAAAATGGAGAGCTGCTAAACAGGAAAGAAAGAGAGAAGCAGATGTGGGAAAAAAAAAAAAAAAACAAAACCAACAAAATAAAGCAACAAACTAATCAGACACAAGACATAAAAAAAAAAAAACCTTGAAAAACTCATCTATCAACAAATTTTTAGGTTATTTCTTTAGCCAGCACAAAGCTCTTGAGACAGACAATTCCCTACTTACTTACACATTCAGAGGTTGCCAGGCTGGCCACTGTGCCTTGGCCTTGATGACTGTTAGAACCTCATCACTCTGTGAAAAGAGACAAAGGACAGTTTTACAACGGGAGCAATATGTTTCACAGCAGAAAAAAAGTGCAAGGCACGAGATCAAACTGTGACTACGAGCTTTAAACACCAGCAGCAGCGGTTTGGCATCGTGAGCCGAGGGAAAGCTTCCACCAGGAATTCCCAAGCTTGATACAAAGCAAGGACAGAAAAGTTGCTCTTAATACATGACAGAGCTACAGATAAAAACTGGAGGCTGCTGCTCTGGGCATGTATGATGTGTTATTTATTATCCTGATGTGTGGAAGGATGGAAAGGCTCCATGGTGGATGCACTGCACTGGTAGCACATTCTCTTTGCTCTCCATTCATGCCTGTGAAAATCACAGGGTGAAATGTAGCAGCCATCTGTGGAAGCCCACAAAGCACTGTACAAAGATTTTTTCCTAAAGTCTGCTGTAATCCTTGCATCAGCACTTTTAAACTTTATATTGCTACAATAAACTCATGACAAAGGTAGGAGACCATTAACAAGGCTCAGATGCCCCAAAGACCTCCATCACACTTCTTTAGAAGCATTTTCCCCATCTCCCTTAGGAATCCACACCAGTAATTCACCTGGAGGGACACAAAGTTCACAGTTCACTCCCATGATTTCTACTGTCTTTTAAAAATATTTCCCAATTAGACCAAGAAACCCACTTCATATATTACCAGTAATTGGCACTTCCAGCAGAGCTGACCTTTCAGTTTAGTGATAACAGTGCCATTTCTTGCTTGACAGCAGCACTTCTGACACCCCAGAGTAGCCCTAGTCCATCCACACCCCAGCCCAAAGAAGAACAGCTTCCACTGGTTGTCTCTACCACTCTCAATATTTCCTGAGTCCCTCTTTTCACCAAAGCAAGAGCATTGCAGAGATGATGGAGCCTCAGGAGTATAAATGTGACATGACCTCTCTCTCAGCACGAGTGGATGGAAAAGCCACTTTTTGGGAATCACTTTTATAAGTGCAGATGGCCGGAAAAAAATCCTATACTACGTGAAGTGTCTTGAGCTAAGACAGCTGAAAATCCAACTCTACAAAGGCAAGTAAGTATAAAGATATTTTGCCAAGCTCCCACACTAGAGATGCAGGTAGAAAAAAGAGAATTTTGAGCTGGCAGGGAGCAATCAAGCAGCAGGCAGCAGGGCTGTGCCAGCAGGCAGATCCTCTGGGGCAGGCACACCCTGGGTGAGCAGCACCAGCCCAACACTCTCCATGCAGGAGAGATTCAGCACATCCAGGTTCATCTAGGGCAGCTTTCTCCTCACCTCCACACTTTCAGAAGTAGAGAGACACTTTTGCACTCCAAGTGGTTTAAAAAATAACTGATGAAATGGATGAAGTTAAAGGTTTGAAGTGAAAAGACATTGTCTGTCTCTGACAATGAAATTTTCCTTAATTTTCAATTTTCCTTGTTTCAATATCCTAAAACTTTCCAGCCAGGCATACCTTCCTTTACTTGCCTTGAGATTTGCATTCAAAATTATAAACTCTGCATTTTACATCCCAACAAAAGTCTAACATGAGCATAGATGGTTACATTTATTGAAGTCATGCACTGCTTATCTAATAGGAGGCAGTAATTATGTCACTAGTATCACAATCAGTCATGTCTGAAAGCATTTCAACAGGTGCTATTCTAATTAAAAATTAACACCAAGAGATGAACAATATGACTAACAGCTCAGTAGTAAGTGCAGAGGGAAGGAAATAAGGAGCAGTGCACGGTGCATTCAGACAACCCTGAAATTTTTAGGGAGGTGAAAATTCAGATGCTAACACTGAGTTCAGGAACACCCAAATCAAAAAATTAAAAAAAAAAAAAAAAAAAAAAAAAAAAAAAGAAAATAGAATGAGGTATTCTGTTGAACCTGGAATGAAAATAGACATTTTTCATACCTAGAGCTCCTTCACAATTACATAGGATTAAGATACAACTTAAGTCGTTACTATTGCAGACTGATATTCTGTAATTAAATGATATTCTGATTATGCAGGTGTCTCTGTCATGCACATTCCCAACGTTTCTAGTGAGGTCTGCCTGCCAGGCTTGGGGATGCCAGCCCCACTTGCCCCACGTGTGGCCACTGTCCTGCATCTCCCCAAACTCCCGCAGGGATGCCCAGGCTGGGGAGCTCCTCCAAAAGCAGTGACCTTCCTCTTCCCCTTCCTCTGCCTCCAGACCCCCCAGCTGACCCCCACATTTTTGAGGATGAACACGACAGATTTAAGCAGCCTGGGGAAACTGATGTCATCCAGGAATTCACAGCCTTGGGAACAATCCATGGATGGAGAGCAATCAATGGGAAAGATGCTGTGCTTGGATTTCCTGGCCAATCTCTTCAGCTATAATTATTGGCAGATGGTAGAAGCTGAGAGGACATGAAATGCCTGAAGAGAAACCCACAAATTAGTAATAAATACCCAGCTGATGTAACCCAATGCTCTTGAATAAACCAACTGCACAGACTTTACAGTAAAGGCAAAAAACATCACTTTTTTTAATATAATAAGAATTTTATTGAAATTTTCTTAGTGCTTGCTGTCCTACATTTGTACCCGTTTCACTCTTCTCTTGATATCCCCAAAGTTTTGCTTTAATTAAAGTAATTTAAGTAAACAAAGTCTCAAATTTCCACCGAAATATGGAAATGAGAACCGGGATTTTTTTTTTTTCACCGTGGTATGTTGCAAGTTGTCATCAATTTTGTATTTATCTTGGAAGAAATGATTCAAAGTAATGAAACTCTTACATTTTGGCAAAGAAAACGAGATTGTTTGCAAAATGATGGAGTGTCAAAATGTTTCACTGTCAGAAGTTAAAGGGAAGGGCACCAATGCTCCTGCTTGGAGCTGATGAAAATCCCTCAAGTGTGGTTGGACACAATCACTGGAAAAACTTGTTTTTTTCTTCTGAAGCTGCTTCTGCAATTTCAGTTGTATGTACAATTATAGCTTTATTCCAGCTTCCATTTGAAGTAGAATGGCTCCTTCTCTGGAGGCTTAAAACTTGGTCAAGAAGTCCAGTGGAGCCAAAGTGGTTTCCAGATTGACTTCAATTTTATTTGGATTGTGACCTAAATTAAAACATGCAAAAAATTGCAAACAACTCTCCTTTTCTCCACATCCACTTTCTACACTGGTGTTCAAGCTGGGGCTGAGCATTTGACTCAATAGCTGTCCCCTATGAAAGCACTGCTCTCCAAAAAGTCTTAATGGCATGATTTTAAAAGGTTGATAATGTCATTCTGATACTGACAGCCTTGCTGTTACTCTGAAGTTGGTAAAAAATTAATCCTTTGCTTTACATCCATTTGTTCCTGCAATGTATAAATGAATGCTCATGCAGAATAAAGTAATTAAATGGCAACACACAGAACCCTGTGGTATAAAACCACTGCTAAGTTAAAACCTTTTACTGTGCACCTACAAAAGATTAAAAACGTTTCCTCACTTCAAGAACAGAAAGTGGGACATTGCTCAAAAAGGCAGCATTAAAGATAGAACTTGATTTGAAGTCTTTCCCAGCCAAGAGGACTTAAAACAACACTTTTGAAGGGTAAAATCCATTTTTAAAAAGTAATGAAAGCTTTCAGCAAGTTTTAAGTATGATCTGAATATCTTTGGAGTGCAAGAGAGAGTAGTAGGTTCTAGAAAACCCTGTAAGTTAATCCATGTGCTCCTGCTACTTTTTGGTAACGAGCATGATTAGCATCTATTCCATACTATTTCCAAGCTATTTTTATAGGTTTTATTACTATTTTTATATTGGGTCTGCCAAATAATGTTAGAAGCTATCAGTGTGCAGATCACTTAGCACTTTGCAATAATGATATGATTCGGTTCAGCGAAAGAAATTAATGTGTTATCTGACATCAGAATTAGAGCCAATGAACTGTGGGAATGAAAAACACCTGGTTTGGGCCAGAGCTCCATTTCACTCATTTCATACTGCTGCTGCTTGGCATTCATTCCATTGTTTTAGAACAGAGAGCATTTAATTCCTTCCACAACACTCCTCACACTATCTGAATGCCTTTATATCCACAGTGAATTCATTTTCACAAGACTCTCAAAAAGTAGAAAAAGCAACATTATCTTCAGCTCCCAGATGATGAATTTAATGTCTTCTAGAAACAAACCTACATATATCTGAGTTCTAAGATAGCATCTTCCCCTGCAGGATCATCCTTCCCCTCAAAAATAATTTGTTATTAAAGGAGAAAGAGATAAAGTGAGCATGAAAAAGTGTATTGCACAGTTCTGTGGGGAACCAAATGCTATAAAAATTAGAATGATGTAGTGCTTTGGAGGAATTGTTGGGTGCTCCTAAAATCTGATCAGTCTTCTATGATTGGTATAAATTATCCTTATTCCACCTCCACTGTGTGCAGACACACAGAAATCACAAAGATTAAAAACCCAATCCTGCCTTTAAAGTATTATCTAATGTAAAATACCTGGTTAATTAATGCCTAACAAATCAAGGACTTCCACGGCATAATACCCAAAGTATGTCATGTTTTCTCCTGTGGATAAAATCAGTAGGAAACTTTCCTACCTCGCTTTTGCAGATGCATTTGAATGAAAAGGGACACTGACGTAGGCTCATTTCTGAAATTTGCAAAAACTACAAAAGGAAAGGGAAGTAGGTGTCTTTTCTGTGATAACAACATATTTCTGTGATAAAAGCAGTGCTGAGATGCAGTTCAACATGCAGAGACATTTCCAGGAAAGTACGTACAACTACTGTTTTTTTCCAGTTCTTAAGCAGGAGCATTTTTTAAAAGGTTCAGCTTTTAGTCACAAATTGCTTCATTTGAGAGGGAAAAATACCCATAATTAAAGACAAATACCTATTTTTATCATTTGATGACAACTAAATTCTGTTTAAATCTATGACTTAAATTCAGGCAGATTATACTTAAAGCCAGTAGCACAGGTTTGGAATTATCATAAGCAAGAGCAAAAATGCATTTCAGCCAGTGGAATTATACCAGGACTGTGTTTGCCCATTTTACTTTGACTTCTCTATGTTTATGACAGCAATTTTGTGGCAGCTGAGAAAACCACACATATTATAAGATATATAAACATCCCTGAATGGAATTCATTTTTTGATCATAGTACCTACAAATTCAATATTTCCCTGTACAAATAGCCATTTCTTTAATTAAAAAGTCTTGTTTATTTTCTTTGAAAAATAGGTAATGTCATTTCAGGGAATACAAAATCTTGAGTTTTTCAGGCCATCAATTATAAAAGTCTGGGGGAATTTCCAGGCTTTTAATAATAACCAGTCAATTGCTAAAGACACAATTTTGGGCTTGAGATAGATAAAGAGATACTGCTGGGGTGAAAATGAATAAAACCAGAAGGAAAGCTGAGCTTTTAAATCCATTTCTGAACTGTTACTGCCTGAAAACATCCCTGCTTCAGGAGAGCAAATAACCCAGTACCTCAGACAGTCCCAGCTTAACTGCTGGCCTGTACAGGAAAGCTTTCCTGAAATGGATGCTTGGCAATTTTGTATTCTTTTATTTATTCTTGTATTCACTTTTACAAAGACAAACCTCTCATTCAGATAATCAGGCTGAGAATTTCCCCCAAATGTAGGTATTGTCCATATTTCACAGAAAATATGGAAATATGTGTCAAAGCTTCACCATTTCAGGGTGGTGATTGCACAGATGTCAGCTGACATTGAGAGTTTTAAAATAAGCTTTCTAAGGGTATTACAGGAATTAGAGCTCATGACTTTTTAAAAAAAAAAAATTAGTGGGGTGGGATGGAAGAAGAAGTGTGTTCATTGTTAATCTAAGTTCATATCCCAAAAGCACGGGCTCACTTTGCATTAACAGCCTTCTGCATTGCCTGTCCCACAGGGTTTCCTTTCACTGGGGGGGGAGGTTTCAGGAGGTGAATGTGGGCTGAAATTGATAACAGAGCTGTTGCTAATGGCAACATTGAAAATCAGATGCACTGGTTTATTTCCATGAAAGTGCGGTTACATAATCTGGGGTGCTCCCAATAAAGCAATAATTCATGTTTTGCACAGTATAAAGCTCAGCAGTGTGTGTTAATGAGCCCTAGGTATGCTCTGAGGATCTGAGCTCTCATTTTCTCTGCCTGAGCAGATTCCTTAGAAAAGAGTCTCCCTCAGGAATCCAGTTCTTGATTGCATGTTGATTTTCTACTGCACACTTTGCTTCGTTCTACATCGAACGCTTTGCTGTCTCTAGCACTACAGAAACATTCTGGGATCCTAAATTACTTTGCCAAACCCAAGGGAAAATCTTTATACCACAGTTCATAATGCCCACTTTTCAAAGCAGGGGATCAAACTAGATTTTGGATCTGACCTTAAGTGGTGCAACTCCTACCTTCTGCTTAATAGGTTTATCCAACACACACTCTTTTTGACCTCCTCCTGTCTTAACTTTCACAATTCCATCGATCCTTTAGGCTAACCTAGCCTTTAAACCTAAGTGCTATAAAACTGCTGCTATTTTAAACTCTCAAAAGATTGGACACCAGAAAAGAAATGGGGGAAAAAAAAGCCCTTGACACCAATCCAACACATTCTGTGTGCAACAAAGCAGCTGTATGCAACTGAGTGGCAAGACAAAACCTGCATTCACTGGAGATAAAGATAAAAGTGGTTTAAATCACTAGGTTCACTCATCAGATTCATGTCCAGGTAACTACAGAATTTCTTTGCTCAGGCTCCTTGAAATAGTTTCAAAACAGTCAGGGATGAAAGCATTGAGACAGGCACTTGGGCATGGTGGGAATGAGTGAAATTCAACTGCTTAAACACCAGCAGGAAACCCCAGGAGAAGGCTGGGTCTGCTCTGAGAAGCAGCCCAGGGAATGGGGGCACAGAACAATTCTGGCATCTGCTAAATGCTGGCACTGAAGACTCCAGGTGTCACAATTTTTCTTCCTGATGCTTTGCTCACACATTAGCCAAATGTAGGAGCTTGAGCAGAGGAGAAATAATTATTTGGATAATAGCAAAGGGTTTTAAAAAAGACCAGCAAATTAGCTCAGGAGGAGAGCTTTCCTGACCCTTGATAGCACTTTGACAAATCAATGTAGGGGTTTTATTCCTTTCAGGAACTACAATAAAATTTTCTAAATGTGCTTTAGCTGCTGTACAGAGGCAATCACAACAGCTTAATTTCCCTTCAGTAAAGATAACGTGTCTAAGCCACCCTTTACCATTTCTTAAAAAAAAAAAAAAAAAAAAAAAGAAAAACCCAAACCAAAACTCACCAAAGAGCCCAAAAGAAATATAGCTTTTTAGCAAATTAAGGAATTGAGGATCCTACAATGAATTATATATTCTGTAGGCTGGAAATCAATATTCTTTTAGGGAAATCAACTTCCCATCCCCTCCCAGCCCCCAGCACGCCCAGCAGTGCTGTGACAGGGCACTGCCACGGGAGCCCTTCCTGTGGCACAGCACAGCCTCATGGTTCATGCTTTGACATTAACCTGCTTCAGAGTCTAATGACCAAAACACCTGGGGCTGGGATTTGGGATAAAGTCATCTACATCTCTGCCAGGACTCAGGGGAGTGGGGTTTTAAGAGGAATGTCAGGGATTTCTCCAAGAACTGGAGATGTTGCCATTTTTTCCCATCAGGGGCTGCCTTTACCAATTCCTTTCCTTGCAGCTCCTTTCCCCTTGAAAAGCAGCTCTCTCTGCCCTGTGTGACTCCAAGGGCTGTCTCTGCATTTCTCCACAGAGAGCAGCTCCAGTCTGACAGCCCCTGATTCTGCTGGTGGGCTTTAATTCTGCCTCAGCTTTGCTTCTGCACCCCTGTAAGTGAGGACAGACAGACAGAGGACACTGACTGCCCAACCTGCAGGCAGCACTGGCTTTTAGGGCAGTGGGTAGCTTTTGTTTTTCCCTAGCAAGGAACTCTCCTGTCCTATTTCCCAGCGAGGATTTGCAAGGGGGTCTTTTCTGGACCCTATGGCTCAGTGGGAGCCTCTCCCTGACAGTTTTGTCTGACCCCATCCAGGTGCAGAAAATGCTCAGGTGGGCCTTGTTAAACCACTGGAGCAATTTACCATTGAACCCTGTTAAAATTGTTGCTTCTGTCTTGCAAGAAGAAGTGCATCTCCCCATCCACAACAACAGGGGCAAATCCAGAAACTGAGTCTGGCCCTGAAAATGTCCTTGCTACTTAGAAATTTCAGTGGTCTGAGCGTGGGTAACCCCATCCATCTGTAGGGGTTCACTCTCGCTTTCCAGCAGTTAAGCAGCAGGGAAATGGCATTTTGTTGTGGGTTTGTTTGGGTTTTCGGTGTTTGTTGGTTTGTTTGCTTGTTTCTGTAAGCTATTTAGCACTAACTGCTCCCCCAGAGCAGTGTAGGAAGTGAGATGAAGGTTATCTCCCTACCTGTTACTTAAAGAGCCCCAAGTATCTTTACATCAGTTAATATGGCCACACTTTCCATGTGCCACTGAGTAGAATTAATATTAAAAGAGGAATTACATAATTCAGCATTAAATACTGTAAGAGTTGCTACTAGAGTGACATCTGCACTCAATATAATTAACATACTAGGGAAGAACTATTAATTCCACTGTAGAAATTACTGTTTGGGCTCCTATTTGCTTATTTAGAAATGCCAGAACAGAAGAGAAAACTAGGAGTTAAACCCTGGAGCCACAATGCTGCATGTCACCCTGTAGTAACCAGATATAAATGGTTGATGCTGTCTCTGTTATAAGCCAGACATGAAGAAAGGTGTTTGTCTTAAGGAACATCTCTAAAGTGCTTTGGAAAAGTCCATGCACATCAAATTCTGAGCGCAGCACTCATGTAGTTATTTTATTGTTGGAATAGCTCTAAGTTAAAGACCACGAACAGGGGCTTGCACTCTAAAAGTTTATTTGCCATGTTGCTCTGTAGTCACAATTTTAACTCTCAGAAATTAGTGAGAAACAATCACTGCAGTGGAGTCAGGATAAACATAAGTATTTCAGTTTTAGCTGTGAGATACCAAAGACTGGTAGGGGCACACCCTAGGGCTGTTACCTCAGTGTACTGCTAAAAATGCTTATTGTGAGGTGCATCCTTTGTTATTTCACATGGTTGTTTTGAAATCTTGTGTACACTGACCTGTTTATATGCTTATTTCTCAAGCTGATGTTCTGAAATTAGGTTTAAATTTCAGAGCTTAGCTGTTAACCATGTTATCATGAAATGACACAATGCATTCTTATGCCACGAAACAGTCATTTTAAATATTGCATGGCTTATTCAGTCCCAAAAAAGCCACAGTAATTGCATGTTTAATAAACCTTGGTTGTTCTCATTCCCATAGTAAAGTAAATATGATCATCTCATTTGTGTTCCTTTAGGTCTCTAATAAACAATTTTCTAGTAACTCTGTGATCAGGATTGTCCAGTGTTAGAACTGTGCTCAGTTCTCTTAAATCAGGGATACCTTGTACAGACATTTATTTTCCTGCATTTTTTACTTTCTCTCCCTCAAATCCTCTCTCATACCTAGCTCCTGCTGAGGGATTTCCAGAAGAACACTGAACATCACCATCATTCACTATTTCATTTGTACAAAAAAGCATCAGGCCAGACTAGTCCCCACTGAAGTCCTAGTTCCAGCTGTTTGGCCACTTTATTAAAATCCTTTTCTGTCCCTTGAAATAAAATGATGTTGTTCTGCTTTAATTAATCTCCAAAGAGATTAGAACAGCCATGTTATTGAAGGGCAAGCTTCCAAAGGGGTTAATAATTGCAGCAGCAAAGCCTGGTAAATGCCACATCTTATTACCAAAGCAGGGTTTGGACTCTCTCCACTGGAGTGGCTTTAAGAACAAGTCACCCTTTGGCTGATCAGAATGAATGTTTTCAGCTTTCATGCTTCTAATGCAAAAACACCCAAAATTCACAGGGTTGTCCCTCCCTGCCTCCTCCTGGCACTGCAGTTGCACACTGAAATAAACTGATGGAAATGTTCTCTCACAACAGAATTGCTGAGGTGTTGCACCACAGTAAATGGTGGGAGTCTATTAAATATGCAATTACTGCCTCATTCTCTCAAGTCTTATGAGCCAATTAATAGCACTTTGTATTTTCATGGCACCTTGCCTCAAAAAATATTAAAATGCTTTTAAATGACAGAATTCTGGAGCGCTCCTGTTTGCACCATCATGCACACAAACTACAGAGAAGTTGGCAGAACAAATACACCCCTTGCAGTTCAGGAAGTATTTTTTCCAAGCACCCTGACAAATGTTTGTCTGTCTGACTGCCAGGACTCCAGCCCTGACCTCAGCACCATGATGACACTACAGGCCTTGCCAGAATAAGCCTGGCAATGACACTGTCCCTGTTCTGATGTAAAAAATCTGAAGAAGTGACACCAGGTAAGCCACAGGTAAAGGCAGGGACACCAAACTTTCTCTCCTACACTGAAAGACTTTTTGCTCCACTTTCTGAAAGCCAAAGCAGCTACATGCAAACGTGGCACCATCCACAATCAATCTGAATCTGTGGTTAAAACATTGATTAATCCAGCGAGCACAATCAAGTTGTCTGAGAAAGTCATTAGCTGCATTAATTCTGTGTAAACTAACAAACAAATAATTTATGGCTCAAACCACACTTTCCACAAAGCCAAAATCCATGTAAAAGGCTCACTGTAAACCAGACCCTGAGCAAGCACAGCTTTGAAGAGGAAATGGATCTCCTTTGATATGCACCTGGCTAGAACTGGCTTTTAAACCAGGACACTTGTCTAAGGAAGGCACACAAAAATTTTAAACAATTCCTTTTCCCCAGTACCATCCAAAAAGTTGGACACCTACTATCTCTCATCCTGTTCTTGGTTCATTGCATTATAATCTATGCTTGGAAAAAAAAAAAAAGAAAAATCAGCCTTCAAAAAAAAATTCTTTCCAACTATGAATTCATCCTCATCCATCTCTACCCCAGTCAGAAAACAAGTGACCTTTTGCCACTCCATTCAGTCTTGACAGTCGTAATGTCAAAACAAAATTTTCTGCACACCAGTAGACTTCTTACAGCGCTATTTGCTGTTAAAAAACCTAAACAGAGGACATAACATTTCACATGAACTCTGCAAATGAAATAAAAGAGAAGATAGAGTATGATCTAGAAAGAAATCCTGCAATCACTAAAAAAAAAAAAAAAAAAAAAAAAAAAAAAAAAAAATCTAGTCTCCAGTCAGATCTACTCTTATGGTCAGGAAAATCTACAAAATATCTTCAAAGTCTGAGAACTTAGATCCAGTACTCTCTGCTGATGAGCAGTTCCTGCAGCCTCACGTGGTCTTTCTCCCTCACCACCCAGCTGATTCATTAATTAAACAAAGTCAGTGTTCAAACTTTAGAATTACCTCCAATTTTAAGCACTATCTCTTCCGGTAGACTTTCCTCCCATCAGACAAACATTTGTGAAAACTCTGGGAACAAAACCTGCCTCTACTGAGCCAAGGTTTAATGCTCTGAACCACCCAGTTTCAATTTCTCCAAAATGTTCTGCTCATTTTAGAAATGAACGCAAATCTCCTTCTCACGCAAAGATCTGAAAAGATACCAATTGCTCCCAGGCTTACACCTTATCAATTATTCATTTTCTGAGTCAGAATTGCTCTATACAACAGGCAAGAACATTTGAAAAGCCAGATATTGTTCATGAATAATGTTCATTTCGTTCTGAAATAATTGGATTATACAAAAGTTATGACTCTTTTTGAAGAAGGCACTACTTGCTATAAGCATGACCAGCTGAATCTGAATTTAACACTTTATAAGATGTGTTCAGACTTCTGAAGTAATTAGGATTTTTTACTTTCCACCTGTTCTACGTGTAGTTCTTTGTACATTCACCAGGGGCGGGATCTCTAAACTGCTCTGAATGACTCTCTCTTCCTGACCAATCCCAATTGTATCAATCCTTCTCAAAGACTTCTCTTAATCACTGCTTCCTATGGCTCCACAAGAAATTACAAAAAACCTTAAACATTTACCATTTTCTTTTTCTACTTTCAGGTCCACATTTCTCCTACTTTGTTCTGCACAAGTCTTCTACAATAAATCACCCAGCATTATTGTTCCCATGTGGGTGCATGCCTTTCATTTTTGTGAACTAAAATCCAGCCATCTTATTGACTGCAGCTGCTTTTAAATACACTTTGGTGTCAGCAGTGATTTACTTTTTAATTATTTTATTTTAGATGAGTGGTCCTATTGTTTTTGTAATAGATGCTTTAAAGGCAGTGCTCAAATAAATGAAACTTCAGGATCTGAGCAGGGAAAACAAGCTAATTCACAATTCCTTAACAAAAGAATTTCCTACAATAACATTCTTGATGAAAATATCACCACACTTCCCAAATGTTTTACATTTCAGTGTGATGATAAAGGGCATCATTTCCTTGAAGTGGGTCCTGGCTGAGCATTCTTGGGAGACTCTTGCTAAAAAGACCAGCAGGGACTGTGCAAAGATAAGATTATTTCTGTCTCTTTTCCAAAAGCCTGAGAGACTGCTTTACTGTTTTTTTATTTCAGCTGCAAAGACAAGTCCTGAATCAAATGCTCAGCTAAATTAAAGACGAGGGATTGGATCTTAGGAGATGGTCCTTTTTTTGGCCTCTGATATATGCATGCAATTTTTCTGCAGGAGCACATTTATGCTGCATCTGGGGAAACATTGAGCATACAGGTAAGCTGGTATTTCTCCAGGGAGAGATTATAATCAGTAAAAACAAAAACATCACAATCCATTGCAAAAATGCACTCTAGGCAATGGAAGGGGGAAGCAAGAATACATTGGTAAATGTGGAAGGGGCAGCTTTATCCATGTTCTGTTGATTTTAGGAAATACTTCATGAAAAAATATTCTGGGAATGCACTTATATTGTTTTTTTTTCACACATACATGAAGCATCAGATATTAAAAATATTCATGTAATTCTATTAAACATTTGATGCACTTTCATGGAAACTTTATGGCCACAAATGATAAAATTGTCCACCAGTTCCAGATCAGGTAATTGCTTTCAGTTTCTGTGCTACAGGCCACCCTTAATCTGGCTGAACGGAGAACAAGGTATTGTGCATTTTTGTAACTTTTTCTTTTTTAATTGAATACGCAGAATTGAAAAGTAGCCAAATAAAATTTGTGGCCACTGTTTTTTTCTGATTCTGTGTATCTGCCAAAAAAAACCCAGTGAAGTGCAAGAATGTCCTGGGATGAGTTTATGATGCTCATATCCCCATTCATCTGTTTAGCTCAGAAATAAATGTTGCTGACCACCCCTCTCCCAAATTTGCCCTAAACCAGGACAAATAGCAACTTCATAGTGGGCTGATTTTTTTTTTTTCTATTTTTTTCCAACTACATTTATCATTCTGAAAGTCTTTTTCTGTTCCTCACATCATTCATCTTCAAAAGCGGGGAGAGGAGGTGACAAAGGGAAGGAGCAGAAATTTTAGGCCAATGAGCAAACAACAACAAAATAGTTGCCATCAGGGTCTTGACACGACTTTGAATCCGAAATGTGAACTAGAAATGTGTTTGGTTGTGGAAAAATGTGTTAGGATCAGTCAAAACCATTTTCCAAGGAGCAGTTTTCAACCTTTGTCCTCCTACACCACTGGACTCTGAAGGAAGGGCCAGGAAGAGCCCAAAGTGGTGACCCCTGAGAGGCCACCCCAAGGAAAGATTCCCCACCAGTGTCTCCATGTACCCAGGTGTGACTGCAGCTGGAGCTGAGCTGGGACATCTCCTCCCTCCTGTGGAGATGCTGAGGCTGCTGCCCTGCAGCTCCCCCAGAGCCACGTTCAGAACAGCAAGGTCTGGCTAGCAGAGTTTCCTGACCACTTCCATCCTCCAGCCATGGACTGGCAGTGAGAAACAAGCCTCAGATAAATGTACTCATGATAAATGTACTCAGATAAGTGTTACCATGTACTCCAATCTGTTTTGGGTCAAACCCTTCCTTTCAGATACAAATATTTATCTGCATTTCTGAGGACCGAATCTAAGCTTTGTTATTAAAGACAAGAGGTGAAGCATTTGTTCCCTTGCTAGCCTTGAGCAGGGAGTTCTTAAAGAATTCATTCTTACAGAATTCCAGCTCTGCATGTTTTGGGTTTGTATCTGTTTGCTTACCTAGGCAAACAAGGGGACAGATATTTAGGGCCTCCATCACTCTGCAGCCCACAGAAGACTTCATGAATGCACAGTGCCAGCATTTCAGAATCTCTACCACCTACATTCCACTTAATTCCATTCTCTTAACAACAACATTAGCTCTGATGTGTCACAGGAGCCTCTAGAGCCTAGAAATGACTTATGAAATAATTATCAGATGCATAATAATTAAAAAAAAAAAAATTCAAACATCATGATTTCTCATTCTATTTCATTAACATGCTAGGGGAAAGAAAAGGACATTCAGCAAGTTTTCATGGCACAGATTTTTATGCCAGAACTACACACTGAAGGTGAAAAAAGAGCTTTCTGTGTATTGCAGTGCATACAGAATTTCAGTCACACGGATTTATGATGAATACCATAATGAGGGATTGTATTAAGTGAGACAAACACATCACCAAAATGTCATGGATTTTTTTGTTACTAATGTCACAAAGTCAAAGGCAGGATCCATCTCTGTGTTTGAAAAGTTCCTGGAGAATTTTGGGCTCCGAGTCTGACAAAATAAAATGGATGTGTTAAGCAGCTCACAAATGTTTGCAACTTTTGTGCTTTTAGAAGGTCAGATTCCACATCATGGTCACCAGTGGTATTTCAAGATCAAAGAACCATCTAGGTAGATTAATGAAATGGAAATAGATTTGTAAGCAGAAGGTTAAAAGAGCTATGGCAGATTCTTGAAGATCACATCCTCTTCTCCCTTTTATTAGGCCACATCTGGATGTTCTGAACAGCTTCAAAAATTATTTCACCTTGATTCATTTAGAGAGGAAAAGAAGAAAAAGAAAAGATTCAGAGAAATATTGAGATTATTGCTGACATCTGTCTCAGGAAATTTTAAAAGGGAGAGAAATAGTGGATCCATTTAGTTCAAAGTGATAACTGGGAAATATATTGCTATGAGTCAAAAAAGGACCATTCAAGAAAGAGTTTGGGAAAAAGGCACAATAGTCTTCAGCCTGCCAACTGGAAAGCCAGTTGCAGTGGGACATGCTGCCATCTATTAGTCTAACTTCCAGATCTCACAGAAGACAAATAAAGCCTCAGAAGACACATCTAACAGGAATCGCTGTTATATTCACTTAGAAATTTAACATTTGCTGGTATTTTAACATAAGGCCCATGGATGCACCTCTGCTCTCTTGAGAAGCAAGAGGCCCATCTTTGTAGAACCTCCAGTATTTATTGTGTTTTTCCAAAAACTCAGGGTTTTACTCCAGGGTGTGAAACTGAAATGCCTTACAAGAAATTCGGCCTTGGAAAATCCAGTTCTTAAAACCACCACAAGCTATTGCTGCTATTAAAAAGGTGAGATTGAAGGAAGTCCAAGATTGTTATTAGCTTGCAATGCTGGAAGATGGGATTTTCCATTTTAGTGGGAGATAGCTTTTCTTAAAATAACTTCAGTGAAAATAATCAATTGCTTATTCATCTTTGGAGCACAATTTCTTGTGGAATACATTATAACTTCAGGAGTCATTTTGTTAAACAAAATGCCTGAAATAATCCCCTGCTGAGTTCATCCCACTGATTTCCATCTGGCTCAGCGGGCAGCTGATGGCTGGGGGTCTGTAGGACAATCTCCTCTCAGCAATTGCAGCTAATCAATTAGCATGGAACTGGTGAACACCTTCTGCAGGCTTATCTTCTCATCCACACGTTGCTTCTGCAACCTCTGCCTCAGGGCTGAGCTGTGTTTTATCTCGTGGAGGTAAAGGACTTGTTCTCGTCAATGTGTGCAGGATTCCAGAGAACTAAAATTCAGGAAGAGCTTATTTATCTAAGTGTTTGACATTTCTTGGCTGCTTTGTAAGTGAGGGCCCAAGCACAATAAAGAATATAATATTGTTATCTGGTAAGAACTTGTCATTTATTCATTATACTCACATATCTGTGAGGCAAAGTTCTTGTCATAAAGTCCTTATTGTCTGGGGAATGGAGAAGTGACTCTTGAGTTACAGCTGCTCTTGTGCAGAATAATGTGCAGTATAGTACTTCTAACACATTGCCTTAAAAAGAAAATAACCATCCTAACAGCTTGAGAGATGATTTTAGGAGAACCAGATCTCTGTTTAATGAAATAACAGAGCACTAGCCATTAATAGTATTTAAAAGTTAGCACTACTGTTATAATTCGGCTATTTTATATATAAAACATAAAATAAACTTTTTAATAATGCATTTTAACCTGCAGTTAAAGTGCTGCACTTTCCAACATGCATTCAGCCAATTTAATGTGTAGCATAAACACATAGTTTTTATCAGGAATTACAGCATATGTGAGTGCTTTTATTGAATTGTTTGTATAAATAGGGCTCTGTTTACACACAAATGATGGCATTTCAAACAATAATGAATAGAAAATGCTTGGCTTCCTTTCTACTATACTTCACATAAGTACTGCATAGATGTCTTCGTTCAAGTATTTGCCTTTCTTTATTTATTATAGCAAGTTTTTTTTTTTTTTTTGCAAACTGAACATTTACAAGAAATTCCTTCTTTTGCTAAGGGAGCATGGAAACCAGCATGCTTGAAAACTGGAAGATGAGTTTTTGTATCAAGTGAGACAGAAGAAGGTGTAGGTATGATTTTTTAAATAAATTTAAAAAATATGTATTTATTCAACGAACACATTGAATCAGTGAACATCAAGATTTTCTGCTCTAAAATATAAAGATGCAGCTTGTGCATCCACGCTTCAGCTCTGCAAGTCCTGGTCTGCTTTCTGCATATCCTAAATGCACAGATAATCTGTGCATGAAATAGAGGTGCAAAGATATACTCACACTAGGCACAAGACTGATAACTGAGCCTTAGAAATGGGCTCTTATCACTCTTGTAGCATTTTTCTGGGGTGGCACTCCAAGGCAGGAGGATGCCACCACTGATCCAGCTCCCCCATTGCCTTGAGCCCTCCGTGGCTGTGCTGTCATGGAGCTCAGGCTCAGACACCCCCAGGGCTCCCAAGTGACTGAGCTTGGGACAACATTGCAGGAAAAAGGAAGGCAAAGAAGAAATATTCATATACAATTACACTACCTGAATAAACAAGACGCAAAAATGAAAATCAATATGCCAGTGCTCTAAGGCAGAGTGTGAACAGATGTTTAAAGGGTGCAGATCTCTCTCTGCTGCTGAACAAAGACAACTGGAACAGGGATTTCCAGGAGGAGTGGATCTGACCTGGGAGGCTTGTATAAACATGCCACATGTAGTGGTTATCAAAACAATATTGTTAGCTGGAATTAACCCTGATAAAGCCCACTGCCTTCATCTGTGGAGCCTCATTCCGAGCACTCATATTAGCAGGCTTTCCAGTTCTAAATATGTGCTGCAGTGCAGAATAAAATGTGACTTCCTTCTTTTTCCAATAGCATTATAAATGCCATCCCTGGTACCTTGCCTGACCTAATTAATATCCCAAAACATGAAGAAAACACACCAGCACAGGTACATTAACAAGGTGGTATTTAGTGGGTCTACAGTGACCTGCTGTATGCCTGATGCAAGAACAAGAGGGTCTTTTGTTAATGAAATATTCACATCCTAAGCACTAAAATCACTGCTTTATCCCATAATACTGCAGTGATTAACTTTAATTAATTTTCACATGTGGTATGAAAGAAATAGCAACTTCATCTTTCTGTTTCAGTATTATTCTTGTCTACTGGTCCGTGTGCAGGTTTACCTGTTTCATTACTCCCCTTTTCTCCCCATTTATTTTTAACATCCTGTTGCTTTTTGACTTGATAGCTGCCTAGGGCATGGATTATCTCTGTCTTGCATGCCTATAAAAATATAACACATCTATACCTAGAGGCCTTGGTCAGGTCTTTAAGGCACTGCTGCAACAGCAAAAATCAATAATGCTTGGTACGGCGGAAATGAAAGAAGGTTTCTATATGTGAAACCATTTAGGAATTAATGGCTCTGTAGGTATGGCAACAGAGTTCCTTCCTAATTCTCTTGCTTTGTCCCTGTTGATTGTCCAACAGGATTTAAGCTGAGGGGCAGGTGATGGTTTCTTCCTGCAGGATAAATTAGTTTGTGCACATCTCTTTGCTGACAGAGGCAACCAAGTTTAAAGCCGGTTTGGGGATTCGTGCACGAGGCTGCGACCACCAAAAAGCAGGAGAGACACACAGTGTGTGTCTCACTGCACAGAACCTGGCTTTGGGTCATCCTTAGACCCTGACTAAGTCCCTGGTTAAACTCCTGTGGGTTTGGAGTCATCTCAGGTCACTGCAGGCAGCCCAGGCTGTGCCCAAACCACTGCTCCTGCAGAGGAAGCTTCTCTACGTGCCTTATTCCCCCACATTCCTCAGCCACTGGTCAGCAGTTCCCTGTGTGGACAGAGGGATTTTCAGCCAGCCTGGCCCATCAAAGCAGACCTTGTGCTGTTAAATATCAGAAACTGGGACTGGCAGAAAGGGTGAGTCACTTGCACAACGAACACAAGGTTTGCCATGTCATCTAAAGCCACAACCACGCTCTGCTGTCAGGAGTGACAAGTTCCTGTCCCACAATGACGAACACTGGGGGAGACAGGAGCAGAAAGAGAGGAGAGAGAAGAAGAGCACATTTGGATTAAGGCAGTACATCAAAGCCACGTTAAAGCAATATGTTATATATTATCCTTTTGTAGTGCAACTTGTTATTCCTTGTTCATAAGGGGTGTTCATAGCAGAACAGGAAATTTGGAAAAATGTCCAAGACACCTGGTAAATCAAGGGTTAATATCATTACAGCTGGATGACAATTTTCCAATTAAACAATGCTAATTTGCTGAGATCAAAAGAAACACATATTTGTTTTGATGAATTCCTTCCAAACTTGGGCTGCTTTCTGCTGGAAATCCACTCCCTTTCCCATCTAGAAAGCTGCTCGGGAACCTGGGATCTCATTTAATTTGCTCATGGCTGCTACTTAAAGTCCTGACAGACCCAGGAGCACACTGCATATGCTCCTAACGGGGACTCAGCTCCTCACTCCAGCCATGACTTTTAGCATGGTTTGGCTCCCTGCCATGGAGTTGAAACGAGGTTGATTCTCTGGCTCTCCAAGCTGCCTGCTGGCTGTGGCAGTGCAGAGGTTTTGGTTTGTTAATTCGAGATTTTTTTGGTTAATGTATCAATGAGTGTGGTGGGTTTAGTGCTGGATAATTATGAGTGTATTTATTAGAATGTATTTATTTTTTTTTTTGTTGGGATATAGGTTTAGGAGAAAGGTAAAGTAGGTTTAAAATTTTAAAAGGGTATAAAGAAAAATTTATTAATAGAATTACTATTAAAGAAAGAGAAAGAAGAATTAGAATCAAATTTTTAGATTTAAAAGAATTTTTCAGATTCTTTTCAACTTTAACATATATTTTTTCACAAAAACATGTACAACATTCTAATAATTAAAACCTTTATGTTATTTCTATAAATACCTTCCATACAAAACCACCACAGGCAGCTGCCCAGATGAGCAGGCTGGGGAATCGTGGGCTTCTTGCAACACCAGGAGCCTTGCCTCAATCTGGGGCTCTTCCATTTCCCTGGCCAATTTTCCAGGAGTTGAAGACAGCCATCACTGTCTCACTTTTTTTGGAATACAAACACGCAAACAAAAAAAAAAAAAAAAAAAAAAAAACCACCACAAAACAGCCCCACAGAAATGGAATGAATATTCCAGTTCACTGGAAATGCAAATATTGTGCTGCTGGACATTGATGTGGCTGTCTTGGCTGCCTGTTTATTTTAGGCCATTCTGAGTTCAGTCACTATTCCAATGGCCCATGGATGTCAGGCTTTTTTGACTGGGTGAGCTAAAATACTTGAGATGCTGGAGGAGCATCTTAAAATTCTTCACAGATTTTACAAAATCATGCACAAGTACTTTGGAATGCCCCCTTTCTAAAAACACTACCCTGCCTCTATATATCCATAGCCTATTAGTGTTGATGAGGAGATTAAAATGCAAAAAGAGCTCTTATTAAACAGAAAATGTAGTTTGGCTCCATCCTTAAGCAAATTAGCACCCTAAACAGGATTTCTAAGTGCATTTTAAAAAGAAACAGCTGTTATTAAGCCACTAGATATTTTGGCTTAAAATTGACTAAAAAGTAGGCAATAGTCTCATTTAAATAGCATGCAAAAGAGATGTGGGAGGCAGGATGATTATCTATATTCTGCATGACTGAAAAGCAAGCTCCATTTCTGTCTCTTTGTGCATTTAAATAGTGTGGAGACACACAATTGGAATGATGCACAAGGAGAAGGTGTGAGAGTGGCCTTGGTTTGGAAGCTCTGTGTAGTTTTTGAGAAGCATGTGGCTCTGCCTTACATGAAGAGTGCCCCCTGCCAGCCAAATTTCATATGTTCATACCCAAGTGATGCCAAGCACATTTCTGACTGGGGTTTTTGAATAACCCCTACTTGTAAAAAAAAAAAAAAAAATTTTTTTGCTCTTAATTTCTGCTGATGAGAAATAATACTTTTAGTACTTAACCCCACAGAGTCAATTTTCTTGAATTGTTTGCAGTAATGGGGAGTTTATAGACATGTAAATAATGTTACTTGCATGGTCAGGTTATATGCATGCACATGGAAATCTACCTGAAAATCTGTCCCTTAGAGAATGAACTAGTTAAATAAAAAAAATGTGTAAACTCTGCAGTTGGGAGCACAGGTTTCCTATGAGTAAAAATCTTACCGAAAACAGTATTTCACAATTTTCATATTGGAAAATTTTGTACTGAATCCCTCTGCCATGAACAAATCAAACTGTTTTACCCTGTCAGCCCAGACACCACCATTTATCACATTAAAATGCAAAATTGCCTCAAAAGAAAAAAAAAAAAAAAACAGGTTGAATGTTGAATAGGAAATGAGTTACAATCATAGATCCTAACAAATGTGTGCATGCTCAACGATGTGTTTTGTTGACAGTTTTTAAATATTCAGTTCCCTCATTTGACTCCAAATCATTCTGCTCTCTGAAGAAAGGCAAAAATCTTTCAACTCTTTTAGTCTGAGTAGCTGAACTCTTCAACTTGATACTTCTTTATTCTGACCTTTTTAAAATCCACTGAAGATTTTTTTTTTTTTTTTTTTTTTTTTTTTTTCCCCAGCTGGTCATTCTGTGAGTAACAGAACACAGGCTCCTCTTTGTTCTGCTCTGTGACTGATCAGGTTGTACCTCGGGTGTGAAAATGAGCACTGATGATTGCTGTGCACTCTGTTTACGAGCACACTTCCCCTGCTCAGCTCACTGGACCTACCACCCGTGTGTGTGCCAGTCCATAATGACGAAAATGGATTCAGTGGAGACGTGAGGAGAAGTGGCAGTGCTGCTCACACGCTGAGGTAGCCACAAATGAGATGTGTGTGCTTCAGCTGGGCTGTCAACTAAAACATCTTGGATGCTTCCCCCTTTGGCAAAGAGCTGTGCCCAGTAACGTGTTTATAAACAGATTTACATAGCTTTTCATATCCTATTTTTCCCAGGTGACGCAGTGAAGATTAAAATGCATTAGTGATGAGCCACACATATAAACGAAATAAACCTCCCAATTAAAAAAAAAAAAAAAGAGAAAAACAAACATAATAAAAAAACCAAAGGAGCATAAAAAAATAAACCATCAGCCATATGCTGAGTTAGAAAATATCTGACTTGTTGGCAGCTCCTGTGACTTTGCATAATTCCTCTGACCATCACATAGCTCAGGGTCATTGAGCCCTGGTAGGTCTAAGACTCAAAGACTGCAAACATCCCCCAGAGTCCTTTTTTACCACATTTATTCTTCTTTCTGTGTGGAATGTTCTTTGCCTGCACACTCAAAACTGTAACCAACACTGAAAGAGTAGGAAGGTTTTGAGGCTGACTTGAATTGTATTCAACCCAAATTAGGTTTTACAAGGGTTTTTAAAGGATATTTTTAGTCATGGCTTCATTTAAGGGCATTTTTCTTCAGAATTGCCATGACCCTAGCTTCCAGTTATTGCTGGGTTTAAGTGCAGCAGTCACTTAACTGTAATGTTGATTTTTATAGTGTTTATTGTGTTGCTACATTATATTAGACTGCTCTGTTACAATCCCTTATTGTTTGTTACAGCATTCCAGAAACACCCCAATGAAGTAAGGCTGCTTCCCAACAATGAAAAAAACTGAAGGAAGATGCTGTGCATCCTTGTGGTCTGACACACCACTTACAGGCAGCACTCTGAAAAATATTTGTAAATCAAAGTAATGGCAAAAAATTTTCCAGCTGTTGCAGTGAGCGTGGCTGGTGTGGCTGAGAGGTTTTCCCTTTATTCCATTCTGCAAGTGGAATTAGGTTATCTGCTAAAACCTGGGCCTTGCTACAGTCTCTTAAGCCCCACAAGGCTCTTTCTACTCTGAGGATGCCAGAGCTCCTTTAGCAACCTCCAGGAGTGACCAGGTTTGACAGTTTTTGCCTGGAGTTATTGCTGATTTCTCAGCTCTTTGTCACTAACAGCTTCCATTAGTTCACCTCAGAGACACTGGATAGATGGAGTAATTGGGCCTTGGGGATTTTGATGGCCCTCCTTTTTTTTTTTTTTTTTTTCAATTGTACTGATCAATTGAGTAAATTCCAGCTGCAGGGAGCAGATGGGTTGAGGATCATTTTTTGCCTCACATAATGACACACCAGGAGTGCACAAAGCTTCACCATGCAGCACAGGTGAAAAACTTTTAATGGACATGTCCTCGAATCAGCCACTGACTACAACTGCAATGCACATCCAAAAACCCCAAAACCATCTTCTCCACAGCAGTACTTCTGAAAGTGCCCTCCCTGGTTTCTTGTACCAGAGGAGGACACGAGTTTTTTTGAAGAAGTTCTCTTGTAAATGTAAACTGTTCTCATGTGTGAACAGCCCCTCTCTTCCTGGGAAATAAAGATGATCTTTATAAACTGCAGCCATGCTTGCTTTAAATGTCTTTCTTTGTGGAATGAGCAATAAAACCAGAATAGCCTCTTTTTGATACTCTGGAGAGCGTGAGGTGAACAATTAAAAAACATAATTAAAAAAAAAAATCTTCAACAGGAAATCAAAGTCTTTCACCTGATGTATTTTCAGACTGCTAACTGATCTTCTGTGGAAATAATCATATTGTTAACAACTTTTGGGTTTTGAGGTACGAACAGCCTGAGACATTATGGAAAATAAGGCAGTCAAGACCAAAACAATAACATCTTAGTGAAGGAAGATGCAGCTGACAATTAATTCTGAAACTGAGCTATAGAGCTCCCATCAGGACATTACCTTGTTCAAACTGGAGCAGTATTCCTAAAAGCCTTTAGGTGCTTTTCTTCCACCACAACCATTTTCTAAAAGGTAAGAGGAATCCTTTTCCATCCTTTAGAAATCTTTTGTGCTCTACGCTTGGAAAAAGAATATTAGGTGCTTGGAAAACACAATCCTGAGAGGCACAGGAGGGGCTGGCCCATCCCTGCTGCCACACAGGGGAGGGACAGCACATGGCTGGGAAGCACAGGCTGGAGTAAAGTTTTGTAAAGTTCAAAAAACGGGCTTTGTAAAGTTCAAAAAATGGAAATACAAAGTCCTGCACCCGGGGAGAAACAACCCTGTGTGCCAGTTCTTGGCTTCTTTTCTGCACCTGTCAAGGTCGGGGTTGAAAGCGCAGAGATGATATTTCATGTTCGGACTCAGATGTTTGTTTTTCCTTATCCATATCACAGACTGACAAACCCTGAGTTCTGCAGCACTTCACTGACAAACTACAAAACAGACCCACATCTATCCCTACAAGGTCTTTTAAGGAAAAACTGTCCGATTTTTAAATTACACCTGAATTATTTTCACTATTAACCCAATAACTAATGCCTCGTGTCCTGCAATGTGGACTGTTTTATCCAATTGCACAAAACCACCCAAACCCATGGAGAAGAAGGTGAAGAAGAAGGATCAGCCTCAACCCTAAAACCTCCATCTTGCCTTATATATATTACTATATTCTAAACCCTTAAACTCTTAAGTTTTCCACCCTGTGATGTTACACACTTCCATACAAACTCCACACCCACAATCCCAGTTCTAGCAACCAATTTTGGAAGCTTCTCCACAGCCTCAGGTCAAATGCAGTGTTCTCTTGGGGGTCAGCATAGAAAACCTGAAATTCTCAGCACCCAGAGCTCCAACTCCCATGCACCAAGGCAGAGTGTGGGCTGACTGGCTGGAAAGTTCCTTTGCAGCAAGATCCCAAAGGTCCTGGGGGACACCAAGCTCACCAGGAACCTCATGACACAGGAAGAAATAATGGAAAGCATTGCTCGGAATTGCAGCAGTTCTCATCCAGTTGTATTCAACTGCTGAATATAAACTAGTGCTGCTGAAAAACAAAGGACACTCAACAGCTTTAAATTCACACTTCAGCAGCACAATTAATTTTCTTGTCAAGGACAGGAAAAGTGATATCAACCCAGCTGCAAAAAGGTTACAGACATAGCTGTTGTCTTACGCTCATAATTAAATATTTCATTTACAGTTATTATCAAATGTTAACTAGAATATGTTTCTGTCAGCCTCCTCTAGGATTCCATTCAGCATGCAAAAAATTTCCATCAAAAAATCTATTTCCATTCTATTGAAGACAACATTTTGCCTTGCATGTGACTGAAAATAATCCTTCTGCCATTTTTTTTACTCTAGTGTTTCTGAAGGCTTTGTTCCCACACCACATGGATAGGCAGGATGGACACAGAGTACAAGTATTATTATTATTATTATTATTATTATTATTATTATTATTATTATTACAGATACAACTAGGCATCTTTGCTCTTCTCTGCCACTACAAAGAGATCTTCATTTGATCTCAAGAATGTGGAGGAACCTTCAGCAACAATCTGGTTTAATTTGGTGAGCAATTTGAGAATATTTTCAATATGTTGAAGAGCTGTGAATGAGCTTTCTTCCTCTGGTCCTCAGACTACCCAAATACAAAAACCAGCTGGAAAAATCAATCAAGTGTAACTCTTTCTTTAATTATCTTTAATGAGAATTAACTGTTGCTCCAGATACAGGCAGAGGCTTGCAAAGAAAAATTTATGGTTATTTAACAGCTTCAAAACTGCAGTGGTTCTTACTGGAATGAGTTCCAGAAGATCCAAGAATAGCCAGTGTCAGTTGGCTTTTATCTGAATTTATTTACACGGAAAAAAAAAAACAACCCCAGAAAGATCAAATATTTCTAGCAAACTAAATTAAATTATATAAAAAAATCTCATTTTGAGAATAAGACATAAATTGTAGGTACCCCAGGACAGCTGTTTCTGTTCATATAAATTTAACAACAAAAAATCCAGGCTTTGTTTTATAATCAGAGGTTTTGAGCTGACATTTTAGTGCAGTTAATTATGAATTTTTAGTTCCATTTAATATATGTTTGATCTTGTATAAAAATTATCAGTAGAAGAGTATTAATCACGCTTAACAAATTACAGCTCAAATGGGCCAGAAAACTCATTGAAATGAAACTGGCATTGAATTTAACAGAGCTCAGGTCAATAAACTATCTGGAATTCTTCATTCTACTTCAGTACAATTTCTGTTATTACTCCCCATAAAACTCTGGTTGAACTTTAATGTGATCGAGTAGCCAATATATATCTCTCAGAAAAGCCTTAGATTTCAAAATCAAAGAGCTGTAAAGCACAATTCTGTACTGATCCAGGGTAGCATGAAAAAGTACTTCCAAACTGGAGCACAGCTGCAGCACCAGAGAAAAAAATGTATATAAATATGTGAAATTCATATTCAGTTTTCATGTGTTTGAAGGCCAGACTGTCCTGCAGATTAAAATGTTTATTAATGGGGTGGAGATGTTCAAGTCAATGTCTGATTAAAGGCTGGCTTAGATTGCAAATCTCCACATAATGGAATGTTGTTTCAATCTCTTTTGTGCCTATCCAAAGAAATTCTCATCCTGCAGCCATCCTTTGGAGAATGTCCCGTGGGGATGAAAATCTGCTGACAGTAGTGAGGGACTGAGCACAGGCGTGGTGTAGGTGTCCCTCAGGGATGGGAAATCCTAAAAGAGAATCTAGACAGCTGCTTGGAGTGTGCTGCCCAAATTATCTTGGCACTCCCAGCAGATTTCTCCTGAGAAATTACAAATTACAAATATTACAAAAAATCCTCTGAAAACTCCCATTAGTTTGTTTTCATGTCCTTTTATCACTGCTACTAGAAAGTAGATAATTAAAAAAAAAAAAAAAAAAAAACACATAGGAAATGGGGAGCCACATCCAGCCATTTCACCAGAGTGAGGCTAATAAATTTCCTCACTATGAGCATCTCATTTGCATTCATCATTCTCTGTGCCAGATGGCAGTTTGTAGGCTATTGCACAACATCATGATTATGGAGTACCAATAGTTCAGACATGTTTTTACTCTAAAACTGGGTTTTTTTCCCCCAAAAGCAGCCATTCTTTCTATAGGTTCCACAGTGCTCCCTCAGGTATTGTCTGTTCTTTCACTCTTTCCTTACAGAAGACCTGAGGAGGTATTTGGACATCAAGGGAAAATGAGTTTTAGCAACTGACCACTCATGCTGGATCAGCTGCTTTGTATTCTGCTCTCCCTTCAAAACCTTCCTCTAGAAAATATCCATATTGAGAACTGTGCCTCTGACACAAGTAATGATCATTCTGTTGATTTAAAAGAAACCACGAAAGCTCAGAAATTGGTGCAATCTGTGGGGAGGGGGAGCTTATGTTGGTTCCTTTGGTATTTTTCCCACTATGCTATTTTAAATCTTTAACTGCTCCTTAATATTTAAGTACTGATGCATGTGCACAAAAAAAAAAAAAAAAAAAAAAAAAAAAAAAAAAAAAAAAACCACTAAAAAACCAACCAATCAACCAAAAACTTCTACACATATACAAAAAAAACCCCAAAAAAACCCACAAAAACTGCCAAGAAACAACTCACATAAAAAAGTTAAAACAACCCTGAGCTATCAATTTACCCAGGGAAATAATACATCTATATTTCTACACAAGTCTTCTGCCAGTGGGTGACTGTAAGACAACAATAAAGAGATAAAAAAGCCATCAACAAGCTGGAGCACATAAAAAGGTGGCATAATTTCTCTAACACCCAGTCCATCACCAGCCCAGACCTGGCAGCACCATTCAGAGCAAAGAAATAACTCAGCCCCCAGTGCCAGGGGAGCCTTTGTAGTCCCAGAAAGCAGAACAGAAGAGATAATGAGATTTGCATTGTGCATACTCGACTATTTAAAAAATAAGTTGACATCAGCAACTCCTTTTAGTCCAGCCTGTGAAGAGCTCCAATTCCTGCTAGCTGCCCATTTGAGCTGGGACCCAGGAGCTCAAGTGCCCTGACCCACTTCAGTAACCTCATTTCCTCCCAGTAACAATTAGAAATATTTACAGACACTCATGGGCTAAAATTTGAAAAGGTGATATGATGAATTGGTGAGGAATTCAGCCTTGGCCCTCGACTTGCCCTTTATTTTCTTGATAAAATGTGGTTTTCTTCAACAAACTAAATTCCGAGAGTTTTGCCTGTTTTATACCCACACCATGCCTGGAATCAGTAAAAGGATAAATCCCTTCTGTTCAACTCTGGGAGTTCATATGGCATCCAAACAGGCTGAGGGAACACAGAAATATCACTTTCATGGCACCAGAGAGGGGGACAGGCACACTGGAGGCTGTTAATGGACAGGTTAACTTCACTCCTAATATTTACAAGTACCAAACAATTGCATGTAAGGTTCAAGTCAGAAGGTTTTATTTAAAAATTACCGAGGCAAAAGATCATTTAATGTCATTATTATGTCTCTCCCATTTTCTCAGAATGTATCTTAATGATTTAACTGCAGAGACAGCACAGGTGGCCACAAGTTGTGGGGAAGATGGGATTGTGGCCACTACCCCAGAGAATTCAGAGTTGTGAGAGGAAGAAATGTGTGGTTAGGGAAAAAAAAAAAAAAAGAGAGAGAATCTGAAAAGCCGGTGGGGCAAAAGGGATATAAAGCCTGTTTCCAACTGAACTGGCAGAAAGTCAAGGCCTGTCAAAGCAGTAAGTGCAGCAAAGCTGAAGCTGTCAGGCACTCTTAGTCACTGTGTTCATGTGCTGGGTGCTACTGGAAGCGTTTAAAAGAGGTGTCAACCACTGCTATTTAAAATTCCAGCCCCCTCTGCACCGCCCCCAGCCCACTGCCACCACAACAAGAGTGAGGAAAAACCACCAGGCTGCTCCACACTTGGCTCCTGCAGCCCTGCAGCTCCCTGGGAAGGAGGCTGCTCAGCTTCTGATTTTTGGAACGTGCAGAACAATGCTCCCCTGGCACACACTGGGGATGGGCAAAAAAAAAAAGCATTTTTTTAAGGGCTACAAAGAGATAGAAGAGCTATTTTGTATGTGGATATCTAAATGTTTTTTAGTTAATTATGAAATTTTTAGTTCAATTTAATATATGTTTGATCTTGCATCTAATCTTTATCTATGTATAAAGATTATCAGTAGAAGAGTATTAATCACACTTAATGAACTAGCCCAGTTCCAATGGGCCAGAAAACTCGTAGAAATTAAACTGGTCTTGAATTTACCAGAGCCCAGGTCAATAAAATATTTGGAATTCTTCATTCTACTTCAGTACAGTTTCTGTTATTATGCCTTATCATTCTTATTTCTTGCCTTTCTGAAGCTGGAGAATTTATTTCTAAGGTGTGTTATTCTTCCTAAATAATCAGTGACCTCACTGATGAAGACCTCTGAAACGTGATATGGAAAAATAAAAAGGTTTTAAGACCCAACCCTTGCCTGGAGCTGCCACTTATTGAGGATCCTACAATCTCTACTCCAGTGGCAGTGCAAGCCATGCACTGAAAAACTACAAACTGCTTTACTGAAATATTTATCTAGTTAATAAAGTAGGGGTAAAGGTATTTCCCTAGTAACAAGAGAATATGGAAATTCATTAAAAATTGCTACGAGAGACACTTGCATTTTAGAAGATTATAAATAATACACGGTGTCTTTGATCACGTTATTATTAAAAAATAATAGATAAAAATTTTGTGCTCTCAAACTCAATACTAGGGAAGATCATAATTTGCTGACACATGGTCTGATTTGCAGATTTCCTTCTTTCCCAGTTCCCAGCTAAGAATGAGGCCTCAGCACACAGCTGTGTATAACCATACAATTTGGTTATACAATTTGGGAAAAAAAAAAAAAAAAATTGAAATCTTGATAAAAAATTTTCATATGATGCAAAAATTTGGCAACGTGCTGCAGAAAGTCAAGAACAGATCAGCTGTACTGCAAGGATCACTTGTTTAGTTGGATTCATTCACTGCAGAACTTTATAAATATATATAGAATTAATATAATATAACATGATATAACATGATGTAACATGATGTAACATAATATAATATAATATAATATAATATAATATAATATAATATAATATAATATATATATTTTTATATATCTATATCTATATAATATATGTTTTATATATATTGAAATATGACACCTGGATTTTAGGAACAAAGCATGTGGAGTATACAATCCAAAGAACAGGACCCCAGAAAAATAATTCTGGAAATGGCTTAGGAAACTGCAACTTATTAACTAAGATGATCCATGAAGACTACTAATTCAGACTTTTGTGCATAACCTGGTAAATAACAAGCAGGAAAAGGGAAATTACAGTATTTGTCACCTTGTTATGTGGACAAATGCTAGTAGTGGTTTCTATATTAAAAAAAAAAATAAAATTGAAAAAAAGTGTGAGGGAGAAAATTTTTTTTAAAATGCAAAAATATCCAGACAAGGTAAAAAAGACCCTCTAAATGAAACATTTAGGACACTGGATTTATCAAACTTCTTTGCAGAAATGTTATGGAATTAATTGGTTCCTGTTATTTACCAGTGAAAGTACTTCAGATAGCAGCTAGTCCTCAAACCTGGTATGCAAAAAAACCCACAAAAACGATCAAGATCCCAATGGCTCAAGTAAGAAAAGCCTAATTATTGACCTTGCCACTCTGAAACAACCTCTCCACCTCCACATAAATTAGAAATGTATCTTTCTCACTTGCAGGTCTTTAGATTAGCAGTAGGCTTATGAATAAACCAAGGAGCTCCTTGGTGAAGTAATGACAAAAGTAAGAGGGTATTTCAGGGACTGGCAGAAACACTGATGAATTTAAGTCATCAGTTTTTAATTAGGCACTGAGATGTGATGGTGCATGAGTTAGTATGATATATATATATATCATTTGGAACTGGCTAGCTACAAATAAAAAGGCATGACAACGTTTTCTGATAATGATAAACTATCAAAGATCAACATTAGCACACAATTTGCTCACAGGGTGGTGGTTGAAACAGCTGCAGAGAGCCAGACTGTCTCTGCTGTGGATCATTCACCAGGGTAAATAAAAATAAAACATCTGTGAGGAAAGGCAAAGGGAGGTTATGTGAGTGATTAAAAGTGTGGAGCTGAGAGCTCCTTTAGGACAACAGCTTTCCCAGTGACAGGGCTACCAAAGCTGGCACTAGAAAAGACAGAAAAATAGCCTTTTAAAGCTTTGTAGGGACGTGTAAGGAGAAGTTTAGGACTAATTGGGCAGTCTGCAGCTTTCTGGCCTGACCTTTTGGCCTGCAAAGTCAATAAGCCATTTGAGTGGGTATTTCCTCCCTCCCCCCAAACTGACCAGATGTCCTTGGGAGCCAGAGATGCCCATATCCTTTTCACAGAACCACTTTTCAGGGTTCAGTGGCAGCTGTTGATTTAAGTCCTTAAGGCATTTGGGTGTGCTGCTTTTCCCAACCTTTCCTCATTTTGCATCCCATTTTATGCAAAAATCTCTTACCCACTACTAATACTTGACTAATGAGTAAATCTTACTGCACAGAACTCTTAGGAACTGATCTGACATTTTTTTTAGCAGAGGAAAATAAACTAATACTCTTTAAACAGGACCAAATGAAGTGGGAGAACCCCCACTCCAAACCACCATCATGCAAGGCTTATGGCATACACGGACCAGCCCTTAACTTCAGTCAGTCACTGCATGGAAATCACCTTTTTTCAAGAATTAAAGGACATAAAGCCCATGGTGCTTAGGTTTAAAACTGACAGAAAGACCAGGTGTGACAGCTGACTGACTTTTAAACATGTGGTTACTGTCACAGGACTCCATAAAAAACATTAAATCATTCAGGGGGAGATAGGCCAAGTCAGTAGAAAAGGAATTAATGGGGAAAACCATACATAGTTTGGGAAGTCATTGTCTTGAATTTTTTTTTTTTTTTTTTGTCTTGGTTAAATATCTGCCCATTGACCAACATTCTCACCCAATATGTTATTCACTGATGTCGCAATGTTGCAATAAGGGATATTTTTTTGTTAAAAATATGCATTTGGAATTTAAAAGCAATGGAATAACTGCAGTTGGTGCTGATGGATGGAGCACACCTTACCTAACAGCTCCTTTGAGAAGGAAGAGCATCCAATTCCTCTGCTCTCTCCCAGCATGATTTACACTGGACCTTGTTTTATCATGGGTAAAATGCAAAAATTGCCCTCTCCAATAAAACAGATACATTCTCTGAATTCTTTTAAGAAACAATACCTATTTGAAAAATCATTTAACCAAGAAGAATATAGTGGAATTCAAGCATCTCACTATACTACAACACTGTTTTTTTTTCTTGGACAGCCATTTACTAAATGAATTACCTTGCTGCTGAGTTAATTAGGTAGTATTAGTACATAAATACCCCAACTAATTATTCTAAACTAATAAAAATACAAGTGCTGTCAAACATGTCTGACACAACCGTATACGTTGAATGTAAATTTTCCCATTTGCTTCCCAATCCAAATTTAATTAAAACATTATAAATATCAGTCATTCTCATAAATGAGTTTTATAGCATCACAAGCTAATCATTCCAGAAAAATAAATTAAAATACAATAATCCCTTGCATAATTATACTGCCAGTTAGAAAGAATGAGTTTAATAAATAGCTCGTCAAGTTCAGGATTCTAACGTGAAATGTTCACCAGCCAAATAAGTGTATCTGCAGCCTAATGGCTTGAAAATGAGCCCATGAAGATATGAAGGAAACATACTTTTTTATTGGCCTTCTAACTGCTCATTTGGGCTACTTCTTTCCTGTTTTCCAATGAATGATTTTTAGAGCATTAGTTATTAATGCAGACAAATGTTATTAATGAAGAGAAATCTTGGTTGCTCTCAGCTTTTGGGGTCCCTCAATAATGTCAAGTATTTTGTTTTTATTATTTGAAGAGTGAAGACCCAGTTTTATTAGTTTTTGTTATTTAATGGCAGTGTGATTTACAAGAGGAAATTCAAAGGTTTAGGCCAATACCAGAGACAATTCAGATCTAAATGCGCCACATAAAAGCTTACAAAATGGAGAAGAGCTGATAATAAAAGCTTGATAAAGCCTTTTTAAAGGTGGGGTGGGGGTTATGCATTGCCTTTTTACAATGCACTTGAAAAGGAAAACAGTTTTTCTGACAGTTGTAAGTTCATAGCCAAAAGCATTAAAAATTCTTCTTTCTTTTAGGAAGATATTGTGAAAGTTTGCAAATAGAACAAGACATTTTTTCTTTAATTAAGATCCTATGTGGTGAGGTATAATAGTGTTTTTCAGCGTATCTCTGCACCTACCATCTAAAGAATTACACAAAAGGAAAAAGAAAAGGAAGAGTTAACAATAAAATACTATGTGAACTAGGGAAAATAGTCCAATCAAAAATACATTTAAAGAAACATTTGGAAATTCCTGTCATTCCTGCTAGGAAAATATTAAACATGTTCAGCAAATATGTTCAAGATTTTCATTAGGAGTTTAAATTTCATTATCTAAATGAACAAACTATTGCTTGCATCTTTTTTTGCAAATTGAAACAGTTAAATTACTTCCCTTTGAAAGAATAAAGTACAATCCTTTTGACCTTATCTTCTTTATTTCTGTCCTTGCCTCATCAAATGCTATTTCTGTGATTCAAGAAGCTTAAATCTATTTAAAAGGCCAAACACATTCCCTGGTTGTCACTGACATAAACAAAAATAGGACTTTTTTTTTTTTTTGCCAGCACTGCTGAACTTTTCAACTTTTGACCTAGTCCTGAAAGTTTTATTCAGTTTTTCGAGAGTGTGGCCCTGTGAGCAGGTTGCAATACATCCCTTCTCCTCAGAGCCCAAATTCTTCGCTTGAAACCTTATCACAAACCCATCTTTAAGAGCATTTTAAACAACTGTTTTATTTAAGCAAGGATTTTATTGGCTCGTTAAGAATCTGAGGATCAGGGGATCGAGCAGAATATTGACGGTGGCAATATCAAGGCAGCAAGATGGAACTTGTTAAGATTGGTGCTCACATTAGCACACAAAGGCAATAAGCAGGGGAAGCTGTATGTGTCAAGCTGGTCAGGTTTGAGTCACAACTATTTATGGAGTTAAGGTGGAGTTAAGGAGGTGACCCACTCACTACTTACTAATCAAAGCACGCGTGGTCGTTTTGCACGGGAGGCATTCACAGAAATGATGCAAAACTTCCAACCACTAAAAAGCTACACACGCCTCTGTGAAAAACACATGTTAAAGGCAAAATAAACCCCCCAAAAAACTTCCTCTTTCTTTTCTAATCAACAAAAAAGCAACAAAAGCCCAGCCAAGTGGCCCCTACCTCAAGCCCAAGCCCTCCTTCCTAAGGCACCCGCCGGGCCACCCCCGCATCGGCTACCGGACAAAAAAAGAGGTGGCCACAAAGCCGAAGCAAAACCAGACCAGCTCAGCCAGAATTCTACCACCACTGAAATTCACCCACAGCCAACAGGCAAGGGAGAGGAGAGGCCATGGACCCCCCCAGCCACAGTTCCCACCACAAACTATTAAGCCCAGCCAAAGCCAAGTAACCATCTGCAGGCCCCCGGAGAGATATTAACTCAAAATTTTCCCAATTTCCCCAAATTTCTCCAAACAACTACTATTCATAAAATTTTAAAAATTTTAAAAAAACCCTATTTTCTTATATAAATGTCTCCATAACATTAACAAAAAAAAAAAAAAAAAAAAAAAATTCTGTCCCTAAATAAACTAAAAAAAAACCCTATTTAAAAAATAGTGAACTACTAAAATTTCAAGTTTTATTTCTTGACATTATCAATTAAAAAAAAAGGCATAAAAAGACAAAAAAGTATGTTAAAAATTTTATTCTAATTCTTATTACTCTTTCTTTAAATTACTGTTAATAAAGTTTTCTTTATACCCTGTCGAAGTTTTAAAACTACTTTACCATTCTTCTAATCCTACCTCACAAAAAACAAATAAATACATTCTAATAAGTACACTACTAACTGGCCAACACTAAACCCATCACACTCATTAATACATTAACCAAAAAAATCTCAAATTATCCAACCAAAACCACTACAGCATGTCAGCTCTTAAGCCAAAAAAATCCCAAATTTTCTTTATATGTTGTAAAGAGCTATCAACGAGTTTGGCATTTGACCCAAATTTATTTGAAACGTGTTCAAATAATTAATCTTCTCCAGAAGTAAGGCTTTTTATTACCGTCATTATTTTGCTTTAAGACAACTTCTAAACAAGTATCTTTTTTTAAGCAACTTGGAAGCAATAAAAAGATGACAATCAGGTCAAAATCCACATGTCCCAGTCTGCAGTGCCCATCTTTCCAATCCCCAAAGTGCTCTCTGACATGAAGACCTGTGTTAGAGGTTTGGAGACATCCCCTGCCAGTGACATGGCAAAATTTTGGACCAAGAGTTGTTTTGCTTTTTTTTTCCAGTTAATCAAGGACTAAGAAAGATTTGCCTGCTTCAATTTTTTTGGTTTTATCACCCCAAGTATTTTAAACTCTCCAAAGGGGCTTTTACTTCTCCCATCTTTTCAAAAGAGAGGGGGAAAAAAAAGAAGTGAATGGAAGGAATGGAAGGAGAGAAGGAATGAAAAGCGAAAAGCTGACTTGCAGCAAGAGCATTTCAGAAATGTTTGTCTTTTGTAGGTGTCCAGAAAAGAGAAAAAAAATAAGATTAAACTCAGAGGAGTCTTATTTTTTACTGTGTTTTTTTTTTGCATTCACTTTTGTATAGCTTTATGGCAACCTTTTTGGACACATACTATACAAAGTTGGACATGTGAGTGCCCTGAATCCTGAACCTCATAGCAGGGGTGGGAAAGCAGAGGGAATAAAAAGGATATGTTTATTTATCAGCACTTAAGCACAACCAAACAGGCTGTATCCCATCATTATTCTGACAACAGCATCTGCCATGGACCACTGCCATATTTCCTTATCAAGCACGAGAGCAACTGGGAAATACAGACTATTTCCAAACTGTTGTTGACAGTGCACTCCTGATTTTATTCTGAGTTTGTAGAGTTAAAAAAAAAAAAAATGTAGCAGGAGATAAAGATCCCCAGAGTGTGGCAGCACCAGACTTGATGGCATTTCACTACCACTCACTTTTCCTGTGATTATCTCAGGCAGAGGTGTGGAGGCAAAAGGGGAATCCATTTTCACTGGGCAGATATCAGTACAATATCTGCCCCACCATGTGCTTATAAAAATCTCCCTGCTGTTCCAGGAACCACTGGAGCATGAAATAGCTGAGTTACAATAAGTTAGAATTTCTGAATTCCTGGCATAACTGGCTACAGTAAAACCCATCTGCAGAAATTTGGTAAAAAATATTCCAGCATAGAGCAAAATGAGTAGCTTTCATTTTGTGCTACTTCTAATACATCAGTGCCCAACACTGTATCTGAAAAATCTAAAAACTATTTCTTATATTATTTTCTGTTTTCTAGTTACACACAAATCCTAAATATATATATATATATATATCTTTTTTTTTTTTTTTAGGAGTCTTGCACTTTCACTTAGGTGATTCAAAGTTCAAAACAAGACTGCTGCCCTGTGTAATCACTGGCATGAAGGAAAATCAGCACCTGAAATACTTTTCCTTGCCAGACTGTCTTAAGCTGAGATCAGTTTGGAGCTCAGTTCTTACAGGATATATTGCCCTTATTTTCCAGGCAGAAAAAATTCACTGCGTGAATTTTCATCACTTCTTGGTGATGAAATTTAATTAGTAAGGACTAGAAAGTTTACTCTTTGTCTTAGTGCTTGTTTTATACAACTAATACAAACTAAAATATTATTCAATTTCTCTACTACATCTGCTCACTAGTAAAAAGGAGAAAACACTATTTTTCCATTACCACTGTTCTTTCTAAATGCATGAGGACTAAAGGGATTGACATTGACATTTTCCTTTGAGAAAGAGTACTTCCCTTAAAAAAAACTCATTTATTTCTTCAACTAACAGTCATCTTCTTAAAATGGCAATATTGGATATACTGGTTTGATTGTCCTAATCCTCTGAGAAATTCAGATCAAATACATGTGTGCTAAATAGCTTTGACCAGAAAATTAAAGGAGGAGGAGAAGGAGCTCCTCTGGGCTGTTTCCAGTTGTCAAGCATCCAAAATGACCGTGGCCAGCTGCAGTCCCAGCAACATCCTGGCTCTTTCCTCGACCTTCCTGCAGCATCCCAGGAGTGGCTGAGATCCAGCAGCAGCACAGAGCTGCTTTCCTGTCTGGCAGGGATCTGTGCCAAGCCCTGAACGAGTCACTGCCCTGCAGGAACAGACTCCTCCACCTGCCTGCTCTTGGCCTGGCCAGCCCTGGCCCCAGAGAGACATTCCCTCTGGGACAAGCAAGACCCTGAAATTTAGACCTGAGGAGAAACTGGAAACTTCAGGTCCTTATCACCAACAGAGACAGGATGGCAGCAGCCCCTTTCCTCCTGCAAGGAGTTTTTGGGCACGTTTGGGGCCGTGCCAGGACACAACCCCCTGGAAATCTTCCTGGCAGAGCTGATTCCTGTCTTTAGGAAAGCACTGGCGTGCCTGTTCCCAGCAGATGCCCAAGGACAAAGCCTCTGGAGGTACCTCAGGCTCCCACACGATCCCATGGGAGGAGCAGGAGACTGATGGAAATCTCCTCCAATGCTTTGTACATCCTGACAAATGGAACAGTTTCCTTGGAGCTGGGAGGAGTTGATTTAACATTTCTGCACGGTGCAGACAGTGGGACTTGCAAGAAAGTCCAAAAGGATGGCTTATCCAATCTGGGCAAAAATAAAGCCCTAAGAATGCCCAATGTCTGAAAGCTGTCGTGGGAGAAATTCAGCTCTGAATTAAGGTGCAAATTTCTACCAGGAAGGCTATTAAATATGAAAATATCTCTGATGAGGCAGTTGTACTGGGCTTGAAGTTTTTAGGGTATGGTTATTCTTGTTCAAAATCAAGGGTTTGCAAGATTCTATGGCCTGTGAAAACAGACATTAAACAGGAAAACAGCTTTGCTACTTTCAGGTCACAGACTCTATAGGGATATCAAATATCAAGTTATTTGTGATGGTAGGAACTGTGTAGGGATTCTTCAGGTGAGATAAGAATGAGAGATATGGAATTAGGGCCTTCTACTTCACTGTTAGATGACTTCAGCTGTATTTATTCCATGTATTTAAAACTCCCTTGCATCAAACCTTCTGTTGCCATCTGTGTGCCAAAACCCTCTAAGCCTTGTGCTCCACTGAGCTTTGGAAAAACCAGACAGAATTCTGACTGCAGAAACTCTTCACTCTACAGATCCAAGTGACTGACATTTCTAGACCTAAATATAAAATACATTCAGCAGCTATTACATCTTGCTCTATTGCATTATGATGTTATTATGTATTATATCATATTGCATTATTATTCATAATATATTTTTTGCATGTGAAAGATGGAGACCTTCCAGCCCTAAAGTTTGATTCTCACTGTTCCTCTGCCCACTAACATCATTCTCAGCTGAGCTGGGGATTTTATGTTTTCCTTATGCAATTCAGTTTTTCCATCTTAACTTTCCAGAGGCAGGATGACTTTCTCAAGGCAGAGAATAGTGTATCACCAGAATTTTTAAACATTGGCATCTCCTCTGGAAGGCTGCCCCGAGCATTAGTTGTAAAGCTGTGGAGATGAGTTAGGAATTTGAGGATGCAAAACTCGTTTCTCAAATAGCCATCATCATCCCAGCTGATGATGCACCATTTCCCAGCACTGCTGTCTTGGCTGAATTCCATTTGGATCTAGGCCTATCAGTGGCATTTGCTGGTTTATTTCAGTTTCCTCAGATATCCATCACACTAATAACAGAGTTGTCATTTAATTACGAGTCACATGTAGCATTTTGTATCATTTCTGTCTGCTTTACACACACCATTATACTTCCTATAAGGGAGTGAAATTTTATGGCAAGCCTGATCATTATGAGAATTTAATATAGAAAAATTTAAAAATTCTATAGAAAGTGTATCTCCCTTACAAATATTTGCATTGCCATCTCACCCCAAACAGGCAGCAAATAGTCAGCACACAGGCAGCAAATATCTGCCTCATTTCCATTTCCATGCCTTATTCTGCAGTGGCAATGGTGTTTCTCTGCCTTGCAAATAAGAACATAAACATGTGGAACATCTGGATGCTTAATGGGATGAAAGAGACAGTGGTTCCAAACTGTTCACTAAGTGAATGTTATTCCGTATTCCAAAAATACTTTGACAGATCCCCTTGAAACATAATTTCAATTATATATTCCTCTGCTCTCAAAGGCTGAGCTGTAAACATCCGACAGCATCACCCAGTGAGTCTGCCTCCCCGGGGAGCCCAGAGTCCAATCTTCTGATTGAAGAATTAAGGATGCATCTTTCTCATAATTTCTCTTCTCTCAGTTAAGGATCTGAGCAAACTTGTGCCTGTCTGCTTCTTATTAACAGAAACATTCACAAATTTCTTGTTAGATATCGAGTTAGCCAAACTTTATGTCAAAACCTGCTGAAGGGAAGTCAGGCTCTGCTTTCTGCCTCTCCTTACCAGCTTCATCACCCTCCTCTGCCCAAAACCACACCTTATATTTGTTTGTCCCCTATCACACTGCCTTGCAAAGCAGAACTGGGAAGAATCAAGGCTCTACTTCTCACATCTTGCCCTTTTCTGGAAGCTAATTGTCTTTACCCTCCCTCTATCACAGTCTCAAATTCATGTGCTATCTCCTGCCTTCCCTCTCTGTGATCAATGCATTGCTCATGGACAGGTTTGGCCTCTTAACAGGAAATAAAAAACCTGGAGAAATCCCCAAATACCCACATTTTTACACTAGCTACTTTTGAGGACTGCCTTTAATTACACCCACACATATTTTTCCATATAAACAATACAATAGCAGCTAAAAGAAGCTGTGGAATCATTAATACAGGGGAAATGACATGTGAGCTCAGAGACAAGTGAAAAAGGGATTAAAAATTCAGGCAGGAGGATAGAGAACAGTCATAAAGAGCCTTTTCTGTGGTCTACCCCTCCCCTTGAAATGAGGTCCATGAAATGGGTGAGACTGCTTATGGATGGCTGCTAATGAATTGCCACAAATAAAGAGAAATTAATAAGGAAAACCTTCCCATGTAAAGTGAAGAGCATACATCTAGACCAACAATTTGGGTGAGATAATTACCAATGTAATCTTGTTAAATGGGACAAATGTACCTTTTTTTTTTTTTTTTTTAGAACACTGCCATGAAAACCAAAATGTTATTTTTAATTGCAGAGAATCTGCCAAGGGTTCTCTTTGTAGCTGACGAAAGACCATACAACCAGCTTACTGAAAATCACTTGAAGGAATTTAAAGGCAGAATAATAACAAAACTGCTAGAGGGAAAAACAGGAGAAAGTCTGCTGTAAACATGAGAATATAATGGAAAGAAAGTATAAAAAATTCATGTAAGACTACTGTCACCTGGCTCTTAGAAAATCGAGCATGGCATAAAATTAGTAATGATAGTGACAGGAACAATAAAATGAAATCTATGTTCATTAATGTTCATTAAGACAGAGGAAAAAAGATTTGTTCTTCCTGCTATTACAGGATATTTATCTATGCAAAGCATCATTTCAAACTGCTCTTCCTCAACATGCAACCACCACCTCTTCCCAAGGTCAGTTTGCTGCCCTCATGTCCCACTGCAGGAATGCTCTTGGGGCTGTTTTAACTGTTAAAAAACAACTTGAGTGAAACAAGAAAATTAGATATTTGGAAATCACGGGATAGTTTTTGAGGAATTCATTGGAAATGCCAAGACAAATATTGCTTGATAGAGACTGGTTGCTGCCCAGGAATATTTGCAAGTTACATAACCAGACTGTTGAGTGCACTTACTCCACGTGGGAACCCAAAGGGAAATGTCTGGAATGGATACTTTTCCTGTACATGTTTTTGTGTTTGTGGGAGGGAAAGGCTGAAGGAGTTCGACAGGGCTGGTTTTGGTTCTTTCTTTCTGCTGCTCTTGGAAGGAAAGATCACTTTCATTCCCTGTCCCTTTTCCAAGAAACAACTTCCTGCTCCCAGAAGTGCCACATGAAAACTGCCATCCTGCTGGGGGCTCAAATCCAGCTGTGCCTGAGGTCTGGCTCCCCAGACTACATGAGATTATTGGGAACAAACAGCAAAATGGAGAAGTAGGGAGATTTCAGGGAATTGTTCTAAACCCAGAAGTTACATATTGCCACGGTTTCCAACGACTTGTTTGAATTCTCCATCTAAATTTTAGTGGCAATTTGGCTGCTATCTTTTGTCTAATTAGAACTAAATGTCTGCTGTACTTTAACTCTATTAATTCCCTTAATGTCATTATCTCAAGTCTGCAGAGGTGCTCAGCAGCATCTACACTGGTGCCCCTTACATAAGGTTCATTGCTTTTCTGAGTAATAATGCAGGTTGAGGGTTCAAGGTGTGATTTAGTTAGAGCTAAATAAGAAAAACTTAAAAGAAGAGGCTTCTTAATTTGTGCTGCAATTTTCCCCCTTTGCATTACCACTGCTTTTCCATCTCTCCTTTAATAAGATGTCTCTCCCTCCTGGTAAATATCTGTCTACTTGCAAGGACCTTTGCATCTATCTTTTTCTTGTCCTTCTATTTTTAGTGCACATCTGTTCCTGTTTTGACCTCAATTCTCTTTCATCTGGGGCTTAATTTTCTTCCGAGTCTTCCTACTGCCAGCTCTTCTCACAGCTGCCAGGTCCCTTTTTTCCTGCAGATCCATAATGTTTCTGTAGGTGGGAGGTGCCTGGACCTCTCTTGGGGTGCCAGGGGAAGGCAGCCCTGCAGGGAGCCCGGGCTCACCTTGCCCCAGCTCCCAACACTGCCAGTGTGGGCAGGTCCCAGAGGTTACAATTTGCTCTCTGTTTTCTCCCTGCACTTCTTTTGTGCTTCTCTGGTACCTCAACGTGTTACCAACCACTGCCAACTGAGCTTGTTGGCATGCATGACAATAAATACCACTTCTGTTCCTTTCACAGGCTGTATTTCATTTTTCTTTGGATCAGTAATGAGGGAATTTGTTTTGTTCCACCTCATTTCTCCTCTTGGCAGCAGAATTGGGAGCATGAGCAGGAAGATGCAGGAAGGTCTTTGCTCTCTTTTGTGGCTTTAGTGTCAGCCACAGCAATGTTTGCAGAAGGAAGATGTCACGCTATACCTTTTTCTGACCCAGAGATGGGGCAACTGAGAGGCTTTTAAGAAAAAACTTTTATTCCATTTTCAGTCTCATGAGAAGGGTAAGACAATACAGATGTTATAATTCACACTATCACAATCAGAAGCCAACTATTTCCTAATTACAATACACCATAAGTGTTTCTTGGCCCATCAGCTTTTGCCACACCATGCTGAAAATGCCTTAAAGCCAATTATCTAAAATTACCCCTCATGGGCCCTACTACAATGCATCTTTCATAGTTCTATTTGTCCAAAGTATCCACTCTTATTTACAAAACCATCCTTTGAAATTTGTTTCTAGTTCCATTTCTCTCTCAACAATGTCTGTCCCATTCCACGGCATTTCTAAGTCAGCATTTTGGTCTCAAAGTTTGCATACAGATGCACACTGAGAACTCCACAAATCCATTTCCCACATTTCCCTCTCTTTCCTGGACAGAAAAAAACTTCTTTGATGGCTTTGTTCCTAATTTGTTGTGTACAGTGAAGGACACAAGGTACTATTACTAACATTGTTATGACAACAATTAATGTATATAAACCTATTTTGTAAAGCTCTTTTACCGAAGGCGTAAAACTCTATTTTTCAAACAAGTCATCTAACTATGATCTATGGTTTGTTTTAATTTGATTTGTCAAATTTCCAGAATTGGGAGCATGAGCAGGAAGATGCAGGAAGGTCTTTTCTCTCTGGCTTTTGTCTCAGCCACAGCAACCTTTGAGAAGGAAGAGTTTGTCCTCATCTACTCAAGTGCATCTGCTGAGGCATCCAGTGCTGCTGCCAATCCCAGGAATGCCAATCCCAGCAGTGCCAATCCCAGGAATGCCAGTCCCAGGAATGCCAATCCCAGCAGTGCAATCCCAGCAGTGCCAATCCCAGGAATGCCAATCCCAGCAGTGCCAATTGCAGGAATGCCAATCCCAGGAATGCCAATCCCAGCAGTGCCAATTGCAGGAATGCCAATCCCAGGAATGCCAATCCTAGCAGTGCCAATCCCAGCAGTGCCAGTCCCAGGGCACTTTGGGGATGCCCCCTGGCACTCAGCCCTGCCCTCACACTCCAGTGCCTGTGGGCGAGGCAGACAGAGCCCTCTGCCTCCCTCCTCATCCTTCCTGATGCTCTTGTTGCCCCATTTGTACGAACTGATTTGGGAGAAAGTGTTGTGGCTGTGCAAACCAGGATCAACTAACACAAATATTTTCCCCTGTTTAGCTGATGTGTTCAATGCTTTTGTCTCAGTCAAGTTCCCGTGCATTCTCAGTGTTAAAAAACAGTGGTGCAGCACCCAGATATATTAACGTTTAAATAAGACACTCAGGCTAATACATTTTAAAAATTCAGCTCAAAAAAACTACTCTGTACTCGATGCATATTATCCAAAGGCCACACACACCTTTAGCAAATTCAGATATCACAGGGAACATGCCAATTCTAGAAATTTCTACCTCTAATTCCAAGTAATATTGTAGGAAAGAGGAATGTGCACTGCAAACACTGCTCAGCTAAAATGTTAAAAATGATCCCTTCTTGCTTTTCCTCCCTCTAAGAGCACAAAGAGAATCTAATTAACATTCTCAGTGTCTCTCCAGAATTCAATTCAAACTCAAAGTACGCTATCAAAGGCTTGAACATAAGACAGGAATGATTTGGGATGACTGAGCTATCTCTAGAAATATATTAATTTAACACTAGTGGGTCCTCATGAAAAATGATACCAAATGCAGTTAAAAGGACTTTACCTGCTTTAAGAGAGAAAAAAATAGTTATTAGGGATTTTCTGTAACCTTAAAGCTGTCTTGCAATTGAGTATTCTCATGTAACTTGGCAAATGCAGCAAATCACAGTAACTCATGAGCAGACTTGTATGTGACATTTTTCTTTTCAGCTGATCTTTTCTCGCTGAAGAAAGTTTCCTCTCCATCTTGTAAGAGACAGAATGTTTCAGGATCTGCAATTTTTTAGGTTCTCTCCAATTCCACCCAATAGTGTCATTTACAGGTCTTGCATTCTCTTTTCCTTTCTCTGAAAAAAAGAAATTTCTGTGTGTCGGATTTCAAGCCGCCCTGATAGCATTTCCCACGTGATAGCCAGGTAATTCCTTTGGTGCAGTATCCTGCACCTTGCAGATGATAAACCAGGTTTTAGCACTGTTTATCACATGCTCAGGCCTGGTGTGCCACTTCAGGAAATGCAGAATGCTAATCAGCTAAATTACAAAGAAGAAGAAAAGGAACATAAAGTTGTTTCTTTCAAAATCCCCTTTGGACTGCACTAAAGCAGACCCACCCACATTCAGCACAGCAAAGGAGTAGCTCACTATCACCTATCAATTTTCTGGTTTATGCAGGCATCTTATTCTGAGCACATTAAAGCAGTGTTGATAAGAGCAAAATGGTTTATTTTTTTTTTTTTTTTTAGTCTAGATTTCAAAGAAATGTTCTTAAGAAGGAAGGTATGTCTAAGAAGCAGTGCATTACCACAGCACTCTTATTAGCATTTCTTCAAAGATGCCTTCAACTTGGTCCTGGCTACAAAGACAAAATCTGCATTTGAATAAAGATATTCAAAATGAAGTTGAAAATTGTCGATGTCTCATGGAAAAGACGGACATAAGCCATAAAGCTGAAATGTAGCAAGAGAAAAAAAGACAGTAAGTGTGCACAGATAAGCAGCTCTTGTGTGTTAGATATGGTTTCAGAAAAGGAGAGGCTGCCTATGTTCCAGCAGCTTCCTGCTGATCCCAAAAAAGCAGGGAAATTTCAGTCATTTGACTAGTCACCAATTACCACCAGAGCTAATGGCAAGGAGGTCTCGCAGTGTCTCTGAGTAATTACTGCCAAGATCACTGAAACAGACGCTCCAATATATCCAGCCCTGTGTGACGAGAGCCTGGGCCTTCACAAAAACATATAACAAACCCAGGGAGGATAATTATGCAGCCTCTATGAGACAATTTTTCATCATAAGCCCAGGAACTAGGGTTCAAATCTCAGTATGCTTCTTTTTTTCTATACTGCTTAGTTGGGCCAAATGTGTATATAAAAAGAAACATTCATTACAGGTTTGGAAATAATCTTTTAGAGCAGTGTCTTAGGTTGGAAATGGGGGTGTGTATTCTGTTCCCATCTGTCAGAGGTGGGGCAGTTATCTGCGGTTAATTGGACATTTTTTCTTTATCTCTTTCCCAACCAATCCTCCCTCCAGGAGATCTCCTCTGTTCATGGCCAGTGAGTGTCCCTGCATGGCTGAGAAAATTCCAGCATCCCATGGGGAGATGCTCCGCCCAGAGGAGGAGCCAAGCATTCCTACCTGGATCCAATCTGAGATTTTGGGACACACAGCAGCCTTTGCCCACTGCATTCCCAGAGGAGCAGCTTTCTGCCCCACTGCATTCCCAGAGGAGCAGCTTTCTGCCCCACTGCATTCCCAGAGGGAGCCCAGGCCCATCTCCAGCAGCCCTGGAGCTCCAGAGGAAAACTCCAGCCTTGTCCAGGATCCTGCTCCAGCAGAAGCACAGCTGGCACTGCAGGAGGGCTGAGCCCCCATGGAATGGCACTGCTGCCACCACCCTGACCCACAGGCTGCCAGGGCCTGCTCTGACTCTGGCACTGGTTTGTTTTCTGGTTTTTTTTGTACTATTGCATTTATATTTTTAATTTTCCTAGTAAAGAACTGTTATTCCCATTCCCATACCATTGCCTGAGAGCCCCTTGATTTCAAAATTATAATAATTCAGAGAGAAGGGGTTTACATTTGCCATTTCAGGGGAGGCTCCTGCCTTCCTTAGCAGACACCTGGCTTTGCAAACCAAGGCAAACAGGGCTTAGAAAGGATCACAGCAATGAATTCCACATTTCCACCAGAGGGATGCAATGTTTGCCAAACCCCATGACTTATTTCTAACTTTGCTTGTGGGCATTCTGAGATATTCTGTATTAACTGATTAATTTCTCAAATTAATAAAAAGCAAACTAACAAATTAACAAACAAAGCCTTACACTGTGTATAAATCTGACCCTTTCAGTGTTTTTCTTCCAGAAAGACGACTGACAATGACACTTCATACCCATTTTTTTTAGCATCCTGTGACTCCATTCATAACCTTTCTCAGTTATAATTCAGGGACAATGACTTATTGTCATTTGGACATATCAATCAATCTAATCTCCAGGACATAATACTTAAAATAATAAAGTTTCACATAAAATGCTTGCCAAGAATACATTGTCTTTATCCTGCCTGCAGTGAAAACCAGTGAAGAAACTTGGATCCATTTCAGCTTAACTGTCTAGTAATATTCAGAGATCTGTCTTACAGAAACATATATTTACCTTTTTTTTTTCCCTACACACTTGTTTGTAAAATTCCTAATGAGTCCCCTTAGTATGCTGTACATTTCATTTACCTCACTTAATGCTTCCGTGGACAGCCATTTGTTTTTCTTTCATTCAGATTTCATTTTGGTTCACTTAAACTCTCTGAGAACTGCATTTCATTATTTATCCAAATGTGTCATCCTGGCTTTTCACTTCCATTCTGCCAGTGGTTTATTTAGTTCTTGTTGAAAGAAAACATTTGAGCTCAAACATATCTTTTCAAAATGGTTTTGTAAGAAAAACCTTTCAGATAGAACATGAAAAAATTTAGATGTTACAACCCAATTTTTTCAAAAACTATACCTGTTGAAACACCAGTGGGAATAAGTGGGGAGTTCTAAATAGCTTTAGATAAAATCTAACACTGTAAATCTGACGCTGATGTCCTTGGTATCAGCAGCTGCTCCAGAAGACAGAGATTTCCTGAATGTTCCTCTAAATGATCAAATCTTTAAAGATACCTCCTTGGCATAAGTCAATGAGGAATAAAGAATACTCTTTTTTTTTTTTTTTTTTTTTTGTAAGGTACACACGGATTTAACAGGCACTATTTGCTTGTTACATAAGTATCTGGTTAGCTTCTAATCACAAAGTTGATGGAAATCTCAATTTAGAATGCAAAATTTTGACTGACAGACTTTAATATTTTAAAAATATTAAGTTTTGAAAGGAACAACTAAAGGCAAGAACAAATAAAAATATCTCTACTGGAGCCACACAGAGGAGGGCATTTGAACAAATTTACACATAGTAGGAATAAAATTTTGTTTAACTTTATTTGGGATCAGGCAGGTAAAGCAAGCACTGTTTATATCCTGATTTCCTAACTGTAAGGTTTATGTCCACATTCATGTATTATTACACACCACTCAATGTATATTAAAAAAAGTTCATTATAAAAGTCAGTCCAATAGCCATAACAAATTCAGGCTTTATTCTGCATGGGTTAAATATGAATGGATCAGGTTTACTTGGAATAGCACAGAATTACACACCAGGGCAAGAGGAAACCAAAAATAATAACTTCATCTATCTGGAGACCAGAAATTCAATGACTGAGAAATGCTGCACTGTGAGTCAGGACCACTTATAAAGATATATTGTTGTAACAGGCAAGGCAGGAATCATCTTTGTCAAATACCACCAGCTAACATTTTCTTCTTTTAAGCAGGTCGGGCTTTTTTCGAGAGATCTTATTTAAAAATATGTAACTCTGAACATGTTCAGGAAGTAACAGACTGCATGGCAAATAAAGGAAACAAAAGCAGAGAGGTTTTATCAAGGGGGGAGGCACACAAGGATTATATTCTTAATTTGGTGAGGGAATCAGCATCACTAGCAAAATCCTCAGCCTCTGCATAGCCCGCCATGGGCTGAGCCATTGGTCTGCTTATTGCAAGTCATGAACATCATATTAATATTTGTATTATTGCTCTTTATGAGCGGCAGGGACAAATTATAAAGCTGCACTAATGTAAATACTTGTCACAACAAACTGTAACCAACATCACTTCATCATCCTGATACTCTGGGAACAGCAAACTCCATCAAACACGTCAAAGTGCCTGCTCTACATGGTTAGAGAAAAACAAGAATAAAGAACAGAGGAAAAAGCCACAATTTATCTCATGAGTTTTCCTCTTGTGGCTTAATACAATGGTTACCATGCTACCTTGTCAGGCTGGAGATAAATGGAGCAGTTGGAAGCTGAAGCCTAAAACAGTTTCAAGCCTGGCTATGTTCACACATTAAGAAATGACTAGAAGCAGCCTCAGCTCAAGGAGAACTGAGCACTCTGAGAAAAGACATAATTCTAGAAAAACAGTATACTCTCCAGCTATTCTTTCTTTTATTGTCTTTTTTTTTTCCCCTCCTGCTGTTGTTGAAAAGTTAGCATCAGTTGGCACAATTTCTGCTCCCTGCCTGCCAACATTTCAGTAAAACACTGATCATTCTGATGAGAAAGATGAAAAAACTATCAGGTTCAAACAGAAAGTTGTATAAAGTTCATGCATGATTCAGTCTCCTGTAGGGCTTTTTAGTCTATAGCATAAATCTCTAGAGCTAACTGTAATAAAGAGCAAAAATAGTGCAGGAAAATGAGCCCTAAAACTTTAAAGACCACACTTTACCCTTGTTATTACCCAGTGCAGTATGGAAAAAAAATACCCAGCTACTTTCAAAACAAGCAACGGGGAAAACTTGAGTAGAGCACGAACACAAGTCTTTTTAAAATGTATGATCCCTGGCAATGCTGTACCTTTGGCACCAACGTTTTTAATTTCCTGTGTGTTACAATTCTAAGTGTAGGAGGCTTGGATACACTTGGGTTTGTAGAAGAATGACCCTCAACATAGCAGGTGTCACCCAGCTCGACTCAAACTCACAATTTTGACTTCAGTGCTCCCTCCCAGTCCAGCCCATGCCCCCAGCAGAATAAATCTGGGCAATCCTGGATCACACAATCCTCCTCCACAAAAGGCCAGGAAAGACCTCTTCATCTCAATGCAGAAGCAGCTCCAACCTGTAGCACTTTGTCCCAAATCCAAGATCCCAACAGCCTCAGGGCCATTCACAAAATCAATTTTTAAATGGGGAAAAACTTAGCTTAAAATAAGTTAGAAACAGGAGCCATCATAATCAGAAATGGCATAAAACTGTCTGATTTTCAATGAAAATATTACTGAAATACTGTCTTTATTCAGAGTTGCAGCTCTCCCACTCAACTTCCTATGTCTACAATGAAATATATTTACAGGTTGTAACAGTTTTTAATGATTTCCAAAAGAACTGGGCTGCAATATGTAAACACTGATCCAGAAGTTTAAATCATAAACAGGGGAAACATACTCTGAAGATAGGAATGAAGAGAGCTGATTTTCATTTGTGTCGAAATTAGCTGCTGGTAGGTAGCTTAGAGCTGGCAAGTTAGATATTTTATTTAAAAACTAAATGTTTGCACAATAGCAGCAGATTCTACATTTTTCCATTATTTTCTGGTGATAAAAACCTTTTCTGTGCCATCTTTGTCTATTGGAAATTACACAACTTTAACTTAGGAAAATTGGTGAGCTTTTTTGGCATCTGTCCTGTTAAGTAATCAAATTCATTCAAATGGCAGTATTCAATGTTTATATAGCTGTCTTTGTGTGTGTTGAGTGGCTATATACCTACATGAAACAGAAAATTAAAGAAAAGGAAGATGAGAAGCTCTAAGAACCAAGCTACAATGTTTTTTTTCCCCTCAGATGACACAAGATCATTTAAAACCTTAAGAGCTTCCCTCACAGAAAAGCTATTCCCCTCAGTTTTCCATGATGTGTCTTGTACTTTCTTATAATGAGAGAAGAACATTCTAACTGTATATTTCCTCCATATGTCCTTGCCCCTTTCAAATATGAATGAATCCTGTGGAGGAGCCTGTTATGTTGTGGTACCATACAGGCATTGGACACATCATTCCAAAATTAGGAAAAAATTATTTATTTTCTTCAATAATGCAAAAAAAAAACCCACATTATCCAGCTTTGATTGTGTCCTTCAGGTGTCTGAGAGTCTTAAACAAACCTCCCTCACCCTCACCTTTACCTCTCTATAGGTTTGAATAAATACATTAAACAGACACAAAACTACTTTTCTGAGTTGCACTAAGAACATTTAAAGCTTATTTTTTCAAGTTACACAAATCACACCTACAATATCTTTTTTTTTTTTTTTTTTTTTTTAACCACCCTGAATGTCCTTAAAACCAAAGGCTGATGCTGAGCTGCCCTGCAAGACATCCCCCCACAGTGCTGCCTGCAGCCCCAGCCCTGCAGACAGGCTGCCAACTTGGCCAAAAGGCAGCTGTTTTGAAAACTCCTCCAGGATAAGATCACTCCTGGCTTGACAGAGATCTGGGGCTTGTGGCTTTGGAGTGAAAAGTTCAGTGAAATACTTCACTCCCACTCAGAGCTGTTCTCCAGTGCAGAGTTTTGCCCTCCAGTTTTGCCTGTGGTAAAGCAAAGCTGATGCCTGCAGAGGACCTCAGGCCTCTTTTGAGATCTTCTGTGCTGGCAACATAAATGGTCATAATGGCAGTCAAATAATTAAGATGCTTTTAAAAGAAAAAGAAATAATTTTAAATTATTACACGTGTAAGACCTGCTGCTTGCCTGTGCATGTAAAACTTCAGCAAAAGGAAAGATGCACAATGCTTCTGGCAAATATATAAGAAAGTTTACAGATAGATACACAATTATATTTTAAAAAGGACTGTTTTAAAGGCTCTGTGGATGACAGCCTCCAGTGGGTAGAAGCTTGGTAAGAAGGATTGCTTTAAGATGTTGGTATCTGTTCAATAGCTGATCTCCCTGGATCAGTGGCATGCGTTTTCCAGCTGTGGGGACTGGCTTCCCCTCAGCCACACGGGAAGAGCAGACACAGTGGGTGTGAAGGCACGTCAGAGAGGAAACTCCCATGGACAAGTGATGCCCTAAGTTTTAGCTTTCATGTTTTTCAGCTTCTGTGCTGCCTAGGTGTGCAGCTCTGAGCTTCACATGAAGCGTCAGTAAGTTCTCTTCACAGGGTAGGCAGACAAAACAATTCCTGCTCCAGCTTCAGACCCAGGACAACCATTACAAGCTTCAGGCCCAAAAAGCACAAACAATGGGAACTGAAGAGAGAAAACAAGCAGGATGGGACTGCATGGGCTAAAGCTGGAATGGGACAATGAACTGCAAGGTGCAAATGGAGCAGAGCTGATCCCAGTGAGAGCCCCCGGGAGCGCTCGTGCATTTTGGGACCATTTGGGTTCCTCTTGGGTGCAGCCCTGGCTGGGCTCTGGTGCTGCCCAAGGTGGATCCATGGAGGAGATCCTTTGAATCAATCCCTGCTTTATTCTTTAACTGTGCCCAGTTTCTGTTCTAGGTCAGCTCCTCTAGGCATCACCAGCTCCTCAGTTCTGCAAAAGAGGGGCTCTGAGCCCTTCCTGGCTCACAGGTACTCGTGCAATCCACGCAGCACTAATTAAAGCACTGCTGTCTCTGCTCCACCAGCATCTCCCTCCCGTGCTGCTCAGCACCCCCGTGATTCCTCTGACTAACTTTAGGCACGTGGGCAACTTTTCCTGTCATTAGGCAAGCAACATATGGCTCTTGGGCTGTGCCTGTCACCAGCTGCCACGCTGGGTTTGAGGAGCCTTCAGCTGAATCCTGCAGGGAGCATTCCCTGGATGTCCTGCACATCCTGTTACCCGAGTGTGTGTCACATCCTGTGACCTGAGAGCTGCCCACCCAGCTCCCAGCAGAGCCATGCTCCATCTGTGAGAGCCAGCAGGACTCGGGCACACAGCAGCTTGTGTTCTCCCAGGCCCCAGCAGCCAGGGCAGGGCTGCTCCTTGTCCAAACCAAGAGCCAAGCTTGAAACTGGCCTCCCTGACCTCCCATTTGCACCAGACCTTACCCTTGTTTCACCCAGTTTCAGAATAGAAAAGCTGAAACTTAACAGATTGGATAGACAAGAAGGTCTAAAATTCCCACCATACTCCCCTTCCCTTTTTTCTTCCAATTCCTTGGTGGCAAGCCAGAAAAGGATTGCAAATTCCAAACAACGTATCCACATGAGAGAATCTCAGGGATAACATTGGTGTTCCTGCAGATAATCTCAGGAAAATCACAGCCTCTGCTACTTAGCTGAGATTTGCTCGATAGGTCTAATAGGATGATTTTACTCGTAGTGCATATCTGCTCCTAGACAGGCAATGTGATTACCCAGTGCTGGATTTCCACTGTAAAATTCAACTTTCTTTCCCATATGGCAGTAATTGCAGTGCAGGATCTCAGTGGGCATATCAAACAGAGAGAACAAGAAAAGATAAACAGCACAGGCAGGCTCTGCCAGCTCTGGAAACACTTCTATGCAAACTGAAGCTCAACCCAGAAATTTTTAAATAAACAACATAAGTGTATTCTCAGGTTTGGGAATCAAAATAAATGTAGGTATTTAGTTTAGGTCTATCTGCAATCATGACATTGCTTATTTTACAAAAATTATGTGTAATACAGACTCTAAATAATGCAAGATTATACAAATCTTAATAAATGTTAAAGGAAACAACCCTGACTCTGTGAAGATATTGGCTATCCCAACAGTTTTTCTCTTAATTTTTTAATTTGAGTCTTTGTCACTACCAGTGAATCAATAAGGTAGGGTCAAGGAATACTGAAAAAACTTAAGAAGGAGAAGAAAAGGAGACTGGTGCAGTTGATTTTTCTGTTTTGAAGATTTTATGTCAAGAAACAAAAGAGCAGTTGAGAGAGGAACTATTGAGTCTAGAATGAACAGAAAGTTAAGGTTTTACTAGGAAACAGTAAGGGCCATGTGAGCCAATATAACTTTTTTATGTGCAGTTATGATGAGAATTTTTTTAATATATATAAAAAACTAGGTCCATTTTTCATCCAAAGTTCTACTGGGTGTGTTTAGAGTGGCATTTGTGCAATAAATTACTTTTTATTACTTCTCCTTGCTGTTAGCACTGCAGTGCTACTCCAGAAAATGAGAAATATTTTACTTTATCTCACATACTAACAAAATTCTTAGTAAACTCTACTATTGCTGCCATTTTTGCACATGATGACATGAAGTGATGATACCAACAGTCTGAATAAGCCTCAAGTGATATTTTGGTCTTGGTACCATTTTTCAAAATTGAAAGTTTAGAACACCATGGGAATGCACCTTTCTAGATAAACCTACATTTTTTTGCTAATAAAGCTGTGTGCCTGCTCTATGACCTACTCAGCTTTTCATCCAGTTTTGTTACCAGGTATTTAATTTTTCACAGGTAAAGCCAAAATTTTAGACTCCTGTTTTGACAACATTTTTTCGTACTGTCTCTATAGATTGTGTTTCATAAATCTCTGTAAAAAAAAAAAAAAAATTGGCCTCCAAAATGATAGTCATAATCATAAACCACTGGGGAAAAAAACCCAATGTACATTTTTTTCCTTGAAATCTTGTTGTAAAGGACTTAAGATTTAGTACTTCTTTAACTCAGTCTCTTGTCTACCACAGGTTCTTTTTTAATTTCAAAATCTTTTCAAAACCTTCCTAAGTCACCATTAGTTTTCTCATTAGAGATGGATGTTTCCTCCCTTAACTTCAAATGTTAAACTGAAGATGTGAATCAGAAAGTCTGCCAGACACATGAGATGCTGTTCCACACATGAGATCTTGATCCTTAAATATTGATCCACAAGTAGATCTTTTTCAAACTATGACCATATCTTCCTAGGAAATTCTGTATTATTCCCTTTAAGATGGTAGGGACAGAAACCTATCACTGAAAAACATTAATTAAGTGTAAAAAACCACTTTGTTTTGTACTATCAAAGCCCATTTTCTCTAATTCTAAAAATACACAGAGGTAAGAAATGCCTGTTAGAAAGGAGGATACTTCTGAATTGAAAAGATGTAATATATTATTACAAATCTTCTCCTGCTCCTGTAAATCTTTCCAATACTGGGGAAAAAAAGGATCAGTAAAGCACTATGGTTTTGATTCTTCACAGCATTGGTTCAGCTGTTCACCACAGTTGTTGAGAGCTTGGAGCTCACCATCCAAGCATTAGATAATCTCAAGCTGGTGTGCTATGAAGTAAGAAAGCAGTAAATCAGAGTGTCTCCTCAGCTGTAATTGGGAAACCATAAATTCCAAGCAAAGGAGAGGCTTTTTGCTTCCCAAATGCGTGGTGTGCTCGTGCGGACAGAGAAGTTTCTCCTGTGCTGCAAGGAAGTCCTGCAGCCACTGCAGTCTGCCTCCATGGGGGAGCCATGATGGCCTGTTTGCTGGAGCACACTTTGCTTATTTAGAAAGCCCAGAAATTCAGCCCTGGCTCTGGGAGTACTGCCTTCTTACAACAAGCTCATTTTATACTCATTTTATAAATTCATTTTTTGAGATAGCTCCGGGCTCTACAAGCAGAACCTGCCTCCGACCTCCCCTCTGCAAAGTGCAAACAAAGACTGAATAATGGAGAGCACACAACTGCTCTCTGCTCTCACAACTGAGAATGAGAAGTACTTGAAAACAATGGCTGGTTAGGCGAGCAGCTATTTAAAATATTAGTAAATCAGCGTGTGGCTCTGCAAAATACGACATTTAAAGCCTCTCCCATTCTCTTCCTCATTTCTCATTGTTCTTTCAGTGGCATGAAGCAGTCAAGAACAGCATTTGTTTAGCATTAGGCAAGAACTCAGCTTAACTGAGAGCTCAGGGAAGCCTCAAGCCCAGGACAGATCAGGTGGGACAAAAGCAAAACCTGTATTTATCAATATGGCACCTTCTGAAGAAAACTTCTCTTTTTTTTTTTTTTTTTTTTTTTTTTCCCTTCAGTAAACAATGTTGCAAAGTGAATTCTGGGATCTCAAGGAATCCCATTATGACTTGATATACTCCTATAAGGGATACTCTGCTTCCATCTTCCTAATAGGTTTATGTAGCAGTCTTTAAGGCAGCACGCACACAATGAGCATAAATTGTTTACACTGCTCTGCAAATCACTGAAGGAGTTATATATAGTAAAGGAGTAATATACATCAAATTAGCTTGTAAAAGGCAAGGCAAATATAAGATGAATGGAACAGCAATGCAGAAAAATAAGCCTATTAGTACTGAACTCAGTAGCAATATCTCATTTAAAAGTACTTTAATTAATACCAGTCCTTGAATGCTTGTGGCAACTGGAACAAATAAACAGATTATGATGAGGTGCCAGTATTTTCCAGCCTAAGTAAATCCTCACATGATTTTATTTACGATATTTTAATTGTCTGTGAGGAGAAATTGTTACTTTTGAATTTACTACACGCCCTTAATTTGGTTCTGACTTTCCAAATATTATTTCAGCAGCAATGCTGGTAGAGAAAAACATAACTTGAGAAAAACCTAACTACTGAGGGCAGCTTACCAGAACTGATGCTGTACCCTCAGAGTAGGTGGTAAACAGCAGTCAGATAAAAAACAGAGCCAGGCTGCACAAAACATCTCCAGGGCAAAAGATCAGACAGAAAAACTCTCCCAGGCTTCTTTCAAAAATAATGCTTTTATGCTCCATGGTAAAGTAATTAAGAAACATTTTTTACTAATAGCTTTTTCCATCTATTAGAGGTTGGTACTCTGCACAGTAGACTCCTTATAGCATAATTTAGCTCAACCCACTCATGATCTTATTTCCTAAATATGGCTCTACAACAAACTTAGCAACAAGCACACTCTCAGCAGTAAGTAGAACAATCTATTTTGATAAACTGACTCCGTTTAATTTTTACACTGCATGAGGAAACATTGATTTCCAACACGTCCTGCACATTACATCATTCTTCCTCCATGGCAAAGTTTACATAGGTGCTGCATATTTGCATCTGCTATAAGCCAAGCTGTAGCACTAAGTAGCAATTCAAACCAGAGAATGCATCATTCAGCAGCTCCCCAAACTTCCTGGTTCACAGCCACATTACATATGTTTCTGCTTCAGTTCAACACCATGAGGATTTCTGATAGACAGGCGTGTTACTCCTGCAAATTTACACACACGCAAAAATCTGATACACATTTTCAGCACTCACTTCTCCTAGGATGCTTTTATTGGGTGATCTTAACCACTTGCAGCTCTGAATTCCCAGCTGCCCTGACACTGAAACAAGACTGAAACTATTTTCACACCGAGCTGGTCGTTCCCCAGTAGGAGAAGCTAGAAGAGATAAAGACCTGCTTGAACTTGGTCCTCCTAAAATCCCACCCCATCTCTATCCCCAGAGTGCAAGCTCAGAATTCCATCTGTCATTGAATTCACTGCAGAAATTGGTAGAAAAGAGGGCAGGCTGCAGAGACAATAAGTTGCTTTGAGTCCATGGATTCTGGGATCCATTTTCCCAACTGTTTGCCTTCTCTGAGGGGACTTCTGGGCAGCATCCCAGGAATTCAGTGGGCTGCACATATATTACACTCTGTCATGTTGACTGGAGGTTTGGAGCTCGTGGATGGAGTTAAAGAAGCAGCAAATAATTCACTTCAGCTGAAAAGAGAAAACAGGAAACAAGAGAAGCTCTCCTGAGCCTCAGTGAAAACTAAGAGGTGAGGGAAGTTATCTTGATTCTTTCAGATGCCCAGCTTATCAACATGTCAGAGGCAGTGTGGTAATGAAACTCAAATTCCTGAAGCAAGATCAGCAACTGGAATGAAACCTGGCTCTAAGAAATGGGACCATTGCTCTGAAGATTTCCTTCATGTTTAACCAAATGTTCACAACTACTCTTCTACATGGGGCATTCCTGCTTATTAAATACCACGTGGAAAAGTATTCAGTGCACCCAATTCTGCCAAGCCACCCAGACAAAACTCAAACTATTTCTCTGAGATCACAGGCCAAGCCTATAAAATTTTCCTTTTATTCTTTTCAGGAGACAGAGATTATATAAGATCCATCAATTCTGTTGGCACTGTCAGACCTCTGCAATATAGATGTGCCTGATGTATGGTTTTAGCTTTCCAGACGTTTTGATACCCTGTCATTCCAATAAGCTATTGAGATTGAAAAGTGAATTGAGAGGAGAGGAGGAAAATGCCTCCACTCCTCTGACAGCCAAGAAGAATTTCACAAATGCTCTATTCCCACCGAGGTATCAACAGATAAGCACAAGCTCTATTCCCATTCAGCTGGCACCTGCCCTGTCACAGGAATGAAGATGCATTGTCTTCTTGGGAGCAGCAGGAGAAAATGTGACAAAACATGAAGAGTCATCAAGAAAATCTGCATTAACCTCTGTGACTGTACAACACTCTGCCTCTGCAGCTTGAGCTAAAACCCACAGGCAGTGCAAACAAGGTGGATTTGGACAGAACTGCAGCAGCATGCAGCCCTTTTGAAGAGGTTCAGATCTGGGTGTTTGTGCTCACTAATTATGTCTAGTGGATTAGATGTCATCAGGACACTTTGTCTCTTTATGAAGATGCGCTGTTTGATTTTAATGTTTTGCATGGTTTGCTCACATACAGCCGTGCAGGGCTGCTCTCTGTAGATTGCCCTGTTTCAAAAGAATGAGAAAGGAGGTATTTTCAAAGCTCATTTGAAGGGGAAACATCATTTGGTTATCCCCAGCTGCAGCTACTGAACAAGGGTCTCAGGTGGGCAGATCCACACACAAAACCACACTCGGAGAAAACTCCAGTGGGTCCCTGGGAGAACTTTGCAGTCTGGCTCAATGAAGTCTCTTAGTGCCATCTACAACCTGGCAGAGTTTGGAGCCCTGTCTTCTGAAACAAGCAGACCTCCAAGAACCTGCTGCACAGAAACATCAGATTTTCACACTTCATCGTGCTGCCTTGTAAAACCTAAAAATTTGGGCTTGAGCAGAAATTCATTGCGATGGAATAAAACTGCAAGATTGTTTCCTTACACAAGGATGAAACAAGATTTTGCTTTATATTTCTATTTAGGAGCACAGGCAATGTCCTCTCTGGCCACTCTACACAGGATCTTAAGGTGGCATGGTTTTCTATTATATAGTTTTTAACTGCTCTAGGTGCAGATGAAACCCCACCTACTCGATCATCCTCATACCCCTCCATTCCTGATGACAGCTGCTGCTGAGTTCTCCTAAAATATCCTCAAAAAAAAAAAAAAAAAAAGTCACAAGTAATTTTTTTTTTTTTTTATGTTAGACGGGAAGCAGGAAATTTGGATAGTCCCTATCAGAGCTGGTTTTAGAGACCAACCACCAGGAAAGATTCCTTGTTGAGTATAGCCCCTCCAGAACTTTACACTAATATTTATAGTAAAAATTTTGAAATCAAATCAAATCAAATCAAGCTTGACCCCTTACCCTCCTAAAACATCCTTGGAACCCCAAGAATTAGAGCTCCTGGGTTCTGTGAAACTGGATTTTTGTGTTAATTTTAAATACATGGGAAGAAATCAGACTGCTGGGATCCCAGTCAGCTTGGGATGTTTCTCCCCATCCCCCTGTATATAAGAGTCAAACCTTTTGGTGCAATTACACTTCTGGCAATCTTTCTAAATCCAGTAATGTCCCCACTGTGGCTGCCATCAGATCAAAGAGATCAAACCTGAGCCTTTAGTGGCTGGAGTTTTTAGCTAAAAGATACTTTTTAAGATGGGTATGCATGTGATGATTTTTGATAATCATTGTATTAGTCATGACACCTTGCTTGCTTCAATGTGTGCAGAGATTAATTAATAAGGCAATTAAAGGAGTGGCTTTGGTTCAAAAGACAAGGGGGAGATGTTGGGACACACAAGACAGATGATGGACCTTGGACCTGGTTAGCAAAAGAGATTTGATAACAGGATGCCTTGGCAAGAGCAAACAGAACTTTGAGGATTAAATCAGGATTGCAAGAAGATTAAATCAGACTGATCTACCAGAAAAAGAAAATTACATCAAACTCTGTGAGCAAGAGATGTTTAAAATGTATAAGTTTGTTTATGTGATGATTAACCCAATCATTGTAGTAAAACATTACTAGCCTTCCTAAAATAATATATAAGCATAGGTATCCCACAATAAATTTGGATTCTTTAGGCCATCTCACAGTCTCCCTCACAGCTGAGGAAGTGGTGGAGAGGGGACAGCAGCTGTGGGCTGTGTGATGCTGCAGGGCAGGATGACCCAGCACTCACAGCTCTGCCCAGAGCCCTTGTGAATCAATCTTCTCTTGCTTGAAAATTAACTCTGCTGAGTTCCCCCCAGCCTGGTTGGTGCACAGTGGGAGCCAGGGGGTCACATGTACCCGAGCAGTTGCTGTTTTGTGCCATTTTGGTCCCATTTGTCCTCTCTCCTTTTGTTCCTTCCGAAGTAATCCACGTTGGGATGACCATGCTGGATCTGCTCCCCAGAGTGAGGATTAGCAAAATATCCTGGCTGAGCTGCTGTAGGAAGAGAGGTGATCTGCTCAGGAGCAGATAGGAGGATTAAATGAATAAGAATTAAAATTAATTGCTAAGATTTTTGGGAGGCAGAACTGACTGAGATGAGAACAGACTAAGGAAGAGGTGTGGGAATCCCCCTGCATTGGTTATGAGGCTCTAGGCTCCCCAAAGAACATACAGGGCTGCCATATTTATTTATTATTTCTTTATTATTTAAAGCCTCCATTAGCATGCAGGGTTTCATATTCCTTTTTCTGTCAAGATAGGCACACTCGAGCTGCTTTGTGCCACTGCTGCCCTTTCCCTGCACAGAAATTTGGAGAGGCTTCCTTGGTGCTCATGCACAGCAACAGGATACAGGAGAAAAACAGCTCAGCTGAGATACCTCTGATGGGATAAAGCTCTCCAAAAAAGCTAAAGAGAAATCTTCTTTACCCCAAGGATTTGTGTTGGAACCCTGGTTGCTGAGAATTTTAGATTTTCTGTGCTGACAGGCACTGACCCCCAACAGAACGCTGCATTTAACCTAAAACCATAAAAAAAAACCCTTCCAAAATTAAATAATAAATAAAATAAATAATATAATAAAATAATAACATTATGAATATATAATTTAAATTTAAATATATAATATCACATAATTAAAACGTTTAAAATATTAAAATATATATATAAAACAAAATAAAAATTTTAAAACAATAACTAATCTTTCTTCGTGTTCTTCAAAAATTTAAATAATATTATATAATTAAATTTAAAAATCCACATTACAAAACACAAATAATTTATTAAGTTAAAAGTAAAAATAATTTTAAAATAGTGTCTTAATTGGGCAATTTATATTTAAAAATCCTTATAAAAATACAAAACCATTTTATAACTTATTAATGAAATACTATAAAACTTGCAACTTATACAACTATAATATAAATAAAAACTAATAAGCATTGAAATCCAAATAAAAAAATACCATCTCACACATTTAATCCCAATCCAAACAAAAAAAATCCCAAAAAATCCACAGATCAGGGCCATTGTTCACTGAAAGGAAGCTGTTCACAATGCATAAGACTCTCCTTGCTGAGATCTGAAAATGGATTTTTCACCTAGTTTCCAACAGACCCTTTGGTCACTGGGCTGGTTTTTAATTTTCCAAACAGGAAACCGAACCTTTATGAAAATTAAAAGACTACAAATCTTTGAATGAAACCATAACAATGAAAGTTTTGTCCTTAGGATCATTGTTCCTGATGCATTAGAGTAAATGTGCAAATTTGTTTTGATCTGCTTTTATTAATTTAAATATTGTAATTGTCTGACAACATGAAATGGTCCAAACTATCAGATCTACTCCTGCCAGATTTTGCTCTCTTTTATTTTCAACAGATTTTCCTTTTCCCTTTTCCTCATGATATGTAAAAATACTGCATACGAGTTGGAGAATAATGAGAATGTGTTCCTTTTACTTTTGATTCAGTGCTAAAATGAAGCATCAGGAGGACTAAAATAATAAACCACCATCTTTACAGCATATTTAGCCTACAGAACGAAGCAGCTTTGCTATTAGAAATTCAGTTTTTCACTAGATTAGATGCAGGGTTTCTCTTATGCTTGTAAAATTCGATCAGAATTCCCTTCCATTTATTTGAAAAAGAAAACAATTTCTTGTTTCCCTAGAACATCCTCTGACAGATATTATAAAATTTCATTGATTCCATGTTTATTATTTGGTAATAAAAGCACAGTTAATTCCCTGCATTGTAAAAATGTAATTAATACTAATTAATACAATGGGTTTAAGTTCTTATGAATTACCACACCAAATATTTGGCATCTTCAAGTTTTTCCTAATTATATCTTAATATATTCATTGTTTTACCAGAAAGCTTCATCTACCAGCAGCATCCAACTTTACTTAATATATACTTAATACTTACTGTTTTCTTAATATTTAATTAAGGATATTTTACACAGTTTTTTACTGATCAGTGGATTCCTCGGCACGTAGCAAGCATCCCAAAACCAGAATTATTAGCAGTTTTTTTCTTCCAGTTTATTGCGATTAAATCTTTACATTTTATTAATTTGGTGATTTCTGTGGACTGATACTCTTCGAAATATAATTTAAGCCTTAAAAGAGTTTTTCCTATTTTTTTTTTCACAATTACTTAATTGACCAGATTGATTCATGACAAATGAAGAAATAGGGGACCAAATGGTTGGACTCAACCTTCAAGTTTTTTCCCACCTAAATGATTCTATGATCCTATATAAAATAAGAAAACAAGATATATATGACAAAATTTTAGGCTACATTTAAAAAAAAAAAATAAAAAGGGCAAAACGAAAAAGAAATGCTACAAGGATTCCTACTATGCCAAATTTATCACGTTGCAACTTTTACACCAGTTTGATTATTTCTTGCCATGCATGGCTGCAATAATATCATTTATGACTGCATTAAGGTCTTCAATTAATTAACCTGCATGATTTCTACAGTTGCCACCTTCCAGAGGGGAAACAAAAAAACAGGGCAGTGAAATTTTTGGCCACAAGATAAAGTAGAGAAGGCAAATTTGGCTTTCTTAGCACAGCTCCCCCATGCTCTCTTTCCCACCTCCAGGGTGCCAGAGTGCCCTTGTCTTTTTGGATTTCCTACTCAGACCTGCTTGGAAGAAACTGAGAAAGCAATGCAGGCTGTGAATATTTATTATTTCCATGAGTGGTTTTGCAGGAACCCTGAGTAAAATTGTGAATGCTCAATGCACTGAGCAGCAGTCTGGCAGTCCACAGCACCATAACAGAAAAACAAGTAATTTTTGGTACTTGGGTTAATCCTATCAGGCATTCAAATAATAAAAAAAAAAAAAGATATATCTAGAATATAAAAAGTGCCAATGCTAAATAAGTGTTTTGGAAATGCATAAATGTGCATAAAAGCTGCATTTACAGTAGTCAATAATCCTATTAGACCAAGTCTCTGCTGTCTCTTCTAGGGAAACAGGATGAATCCCATCGTCAGTAAAGCACTCAGAGAAAAAACAATTTTATTCTGGTAGATAGGACAGCCTGTATTTATGGTCTTACATAAAATTAAACATCATATTATTGTCATAGATATATATATATATACACACACATATATATATATATATATATACACACACACATACATATGTATACACCATGAGATGTACTCCAAAAGGAGAATTATGAAGAGAGCAATAGAACTTTTGTCCATTATTTCATAAAGAAATAAAGTTTCAGTGTGATATAGAACAAACTGGGGCAATTAATATTAAATACAATTGATAAATAGGAACAAGATAGTTACTATTCCTATGAATACTGGAGTATGTAAAAGAATGAAGGAGAAAAATAATGTTTATTAAAGGATAGAATGGGAAAATAAATAGGATTGGTAGAGACCTCATGAATATTAAATGCTGCACAGGGAAACCTGGTGTTTGAAAGTGTCATGGGCTCTCTAAGGCATGGTTAGGTTATGAAATGCCCACTTAAAACCAAAATTTTAAAGCTTGTCCAACGTAGTTATGCTAGGAAAATAAAATTTTCCTGAAATATATTTCACATATATTTTCCAAGTATCTCTGATTTGAATGTTGGCAATAAGGATGGCAGGACAAGATGTTTGCTTGTTTATTTAATCATAAATGAAGAGGGAAAGACTCAACACCAAGAGTGACGTAATTTTAGGTATACTCAGCATATAGAATAGAAAACAGCAGCAAACCTGAGGTTCTACATTAATGACCAAAAGAGGAAAATTTCAAAAGCTGTGAAAATGTGATTTTAATAAAGAGATTAACAGGCTCATTCTAATGACCAGCAACATTTTAGATTTAACCACTGAAGCAAATCATGGACTGGTTTAAATCAATAGCTCAGTTATATTTTTGCGCTCCCTAAACTCAACCATTTAGAGGACAGCCACAATCCAGTCACTGGAGAGACTTAAATTTTGAGAAATATTACTGATACATCTGCGAATTATAAGATGACCTGAGCATGCTGACTAAAGAAATTTAAAGTTGTTATCTGAAGCACGAGAAGCATAATAAAAGCTGAGCTATGACATTAAGATTTGGGGTCCATAATTTTGCCATTCTGCATTTTTGGAGATAAACAGCAGTGTTCCGTAATTCTTCAGAATACGTAAGGAAAATGGGAAAACTTTTGCTGTTGATGCATGGAGAATTAATGAAGCCAGACAGTCACTAATCTGCTCTGTTGGTTTTGAGGCAGTTGAGGAATCCATACGTCAAACTAACAGTCTCTCTGACATAAACCTGCCAATACCCATTTCATGAGATGGTCACCATCTGAACCAGGTCCATCCCTCAGCATAAGGGCAGAAACAAAAGCTGGAGCATTTTCTCTTTTAATATTTGGGTTTTATTACCTGAATAAAAGTCTGAGAGCCCTTTGGTTTGGCTGGGAGATGGGTTTATTTTATCTCAGTCCCTCTTTCCAAACCAATTCCATGATGGGGATTCATCCTGGGCTGACAGACCTCTGACTGCAAGGGCAGCAGCTGCTTCTGCCTTTCAGCAAAGTTCAAAATGAGATTCTGCCTTTATTTGTACAGAAAATTGAGAGCAGTGGAAGATGTTCCAATGGCTCGAGCTCCACTTTGAAATATGAGGGGGACAAGGCAGGAATCCTTCACTGACACTTCAGGAAAGTGTTTTATATTGTTCTGATAGGAAATATTAACATAATAAGTGGCTGAACGTGACTACAGCAACAAGGCAAGCTCCAAGTTTGCTTCACGAAGTAGAGAGCCTGAAAGGAAGCATCTCCCTGTGTCGTGCCCTTCTCTCAGAGGAAGGTAATTCATCTGCATCTTCCTCCTCTAACCTCCTGACAGTCTTCCCTAATCATCTCCCTCTAACACAAATTTGTTTTCACTTTCTACCCTTTGTTCAGGTTTGCTCGGTAGTTTTCAGACTTGCAGCTGACAGATGAACAGCACCATCACATAAACTGCAGTTTCTTAGGAAACCAATCTAAAAATGAACATCGAGGCTTTTCAGATATTTTAACCACGGTGTTGCAGTTCCAGATCCACGCTGAGGAAGAATGAATGTGTGTGACAAAGAAAAACAAGCGCTCAGGTCCTTTGAGAAGCTGAGGTCTCATTTGTGCTGCCATGGCCTGGCCTCAGTAATTGATAGGTGCAGAACACAGTAATTTTAATTTCCCCATGCTGTGGGGAATTTCAAATTCAACAGCTTAAGGAAGGGGCCACAGTGCACTGAAGATATATATATATATCTATATAATATTGGAGCCAGCAGGAGGCAAGCTGCTTCCTAGTCATATTTTACCCTAAAATACCTTGTGAAGAACGCAGGGATTACTCTTGGGTTTAGAGACTTGTTTAAAGAGTAGAGAAGGGTGTAAAGTATGGACAGATGGGAGGTAATATGCAGCTGAAATTCTTGCAGTTATATGAAAGCGATTACAGCCTTCAAGATCTTACTCAAGATCTCAAGGAGTTGGGTGACTTTTAAAATTTTCTTTTTTTAAAAGAAAAATCCACTTCTTTTATTTGTCACCCAATAACTAGAAATATATTCATATATAATCAAAAAATTAACACTTACAGAAAGAGGTAGTTTCCAGTTCTTCTAAACCTCATTTTCCCCTATTCTTACAAATTGATTTTAAAATTATTTTAATGACATGGAATGATTGGTTTCTTCCTTTTTTTTTTTTTCTGGTTAAAACTGTGTATTATATTAGAACTGTATGATTAAGAACAACACTAATTTGTTGTAGAATATACAAAGCAATAAATAGGTTTGGAAGATTGCAAAATTATGAAAATAGAGTTAAGGTTATTCAATAATCATAAAGAAAAATCTATTTATTCCAAGTAGTTCTATTCCAAACCATTAACAATTTTTCCATTATATATGACCAGATAAAATAAAAAACACCTACAATGGCTGAAAATAATAAAGGAATAAAGGTGTTGTACCCCTAAATTACATGGCACAATGAAGTTCCATGACCAAAAACTTTTCACTGTTTCTCTGTGAATTACTCTGAAGAAATATTTTAAGTCAAGAACTTGAAAAGAGTAAAGATTTCTGAAGAAAAAGCAACTTCATTATACATAGAAATATATATTTATATACTTTTAAAAAAATTTTATTTTAATATTTATGTTTTTAAATGAGACAAAGTTGAGCCCTCAAGTTTCACCTTATGGTCAATTTTAACATTTGTGTCGTGATTTGCTGAAATGAAGAATCAGTGATACAAAAACAGACAATAACACTAATTTTAGCAGCAACAGCAGAAAAAACTGCTTTTGTAAAGCACCTGAGAACTTTTTTTTGAGTAAAAGAAGCAGCTCTTGAGGAAAATCAAAGGCAACAGGCATTTCCCTGAATAACGCCGATCATACTCCTGCTCAATCTATAATATATGAATTTCAAGTGCTATCACGTAGCACATTGTTAGAGCTACTTGTTTTTTTTTAAACTCCCTCAGTGGGTTTTGTCAAATCAGGAAGACCTATTTATAACTCAAAGATTTATTATCCTGTGCTAGGTTTTTCTTGTAATTGAGGCTTTTTTCACTTTTGACAAAATTCATAAATATTAAGGTTCACCTTAGACTATTTCAATCTTGCTGCAATTACCATCATCTGTTAATACAGCTTGTGTGACATGACGAGAGTATCACTCCCTGGAAGTTGCTCACTCTCAGTCAATTTTGCAATTCTTTCTGGCAAATTATTGCATTAAGAGCATTTCCCACCATTCCAACATGAGACCAGTGCAAAAGCTGATATGCACCAAGAGGTCCCACTTGGAAAGCCACTGCGGCCCCTTTGTGCTTTAAACCAGGCTCACACCTTTCAAATTCATCCACACACAGTCCTGACACACCCAAAGCACTACAGGACCCCCCAATTACGTTGATTTAACTATTTTAGGGGTGGAAAAAAAGTTGTGCTGCACATGAATAATGCAAAACACAACATTTCAGCACAAACAATGAGCTTCCATTGCTGTAACAAGTTTATCTCTGTTTTGAGATAAAGCCAGAGCTGACTCAGAAGAAACAGGTGATTAAACTTCAGTCTAACTGCTCACTAGCTTTACACTCAAAATGCTAATTGTTTCAAAAAGAGGATGGGCATAGCAAAATCTAAAGAAAAGAGTGAAGGTATAGATGGCATAAGTACCTTAACTTCACAGTCATGGCACTTTTATGGTTCAGCATTTTTATGGTTCAGACTGTTTCCTGGGAAACATGTTTGAAAAAAAATATTCAACAGCAATTAGGTCCACAGATTTATGTATGTTTAGAGATTCCCTGTCAAGGAGGAAGTTAAGGTATTTGAAGTACTGACAGGTTCTAGCAGCCAGACAGAATGGGGATGGATAAAGGCATGAAAATTTGCTGAAGTCTTTTAAAATAAAGTAATTCCTCACACAGCAGTATTAATGTCCTACTGCTGTTAGTCTGCATTGTCAGCAAACACCTTAATGAGGAGGTCCCAGACAAGCTGCTTTATTCTACAGGCACTATTAAGCCTATTAAATTTATTTCAACCTTATTGACACAATTTTGCATTTGAAAGTGGCGACCAGTGGCACGAAGCCATGCCAAAGTTATAAACATTCAAACAAAAGTCTAATTTCACAGGAAGTCAAAGGTTCTGAGGGTCAGTGCTACTAGGGAGGCATATATGCAGTAACAACTCTTTCATGGAAAAGTAAACCCTTTTCTGTCTGTGATGAGAGAGGATAGAGGTTTAGAAGCAGGCTGATGTGCTGTGCTCGCAGCTCCACACGCTCAGGTGCTGCAGGGATCACAAAACCAAGGGTGGATCTAGAACTGCTCCCCTCGTTTTCCTTTCATGCCAAGAAAAATCAGGGCTAGGTGTTGGCCTCACCTATTTGTTTGATTGAGGGCAGCAAGAGTGGCACAACTGCAAGGTCAACACAGGAGCTAAAAATACTTGATGAGGAGGAAGAAAAAGTAGAGAAAACTTTCTTGTGCCACAGTTGCAGCTAAGCACAATAAAATTCTCACAACCCAAGAAATCCTTAACAGAAATTCTTCCGATATATATATATATATAGCTCTTTTTAAATTTTATTGTCTTAAAATTGTCAGGGCTATCTGAAATGCTCTCATGGGAGATTCGAGTGGAAATCTATTCACATCTGCAGAGATCTTAACCTAAAATTGGGTCTGGCACTGTACAAGCTGTTCCTTTTCTTAATAAAAAAAATAAAAGAAGACAAAACCAAAATTGCTTGACTAACCAAGACTCTTTTCATCTCTTTTCATTCTGTTTTCTCCCAGGCTTCCCACTGTTATTTGGACATAATGTGTGCATTGGAGAAAGAAGGGAAGAATGGCTTCCAAGGTAAGAGAGAAATGTTGATTTTGGAGCATCAGCACTGTAGGCAAGGGCTGATATGTGACTGTGATTCAGGATGTTTGTTTGGGGGGATCCTGCCTATCAAGACTCCAAGTGAGTTTCCCTCTACAAAGTTGGGAAATCCGCTGTTTGCCAGTATAATTCTCATTAGTGTGACACAAATCTAGCAGTTCACTGCTTTAACAGAACCAGACTTGTCCTTAACTGTCTTCCATCATCTCTCACAGGGACCTCATCTTCCTCTACATAAATTTTGTTCTAGAAGCCAAATTGTTTTGGCTCCTCTTTTATCCCACAAAAAAAAAAAAAAAAAAATCTTTGGATTCCCAGTGTTGCTTGTATAGGGTAGGTGTGACATTTTTCATACATATTCTTTGTTTTGGTCATTTTAATGCATGAAATAGATTTTCTACTCCCATCACAATAAAAAAAAATTCATTTAGCAAAAAAATAGGTTTAGGAAGAAAATTGGAACCTGTTTTGAGACGTAAATCTTTGAAATAAAATATTTATGTTCTTAATTTGAAGTGTGTGGGTTTGTTTGAAGTCACTAATTCTGTGATGACACTAGTGATGGTGCATTTTCAGATGCTCCTTTGAGAACCATATAAAGTACAATACAACAGCAAAACTGGGGGAATTTAAAAAGAAAAACAAAAAAAAACAAAAAAAAAGAAAAAAAGCCAGAAAAAAGCAATCTATTTTACCAGTATGAAATCTTGTGAATATCTTAGGATAAATGAGTACAAGAACCAAAGATTTTACACACACCCTTTCAACAAACCACTTTATCTGTGCCCAATTCTTCTTATCTACACTGGAGATAAGAGCATGTCCTGGCCCTCAAGATGAACCATAAGACAAAAGACATTTTGAACTGAGTCTTCAGGAAACAGCAGAAGCAATGGTCTTCAGGTAAATCCTGAATATGGCTATTAAAAGAAACCAAGCAATTTATGACGGGCTTGGGTTTCTCTCTCCTGTGCCCAAGTCCTGAGTAATTACAGGGGGGGCAAGAGCAGAACCATATCCAAGAGCTATGGTGTACTGAGATGCAAATAAAACAATTAGGAACCTAGGAATTAATAAAGCCTTCATTTGTGTCACATCTGAAATATCTAACCAATATAGCTGGCTTTAATTTGACATTTCTTCCTAGGGCATATGACAGGAACTTAATTAAATCAATACATTTCTCCTCAATTTTAAGTATCTTTTTTTTTAATGTCTATACTTGCATCTTGACCATTATTAAACTCTGTAATTCAAGTCAAGTAAATGTAAAAACTTAAAAGAAAAGGCCAATAAGTATGTACAAAAGCCAATTATGTACAAGGTTGTGGGTTTTTTCTATTTTTAAACAGTATTTTTATTTCAGAGGAGAAAACTTTAACAGGTCAAATTTCTAGAGCTGTTTATTAAGAAGGAGTATGTTAGGGAATAAATAATTATGGAAATAATATGATCAATTCACTGAAAGTTTTCTGATAAACACTTCATTCTGTTTGCAAAATTTACAGGTGAAATTTTGGGAAATGTGTATAAGAAAACCCAAACTGTCACCAAGTGAATGTTTTGATGGACATCCTGGAAATTTTATCTGAATTTAGGACAAGAAATTGTCCTATGTGAGTGTGAAAGTGTTTTCTTTATGGGACAAATGTCCCTTAAACCAGTTATTCTTTTATAAATATATCTGAAGAGAGAAACTTTTTTATTTAATACTGAGAAGATCCTGATTTAATTCTGTGGATGAAATCGTGAGTGTGAATCAACATCCAAACACCAACATCCAAAAAACTCACAGCAACACAGCGCAATTCTCATTTTATGTACAAACAGAGTCCCAGAAAAAAGGAAAAGGAAGGAAATAACAGCTTGATTCCTTAGTTGGGAAAGAAAGAAACGAGATGGGCTTCTTGCTGCTGCTCTACAGGAAAGTACAAAATCTCATTGGAATGGGAAAAAGAAAGGTGGAGTATTAAACCCTCAGAAGTACAAAATGGAAGGTATGGGTGCAAAAGCTGGTGGTTCCCTTCTACCAGCAACCAAATTAGCTGCAGAAAAGTTTATTATCAGGGCTTATATCAGACTGGTTTAAGTTCTTGCAAGACCACTATATTCTTGATTTAAGGATAATGGTTTTTTTCTAATAATATTGTCTCTAAATGAACTTCATCTACAACCAGCTTCTGATGAAAACCCCCCAGAGGTACAAGTCCTTGCTTTAATGTGAAAAGGCTCAATCTACTTATTCCTTAACAACCACTTTACTCTGGGTATAAAGCAGCACAATTTCTAGAATCCAAACTGATTGCAGTGATCTCTGTTGTTCCTGAGCAGAACTTAGGGGTTTTTTTTTGTCATTTGCAAAACAACTTTTTGCCAGTTGGGCACCTCCCAAGTGCAGCATAAAGAAGAATTCCTGTGTATTTCCACTTGGCCCAATCAGCTTTTTACTTCAAAAGATGGGGAGTTATATGATTTTTTTGTTATTTTGTTGTTTTTTTTTTTTAATTTGCTCCTGAATCCTAAATCGAGGTGAAACAAATATAAAAGTCATTTTTCAAAAAAACATTCTGCATTCATCACCATTTAAATAGATCAGATGAACCAATCCACCTCAATAAGAACAGGATTAGAAAAATAAGCAGGCTGAATTATGCTTTTAACTTTAAAAGTGATCGTTCTGTTTACCTCCAGAGAGCATTCAGAGATAAATGGCTGCTATTAAAGTGATGATCTCATCAACACATGGCAGCCTTTCTCTCCTCACACACTGTGAAGAAAATAGAATTATCCTTCTTCTTGGAGCCCATCTTATTTCCTCATGCCTCACAAACTGGGAGAAATGAAGGCAGCATCATCAAGTGTGAGCTATCATGGAAAGGACAGGACAAAATCTTTTCATTCACATTTGCAGATGAGCAAAAATTTTAATAGGATTTTAATTAATTCGTGCTGAATCTCCTTTTTCTCCTCAAATGGTGATGGAGTGGTTTTAAAAATGTTGGAGTGATCCATCTCTCTTTCACTACGCATGGGGTATCAATGGGAGCTGCCCACATTTCCTTTCTTGACAACAAAAATCACTTTACAATGTCCTACAAGGCTTTGCAGAAGCACAGACACCACTGGCTGCCCCAGGAGATCCCTGTCCTGCCTGGCCCCACAGGGAATTCACAGGCTGACTGTCACAGAGGACAAACTGCAGAGCCCACAGTGAGGGAAACAATGGCATGGCCAGAGCCAAGGAATCCCAACTGTTTTCTGCCTCAGACAGAAGTCAGGACAACTTCCTCTGTCCTCAGGCAAAAAAAAAAAAAAAAAAAGAAAGAAAAAAAAAAAAGAAAAAAAAAAAGAAAAAAAAAAAAAAAAAGGAAAGAAAAAAAAAATTCTACATTACCTATCCTGTTTAGCTAGTCAATATTCTCACTAACTCCTTAACCAAAGCTTCCCATGCAAATTAAACTTGCTCTTTCACCTCATAATTGGAGTTTAGTCTCAAGCAACCCCAAAAGTCATGAACAGTCAAAAACACTATTCAAAGGTAGTGGACAAAGAAAAGACCCTTTGACTTAGTTTTTACTTAAAACTGGCACACAATGCTCTTCTTTCACAATTCAGTCTTAGAGATAACACACAGTGGAGAGACATCAACGTGAAAAATGCTTATTGATGGAGGTAATGAACTATTTCTGCAGAGCAACCAGGAAAATCTTTACCAATTTATTTGTCCCTAAATTGACCCAAAATTTAATTTCCATTTTACTCTCTGATTTATAACATAAGGCACTTAACCACTCTACACCAATAAAAACTCCATAGCTAAGTTGTCTGAGTATTAGGAAATTTATTTCCTTAAATGTTTTAACGGGTTCTGAAACCGTTAGATGAACCTTGTGTGAATAGAAAATAATACTGGATATCTCTGTGGGAAAAGAATTCTTGTTTTAAAGATGCCATCCAGGAATTATGTCATCAGTTAAACAAAATGTATAAAAAATTTCAATCCAGCCCCTCCCCCTGCATTTTGATATGCTTCACCAACATGCACTAAATGAATGTATTTTAATTTATTCTCCCAACACAATGAGAAGGGAGGGATGAAAAATCTCTTTTTTTTTTTCCAAATATATATATAAAATTCAGAATAGAAAAGTGGCTATCCCAAGGGAAAAACAAACAAACAAACAAACAAACAATGTCAAGCATAGTGGTGACTCAGTACTGTCTAAAATTACTGCCTAGCTCCAAACTGGATATCCCTTTATTTTTCTATATTTTAAGGTCTTTCTTCTTAATCCCTTGAAATAACTTGGGTCTACATGAGGTCAAATGGAAAAGCAGTGAGCCCATCTAAGAGGAAAACAACAGGTAGGCATCAGGACTGCTGTCCAGCTCCAAACATCCACCAGAATTCAGCTTATTCCATGCCAGCAGCAGCAGCAGGTTAGAAAAACAAAAAGGTCTTCAGCTGTAACCACTGAGCTATTGAGAGTTTATTGCTCCTCTCAGTCCCCCACGGAGCAGAGATTTTGTTCTTAGGTGGAAGTTTGGCTGCAGGTGCTTCAAGCACAAAGGCAGGGCTGTGTTAGATGGACAAGACCCAGCCTCTTCTGCTACTAAAAATTAAATTTTACAGGATCACAAAAATCTATTCTTTTCTTTAAATGACAAGATATTTTTCCTGCTTTATCAACCAGACCTGTGGTATAGAGTAAGAAAAGCCATTAATTTAACTGTTATTTTTTTGGAGGGGGCTGATGTTTGTGTTGTTATTTTTGCTTCTTTTTAAAGTCACCAGCACATGGGAGAAGTTAGAGGTTTTAGTTGCCATCTGGACAGTCAAAACCTATTAGAAGTCTATAGGAATTCATATAATTTACTTGCAAATTTAACAGTATCTTTTTTTCAGTATAAACTTGCCAAAACAAACTGGAATAGAAACAAAGCCTGCTGCTTCTGGAACAGATGTTGTAAAGACATAAAGGCAAAAAATAAAAACTGATGAGAGACTTACAAGCTAGTTTATTATACCTTCCACAGGAAAAGAAACCAAACAGGGTGAAAATTTTTCTCATGTAATATTATGGATGAATGAATGGCTTGCAACTGAATTCTTTCACTTCATTTGAACATCCATTTAAAGAAAATGATAGATACTTTTCAAACTCTGGGAAGTTCTACAGTTAAGTACAAAAGAATTGGCCAAACATGGGACACACTTGGGGAGAGGTTGAATTGTAGGTGCTCTTTGAGAGGGCCCTGGAATACAATTTCAGAAGAAGTTCATATATGTTTACCAAATGCTTTTACTGCAAATATAGGAAGATTAGAAAGAGAGAGGAGGTGGAAAGTAAAGGTGGGACTGAACAGGTGAGGAACTGACTTCCTCTAGTTTGCACAACAAAAAACATAAGAAATGGCAGCGCTGCTGCTGAAAACATTCTCAGATAAGTGTCAAAGGATCAAATTATCTTGATTATTTATTGTGAATATAAATTCCAGCCCTTGTCTCCAGTGTAGTTCCAGTGAGATGATCAAGGACTGCAGGTCTGTCAGAGCCCTTGCTAGGAGGCACAGAGATGGGCTTGGGTCAGGTGCCTGCAGTTGTCCAGTGCCATAAAAAGAAGAGCCACAAAATGCCATAAAAAGTTGTCCAAAGCCATAAAAAGACAGTGGGACCAACACAAGGAACTCAGCAGAGAGCCAGCAGTGCCTCCAGGATACTGGAAGAACATCTTCAGGCAAGCTGCCCTCTTCTGAAGATCATTCCACACCATTGACAAGAGTGACACACATCCAGTCACACCGCTAAGTGCAGCACAAGTAATCAGCTAATTATCTGTTTTACATAATGAGCCAGGGACGTGCTTTCACCCAAGGAAAACTGCTGAAAGGGAGAAATAACATTTGCCATAAGCATCAGAGGGGCTGTGCTTCCAATCAGTCACAGGGCAGACCAAGCTTCAGAGAGATGTGTCAAAACACCCCAGTCAGGGGGAGAAGAGCAGCGTCACCCCGGGCTGGGAGAGGCAGCAGTGCTGAGATCAGAACCCAGAACACTGAGCTGCCACTGTGGGTGGCTGGATCTCCAGCCCTGGAGATCTGGGAATGCTCAGGAAGGGGTCTGCAGTGAGAAAACTGCAGCACTGATGGAAGGAAGGGGTTGTTTTGATTTCAAAGAATTGTTATATTAAAGGTTAATTAGCCCTAGATAGCCTCACAGCATCCTTGCAGTCCTGATTTATTAAAGAAATATGGATATTGATCTAGCACCGATATCCAACTGTGACGGACAAAAACTCTCTGACAGTTTAAAGTTAGAACGTGTATGTTCATTGCGGCGCCGGGCAGCGTGCGGGACAGCTCCCAAATACACACTGCACCTTTCCAATGATTACAGAGTCCTTTTATCCACACCAGAATTGAATACCCAAAATACAAATACATATTCATCATTTTGGTACATCCCATTCCTCGCTTCTAATCATTGCTAATCATTCCAAAAGCTATTAAGCATGCGTAGTTTGTTCCTTGAAATGGGTCGGTGGTCCCTTTCATGGGGAGGGGTCCACAAGTGAGGAAGTAAATGAAGTCTTCCTCATTCTGACCTTTCAACCTTTTCAATGCAAGTATGACAAATGAACTCTTGGTAGAACTCCCATTCCCTGTCTTCAACTGGTTTCAGAACAGAGGAGGCCCACAATTGTCTTATGTTCCTAAAAGCTGTTTGTCAGTTTCTATATTCCTCATTACAAACCCAGCTAACTAAACATTGTGTTGACAAGCAATTCTTAGTTAACTACTAACTCTTAACTTCATCGAGGCCTACTTACAAAATCCCTTTATTTTAATTAACTCTAGTAAGGCTTAGCTCTAACTAAAATCTTAGCTCCTCTAAAATCTCTAAATCTCTTAAAGTTTATGTTTCAGTCCTCCCAAATTGTCTGCCCCTCTTCCAGAAGTCTCAAGCTCTCCTCTTTTTCCTGAGTTGCAGCCAAAGTTCTCTGTTCAGCCAGGCTGGTGTTCCCCACCAGCTCATCTTTCAGCACAGGGGATGGCCTGCTCTTGTACCTTTTGAGATTTCCTCCTTGAAGGATATCCAACCTTCCTGGGCTCTTTTGCCCTTCAGGAATTCATTCCTCCAAAAGGCCTCTCTTAAACAGGCCAAGGTCTGTCCTTCACGAGTCCAAGGCAGCCATTCTGCTGACACCCCTCCTTACTTCAAGGATCAAACATCAAATTTCATGATCACCATTCCCAAGACAATCTCCAACAAAATAAAATCACAGAATGTCTTTATAGCATACCAGACTTCTGGGGAAAAGGGCTTTTCCCTTGGAAGACCTCAAGTATTACAGACATTAGCATCATCATTAAAAAAAACCCAATAAACATAAGCTAGAATATGCCAAAGCTTTTCATTATAATTCTGAGTGTTATCAAATTGTTAATTACTTCAGGAATCTCAGGGCAGACAAAAAAGTGGCCCAGAACCAGCACTGACTGAGAGATCTCACACTCAGTAACAATCAGAACTAGAGAATATCGATACTTTTCAGAATGTATGGGAGCACTGTGACTTTGGAGCCACAACAATATTAATAAAGAGCTAATCAATAAAATAAATCTGGCTGCAGTTTCTCCTGATCATAATTACTCAGTCACTCGTGCCATACTTCTTTTACAAATTGTATCTAGCTTGGTGGGTATTAAATATGATGTTTACTGACAAGAACAGCTTTGCAGTTATGCTGCTGCATGTATTTTTTGTATTTTATATCTGTTAGCATTCAATTACAAAATAGAAATATCCTATGTCTTCCTTGATGGCTGTTGAAAATTGCTTTTACCATTCATAACATTCTCTTTTTCTCCCTCAGAAGGGGTGTTGGAGAAAAGCAATGAGAATCTACAGTGAGTAAGGGAAGCAGACACCATTCTGCAAGCCTAAATTTCTAAACATAAAATCTGGGGTTTGTTTCATGATTGAACACCTCTTTGCAAATGCAATTTAGGCTTGCACACTGAAAATTAGATTATTTCATATCTTTGCATACTCATATTCTCCACTGCTATTTGAACAAGAAATAGATAAATATATGTATATAATATGATCTTTGACTTTTTAATTAAAACCTATTAAGAAGTCTATAGCAAGCAATAAAGGCTGAATTTTCTCCCTTATTTTAACCTGCATTGCAACTGTGTCATGAATTCATATATCCATGGATAAAAATCTCTCACAGAGAAGAGCATGGGCTGAGCAAAAAATTCTGGGCCTGACACCTAATTAAGATAACCATCCCCCTGATGAAGGAAGTTCTTTATCTGTTACTGTTTGTTACAGTGGTTCAGGGATATATTTAAGGGACCATTAAAAATGTACCTGAAGGCAAAGTCAATCTTTATATTTGACAGCTTTTTTTTGCAGTGAGTAGCAAAGTGAATATTTTATTGCTTTATGATCTAATGACCATTCTGTTTAATCTTAATGGAGTAAAGATGAACAGAAAAATATGCTTAGGGGATATACTAATACATCAATTATGGAGAGTGGGAAAGTACTTTTAAAAAGTACCAGTAATCTATTGTAAATGAACATCTCAATAAGCACTCCTAGCCACAGGGAGAGCTGAAAGAGATGCATTAAAAATCTACTCAGATTCTGCTCATTACAGATATGTTCTTCTCAGCTCTTAAGTAATGCAGCAATCACATAATTAACTTTTGAAAAGAGAAGCACTTTAAACAACTTGTATCTATGGAACACTGCAGGCTCTCTCCTTATTTTGTTCAGTGAAAATGAACTTTTCCATCTGCTTTCCTTAGCACTGTTGCAAAAGGGCTCAGACAGAGTGGCATTTCTCCTGAAGGTACTGCAAGAGAATAAACACTATTCCACAAAACAATCAGACACTAATTTTTGGTCAAAAGAACAGGTAAAGAAAGATAAATAAACTCTGATCCTGCCTAACTGAAAATACACTATCCCATATCAAAGTGGATACTTGTCTCCCCTGGAATTTCACCCTGAAATGATGACCTGAATTTTATGTGGGAAGGTTTTCACTTCTTCAGTAATTTTGGTTTAGACCTCTGTCCTGTCAGGTGACATGAGATGACCCAACCCAAATACCTGTACATCCCAAACCCACAAACAAGCTCCAAGGAAAAAATTTGCAGAACTTTCCAAGTAAAATCCCAGGGCCTGCTGTGAAGATGTGAAGAACTGATTCAAGTGATTAAAGTGATGAGGAGCCTCTCAACTGAATCTAAAGAGCACTGAAACCACATCAAGTAATTCAGGGAAAGATGCCTCTCCAGGAGCTCTCAGGACAGAGAGCTCTGGATTCTGATCTCCATAGAATGGAGTCAGTTAGAAGGGATGGTGATGATCATCTCATTCCCATGGGCAGGTGTCGAGTTTTATCTTCTTTTTTTCTCCAAGGTCAGGATTAAATGCACAACACAGTATTTCTTGTTGGGACTCAGATGTTTATTAGTTCTTATCTGTGTTACAGTCTCACAAACCCTGAGTTCTACAGCACTTCACTCTAACAAACTAAAAATGGAGCCCCATTTCCCTCTTTACGAGGCCTTCTAAGGATAAACTGTCCAATTAAGAAATTACACCTAAATTATTTTCACTTTTAACCCAATAGCCAACCACCCGTACCCACAATGCAGACTTTTTTATCCAATTACACAAAACCACCCAAACCCATGAAGGTGAAGAAGGTGAAGAAGAAGAAGGTGAAGAAGAAGGTAAAGAAGAAAATGAACAGGAAGAAGAGGAAGAAGGAGAAGGAGGAGAAGGAGAAGGAGGAGAAGGAGAAGGAAAAGGAGAAGGAGAAGGAGAAGGAGAAGGAGAAGGAGAAGGAGAAGGAGAAGGAGAAGGAGAAGGAGAAGGAGAAGGAGAAGGAGAAGGAGAAGGAGAAGGAGAAGGAGAAGGAGAAGGAGAAGGAGAAGGAGAAGGAGAAGGAGAAGGAGAAGGAGAAGGAGAAGGAGAAGGAGGAGAAGGAGAAGGAGGAGAAGGAGAAGGAAAAGGAGAAGGAGAAGGAGAAGGAGAAGGAGAAGGAGAAGGAGAAGGAGAAGGAGAAGGAGAAGGAGAAGGAGAAGGAGAAGGAGAAGGAGAAGGAGAAGGAGAAGGAGAAGGAGAAGGAGAAGGAGAAGGAGGAGAAGGTGAAGAAGGACCAGTCTCCACCCTAAAACCTCCATCTTGCTTTATATATATTATTATATTCTAAGCCCTTAAACTCTAAGTTTTCCACCCTGTGATGTTACACACTTCCATTCAAACTCCACCCCCACAATCCCAGTTCTGTCATTCTATTTTGGAAGCTTCTCCATGGCCTCAGGTCAATGCAGTGTTCTCCTGGGGGTCAGTGCCTGGCAGCACAGAAAGTCTGAAATGCTCAGTAGGCAGGGTTCCCACAGGCAGGGACACCCTCTACTAGACCAGGCAGCTCAGAGCCTCATCCAGCCTGGCCTTGGACACTGCCAGGGATCCAGGGGCAGCCACAGCTTCTCTGAGCAGCCTGTGCCAGGGCCTCACCACCCTCACAACAGGGAGTTTTTTCCTAATATCAAATCCAAACCTACTCACTTTCAGTTTGACAACATTCCCTCTTGTCCTGTCAATAAATGTCCTTGTAAAGAGTCTCTCCCCATCCTTCTCCTACTCTGAATTTGTCTACAGAAGCTCCAGTGATCTGAAGAAATCCCCTGTGAGGCTCCCGACTGAATTAAGAAACAGGAATATCATTGACATGAATGTGATGTGCACCAATTCTGCCCAACATTTTACAGAGAGAGAAAAAGAAACAGGAAATATCAGAAGTGGCACTTGACAGATAATTTACTGACAGGTTTTTTAATCTTATGAATAGTTGTCTACCATGGGTATAGTTCTTTGCCTATATAACTTAAATGAAACCTTTTTATTTGACTAATAACATAGCAAACCTTAATTTTAGGGAGTGATTATTAAAGTGAATTTATATGGGATGTAGAAAAACTGCATTTCCATTTGCAAAATGAAAAAAAAGCCTCCATATTACAGTTCTAAAGAAGGTCTGTGTGGGGGATTCAAATTTCTATACATTAGAAAAAAAAAATCAGTCTTCACTTTTCCATCAACACAAGCTGTTTCCTGAGTATTTCAGCACAAAGTCTTGTCACATAGTTTAAATAACCAAGAGATTTTATTTCTTTGCAGCATTATGGATTTTTTTTAAGACAAGAAGAAATGAAGATACAGCAATAAACCTCAATGGTAAATATTTTTTTTTAAATTCCTGGATGCCTTTCTTAACCTAAAGGCTGGGGAGATGCGTTCATCTCGGTTTTGAGAAAGCAAATTACTCATGGCTGTATATTGATCAATGACAAGAGACTGGTGAAAGTGGAAAAGCTAGTGATGCTCAAGCAGATTTTAGATAGTGGATCTGGTTACATTTTTTATGTCAAGCTACAGACTTTTGATGTAGTTTACATGAATAAGAAAATTATTATAAACACATTCCTCATGCCTAAACATTACATTGTGCATATTAAATGGCCATGTAGGTCTTTGTAAATTATACACATTTGTATACACACACATTCCACTTTGTGTATATTGCTTTTAGCTGATGATGACAAAGATCCATTTCTCCCTTTGGTTTTTATTTTAAAAGCACGAATCACATCATGAAGTTTTCGGCAGAATGCACTGCACAAAGCTTGGGAGGAACAAAAGCAAAAAAAAATCACATGTTCTGAAAACTGCTGTGACAAACTAAAGCTGTGAGCGTGGAGTAACAGCAGTGATACAGCTGAGTATTTAAACTGAATTAATTGTTTTGGGAGAACAATAAAATGCTGTGTTTTCATGTCCTGAAGAGTAAATGTAAAGAACAAGAAACACTGCACTGCCAAGAGTTTGTGGATATGAGTCAAGTTGGATTAGAAGTACAAGGGTTTGTCTTCCACCTTCTACAAACCCATGACTGCCCATCTTCCCTGTCTTCATTCCTCTGACCTTGACAGAAAATTCACAGTTCTGATCAAGGTATGCTGAAAATTAAATTTTTCAAGAAATCATCCATTCTCTTTCTCTATCCCTCCACTGTCAACTAATGTAGGAATATATATCCAAACAAGAGCACTAAAATCCCATCTCATATCATTCAACTTAAACCATCCTAAGGCACAAATTCCTGAACTCTTTCTGAACTCTTGCTTGCTTTACAGGTGCATCTGTCAGATATTCCATGAACAACCCCCAAACCCGCAAATAATATCAATAATTGATCTGGCTTGTGAATTAAAATAACGTCATTAATTGTGGAGCCCAAATGTTCTTAAAGTCTATAATTTAGAAATGCTTAATGAACTCCCTTCTTTCCATATTTCAACATAATTCAAAAATGGAATTTTAAAAAAAATCTGTTCTCTCTGTTAATACTTATTCTTAAAAAAGATACTTCTAAGGCGTTGAATGCACTAAAAGTATTGAAAGTATTCACAAATTCAGTTATAAAAGGAGAGAATCATTGCATCCTCAACATCTAAATTAGTATTGCCAACTTACAGGGGAATATAGCACAGATAACAATTTTAAGATGCATTCCATTTCTGTATATAGACTAATTTATGCAGTCTCTTAGCTAATTTTTTTGTCCTTTCTTAAGATTGAGGAACATTTTATAGAAGAAACCATGTTAAGGGGTATAAACTGATTTGTTTAAACTTGATGACTTCCTGTATTGTCAAGGCCTAAGGTGTTTAAACACCCCTAAGACAACTCCAGATAAAGTGGTGGCCTCTTCTCACTCAGAGAGAAAACAATTGTTTGTGGTACTCAGTGTTTATCTAGGCAGAGCATCAACTTCCTTGCTGTGCTAGAGCCTAATAGCTCCCTTAAATTTCCACGTTTTTATTTGAACACAAATTTTCCATGGAATATTTCTAATTGTGAGTAAACCCACTTTTGAGCCCAATGTTTTATATCATTTGCTAAAATATTGGCATCAAATAGTGATGTGTGTTGGTGCAAGGAACAGCTTGCACAGGACCCTCTCTACTCATATCTCCTTTCCAGTAATTTCTGCATGGCCTTTTTTCCACAGAATGTTCCTGGAATAGCAGGATACACCACATGCTCTAAGTGAGGGCATTTATTTGAAGATATCACTGACTGAAGCAAGAATATAATAAGCTGAGATGAGTTTCAAGGGGGGAGCTGACTGAGGGAGAATCCAGAAACATCATCTTAGAAGGAATCCAGAGAGCTTGTAACCAGTAATTAATTACACAATCAGACACTTTCATCCCAGCCCTGTGTTAACCTTTGGAGCTGCTTCAGGTTGCAGCAGATATTCCAGTCCCTAAATTCATGCATATGTTATTTTCCAACCACATTTGACTGGTGAACTTCAAAGAAACACACAATCTGCAAGCAGGTCATTCTTTCCCGAGCTAAGGACTAGTCAACAACATTAACCTCCCCCCCTACTAAAAATAAGTATTCCTGCTTCTGTTTTTGACTGACAGAAACTACAACACATTAGAGTCCTTTTGGATTCAGGCTAGAAAAGCAATCTAGGAAAACAAAGTTAAAACTTCACTTAAATACTTATGAATATCCTCCCTGTTCTGTGTCTCAAACCAGTTGATCCATTACGTATTAATACAGATGTAACATAATACCTGAGCATTTCTGCACTCTGAACATTAAATGCAGTAAATCAATTTTAAATCAGTCTCTGTGATCTAGATGTCTGAGAAGAGCTGTCTTAGAAAAGGACACAGGCTAAGAATGTTCATATGTATGATGTATGTACATGGCGTTTTTCTAAGTGTTCTGCTGAGTTTTAGGTGGAAATAAGCATTTGATAAAGAGTGAGAGCTCTGAACTGAGGTTCCTAAGCAAACAACCCCCCAGAAAAGTTAATCCCAGAATGACAGCCTTTGCATTGTGGGTTATTTCCTTAGTTTTTGTTTATGTTGAAAATTTGTCTGAATAATTAAGCATTTGCAAGGCAAATAAGCAGTAGGACTCTTCAGCCTCAGCTGTTATTGCATGCTGTTCCTTTGAACAATATTTACCATGCAACAAGAGAGAAAACAAGGAAGATCCTGTGGTTCCTGACAAATGCTGCTAATGAGGGTTCAGACCCTTGTTTAGCCTTTGCAGCATCTCCTTAATAGGCAGCTGAATGCCACCAGCTCCTCAGCCACTGCATTTTAATTACAGCTCGAGCCACTGCAGAGGAAAGAACTCACAGAGAAATCGACTTGTCCCTAATTTAATTTTTCGTGGTACTCTGACCCTTTAAAAGCAGACTTTGCTGAAGTCCACAGGAGTCTGGGCAGTGTCTCCCACAGGAGGAGGAGCCCAACCATCTGCTCTGCATGCCTGACAAACAACTCAATTTTATTGGTGTTGCCTCTTCTCCAGTTTGTGCTACTTAACATTCTGCTGGTGCTGCTGCAAGACGGCTCCTGAGTGCCTCAGAGTCACTCAAATGTCAGGATTTAGAGCTGCTATTCCAAACCAGAATGGCTGCAGTTAACACCACTGATTTCCCTAACCAAAGTCTAGTTTTGGAGTGCTGAACCTCTGCTGTCAGGTGGAGTTTGTCCCTCACTATCAGCAGCACATGAAGAATCATCTGAAATTCTCATGTCTTAAAAATACTGCAGTGATAGACTGAGGGAAAATAATTTGAAAGTCATTTCATCACATCTTTCCACTGGATGAATCTGTTACAGGTAATAATTTTGTGGCAGCAGAACAGCATGATAAAATCTAACTGCAAGAAATGAAAAGGCAAGATATTTTAAAATACTAAAATTAGCAAATAATGCCCAGCAATCCAATCGTATTGTCCCAAACAGGTGACATTTCCTTGTGACTTTTATGTCTGTGTGCTGGAGAACTAAAATTATTTCATGCCACCCAAAGGGATGGATCTACCAGAAGCAAGTGTTTCCTCACCTAGCATTGCTTTGCTGCAATCCAGACAGATATCAAAGAGCCAGAGAAAATCTTCACAAGCTTTTTTGGGCCTCTTAGCAATTACAGAGATTGAAAAAAGGGTAGGAATTTTGATAGGCCCCATTCCCACACAATTGAGTATCAGAATTCACTGAGAAGATGGGTCTTTGAGTAAAGCCTACTTTTTTATTCTTGAAGGGTCTGTCTTCTGCAAAAAAAAAAAAAAAAATGTTTGAAGATCTTTTATTCAAAGAGAACCTGATTACTGGTTTTTACTGAAAAGGTGTGTTACTCCCTGTTTTATCAGAAATGGAGGGTCTGTGATGATTAGAAGAAAGTAAGCAACAAGGCAAATTGAGGTAAAAAATGAAGGAGAAATTAAATGTTGAGCTAACTTAACACCATAACTCATTGTTTGGTTATGCAAATCATTCAATATCAATTACTGGGTAATTATTCAGAGGGCAAAAACTCAAAGACTCCCATAAAAGTTAGAGGTGTGAAACCTCTGGAATTCATTAAGCAAGATGAGAGCTCACAAGGTGGAGTTTTAAAAATCAAGGTGCCTTATTGATTAATGAAATAGCAATGGCTGTTAAAAGCACAGAAAATTAAAGAAAAAATAAAAAAAGTTTAGTTTTCCAAATATTATCTCTCCCTGGTTATTATCAGAAAGAAAGCCTTCAGCTGATAAGGGAAGGCAGGAAGAAATGAAGAAAAAAAGGCATTATTAACTAAGCCACTATTTTGCTAAAGTTTTGACCAGAGGCTAAATAAAAGTTCAAAATTACATTTTGCCTGGTGCTCCAAACCAGGGAGAGGACAACAATAATAAAAAAGACATTTTGTACAAAATGTGTTCAACATCTGCCAGCTCTCACAAGCTTACAGACAGAATAACCACACATGGAGCAACTGAGGCACAAGGACTGTGCCCTAATCGCTGAGAGTTTATCCATAGCACAATGATATATTCAGAGGACTCAAACACAATTTTTTCTATTCAGTTTTTATTGGCTGAACTAGTAAAAGTTTGTTGAATCTTTCGTGTTTTGGCCCAGAAAACAATACACCACTTAAAAATGGTTTTTCAGAACTTAATTTTGCGAAAGAGTCATTATCTCCAATGGTTTTTTGACTAGCAAAAGGTGTTGTGTGGCACAGAATGCAGCATCAGTTCATTTCTTATTAGGGAAGTACATCTTTATTATCATGAGATACTAAAAAAGAATCGAGTTGGGATGAACATGTTTTGTTGTTTGTTTTGTTTTTTTTTTTTAAGAAAACAACACCAACTGAATCATTCTAATTACAGTTTCCAACAGAAGTTTATTAAAAGATGGAAACCCCCCTGGAAGAGGTGCTCTGAGCCCTGTTGTATGAGTTATTTATGGGCACATAAAGCTTCTCTTTATGACATAAGTAGACAACTATTTCTCTCTGGCAGAAATACTTTGTGAAATTTAGCACAGTATACAAGGGTTTCAAAATTTCTAATTACCAAAATGCCAGAGATTTTGAATCATTATATAAGGTACATCTTCCAAAAGGAAAGCATGATAAATCTACCATCTAGCCTTTTCAAAAAGCATTAAAAAGGACCATAATTCACAGCAGAGGTGTATGCACAGACTGCAGAGGAGTCTGACTGAGCAAACAGAAGCCTAGAAGCCAATTTACGACCGAGCAGCTTGATCTGTCCAGAATTAGAATAAATACCCCATTAAAACCATGCTGTCAGGCTGTAACTAAAGTGGAAAGCATGCTGAGACAGAGTTCTGCTACTTCACTGCCACACCAAGTCCAAAAGCACTGGCAATTTCTGTGGGCTTTACACAGAAACCTGAAGGGCTTTTGGAAGAGCAGCAGCCCCTGCTTTTCATAGCAGGCTTTATGGCCACAATAATTCTCCTCTCTTTTCAACAGGGTGGTGCCTCTGAAATCTGGATGGGAACAAAAACACCCTCCCTGAGGGGAAAGGGGGAAAAGGGGCTCTGTGGGGATGAAGGTTTGGACAGGCAAAGGTGAAACATCCCAGGTGGCCAATTCCTTCTGGTTCCCGTGAGCAACAACAGCAGCAGGAATATCAACTTTAGTTCATGGCAAAATAATCTAAGTCCCTTCACATGTTTCAGTCTCCTCCTCCAGGAGAAAGAAATGTTCCCTTCACATGTTTCAGTGTCCTCCTCCAGGAGAAGGACATGGTCCCTTCACATGTTTCAGTGTCCTCCTCCAAGCCACCATGTTGTCACTAATCTTTTAGTTCCTTTAAACAAAGCACAGACTGAACTATTTCAACAAAAATCAGTTTTCCCAGTGCAATTCCCAGCCTAATTCCCAGGAACTGTCAGGGGTTTCCTGGTCTCTGAGGAAGAATTTTCAGCTCTTCTGTCACCTGAGTTGAACCTCCCAGGCTGGCTGATTTTAACCTCCCTAAGCACACAATAACGGCTGATTCAAAAAGCAAACTTTTGAGCTTGTTTCAGTAAACACAATAATTTGCCCAGTGCTATAATAAAAAAGTGATCAATATCCTGCAAGTTCCTCTTTGTAATTCAGGTGATTTACCAGCTTCAGCCAGGAAAATCTAATGACCCCATTCTTCTGTGAAAAATACGGCACTGCCTTACAAACAGGTCATAAAGTGATAACTATTCAACTGAAATACTGAAATTACTTTTAAAAAGTCAATCAATCAAGCTGAACCCAATGACAAATTTACTTCATTTTTTACTCTTCTTTCTTTTGTAATCTAAAAAAATCCAAATCAGGATTATTTTGTAAAGATAAATGTTTGCATGGAGTCATAACAATCGCATTTTTTTTTTACAGAATTTTTTTTTGCTGCTTCAGGTTTCACCTCCAATTCACATACACAATTTAAATTATCCTGCGTCTAAAACTTTACAGGCATCTTCCTGGAAGACAGAACTTGCTGTTCTGAAAGATCTGGAGGCACACTCAGCTTTCACCTGAGGATGCTGAAGACAATCTAAAAAGTCATCCCACTGACTGACATTTCAGAGGGCATTAAACCAAACCTGCAAGAATGTCACCTGTGGGTCCACAGGGAGCAGAGAGTGCACACTGCATTTTATGCAGAAAGATGCAAGCTGCAGAGTATTACTTATCTTGGTTAAAAAAAAGAATAGGCAAAATGACTGAATATTTATTCAGAAATAATCAGGCAAAACTAAATTATTTCTCTTAAGGTGAGATGTTTAAAACAATGTTTCTATTTTAGTCTTTTTTTTTTTTTTCATCAGCCTAGGATATGAGATTTAGAATTACACTTTGCTCCTTCTGATTCATGTGTTAACCACCTTGTTTGTTCATTTGTTTAAACAGAGCAATGCAAATTTGAATGCAGAATTTTGCTTTCAAATTCTGCGCCCGTTTTCTACCAGCCAGTTTATCAAATAAAGGGTTCGGGAGAAACCAGCATTTCTCAAAACAAAGTGGAAGTGTGAATGTATCTCAGAGGTGCATGAGGTCAGTGCACATTGTCCTCCTCACATAATTCCTCTTCCAGCCTTTGTTTGTTCATTTATAACCCCTGAAGTCTAACGCTTGAATTATCCCATTGTACACATCAACCACTTGACAGATTGCTTTAGTAAAACTCTTGTGTGCCCTGGCTTTCCTCCCAGGCTGCCAGCAACAGTTTACTAAAAAGGCTGATGAGTTCCTTGAAGTTCTCCCGGATAAATAAAGTGCAGAGCAAGTTTGCAGTGCCCAGGACCATCCCTGCAAAAACCCCACACGGGCTCTTCACAAAGCAGAGCAGCCCAAGGTGCCAGGCAGGAGGAAAAGCTGCTGCTGGTGCAGCATTCTGTCACACAGGGAGCAAAATGTTCACACTTGAGGATCTCCTATTTAATGACACATAATTATTAAGACACTTCTTAACAAAGCTCCTTGAAAGAAAGACCTTTTTGTTTGTTTGTTTGTTTGTTTGTTGCAATCTTTTGGTAATAAAACACAAAAATAACTAGATTTTTTTTTTTCCTTTAATAGAACCTTGGGTGATGTCAGTGACAGATGCTGGTTACATAAATACTATCGTTGTTGTTGTTAGAAATGAAAGGATGGGACTATTTTTGGGTTAAGAATGATTTATTCTTTAGATAACATTAGTTTTAGAGGTTGTGAGATTTTAAAGGAGTAAGCTATTGGTCATAGCTTAAAAGTAGTTACAATTTTCTTTGTTAGAAGACAATATATAACTTTTTAAACTAGTAGACAGTTGTCACAGGATTTCTTTTGCTTTTTTAACTTACTAGCTTTACTTACTTCTGCTGTACTAAAGTACATTAAATAAAGTACATCATAAAGTACATATCTAAAGTACATTAGATAAAAGTACATAAAGTACATATCTAAAGTACATTAGATAAAAGTAGCTACTTTTATCTAATGGGTTTCTGTCTCACATCTATATATATGTTTTTATTATAATTGCTAAACTCAGCTTATTCTGTACAACCATGCCCCAACATTATAAACTCTTTATTGTCTTACCTAATACACTTTCTTACTTACTTAAGGCATATTCTCACTTATAACTATAGAAACATTTATGATTTTTCTGCTTAATATCTGTGTATTGTGTTTTTATATCAATTTAAGCATCTTCTGAGGCTGAAGATCAGATATTTTAGTGTTTGTGGAAGCTTCTGTTTTTCTGATTCCCACAGAATATCTGTCTATGTGCTCACCTGAGATACTGCCTGCAAAACTCAGCAGACACGCAGCAGATTCCCAAATCCAAGTGTGGCCCTGGAAGGAGTGCATCAACTGCACTGAGTGAGCTCTGAGTTCAAGCACCAGAATGCAACAAAAATTGCCTTTCCTGTGTTTTCAAAAACATCAGAGCTGCTTGGAGAGTGATTTTAATGAATTGCATCCTCCCATCAACACAAGGCTGGTAGGACAGCAGAGAGTGGGAAGAAAAGTAAAATAAGAAATGGAAAAGGAGCAAATAGATCCTGAGGTAGATGGCATCATGTAGGGAAGGAAACATCAAATTTCAAGGCAGGTGGGGATATTGCAAGGGACAAAGTGCAATTAAAAAAAGAGAAAAATACCAGCCTGACTTAAATGTCAGCAAATTAGCTCCTGGCATTGCTCTGCTGTTTTGGTTGCAGAATTTTACCTCAAAATCTCTCAAAAATTTTAGTGCAGCTTAACATGTTAAAAAGAAAAAAAAGTCAAATAAACTCAACATAAAGGTTATGACATTTGATGACATGCTGCACTGTTCTAGGTAAGATCCAGGTAGAATACCAGCTGATTACTTGGATAAACTGACCCAGGAGAACCAGGAGAATTCCTGCAGGGAATCAGACATCCCAATGTTAGAATTAACTGCGATGTTCACTAATTTCATGTTCAGTGTCAGCAGCCCCAGAAATTGTAGCCATTTATCTATTTGACGTACTCTAAAAGTCACAATCTCCTCTGATTTGAATCCAGTGTATAAATACATCCCCTCTTTGCAAATACACGGCACATAATGACAAAGAAGCCAGATTTGGAAAGCAGAGGCATGATCTTCATTTGCTTTTCCATATTCCCTTCAAACTCTCTGCCCTTCTCCCAGTCCTCAGCGTGACCTTTCCCAAGTGCACCTCTGCTTGCTCCTCACCCAACACCTTCCTCTTGCTCCTGCTGCCTCAGGACAAGACCCAGTCTTTGTACAGTCCCAATTCAGATGTGCCAAACCCCTATTTATAAAGTATTCACCAAGACTGAAACTGAAGTTATCTTCTCCAATACAGAATTGCTGATTTTCTTCATTCCACGTGGGCCTACTACCAGAAAATATTGATTTCCCAAGCAGCAAAAATGATAAGTTCCATGAGGTGTATATATAATACTCTGCTACAATTTTAATCCATCTGGGTTTATATTATATTGCTGGGATAAAATCCAGGCACTTTTCTGCATAGGATCAAGGCCTACTTTCTGTTTCCAGGTATACCAAGGTTTATTATGGTTTAAAGAGGCAATGTATCCATGATCACATTTCATCCCACATTGATATTGTTTTTCCCCTTCATATTCCTTTTCAATCCCTTTTATATATTAAGTTATAAGCTGGTTTTATCTTATTTTTCTTGGCTTTGGGAGTTTCTTGTCAAATACACCAGATGTTCTTGTACCATGATTATATACACTTAAGCATCATAAGAAAGCAAATTAAATTTAGCACACAAAGCCTTTTGCTGTACAACTTTTTTCAAAACAATCTTTGAGGTTGTTTTATGCTGTTTATATAAATATAATTGAATTTTTTTTTATATCTCTCAGTGTAACCCTGTATACAACCTACCCTGGAGGTCTTGAAATACTGTGTTTTTAACATGCAGCAGTTACCAAAAGGGAGAATGATTAATCCACAATATCATCCTGAACTCTGCTTTTATTTTTGCTGGCTTCATCTTCAGAAGTGTCAAATACAGGAAAGATCCACACAAATGTAGAAGAAGTGAAGAAAAGTACCGAGGGTTTCATGCACGTGTTCAACATTAAGGAATGGATTATTTTCTTTGTAAAAGGGATCATTAAGGAAAGAATGCTTGTGCCACATAAATAATGATGAACAGGGAAACACAGCACATGAGATATTTGTATAATAACACAAGATGAGGTGATTCATCAAGAAGCAAAATGTAGCACTCTGCAAAGTGAATCTAAATGCTAAATAATCATTCACTATTTTAAGGCAGGGGTACTGCTTGCTGTCTTCAAAGTTTTCTTTTAAGAAAGTGTCTTCATAATTAAGATTGAAAAGGTGATTTTTCACTTTGCTACCTCTGATTTCTGCTTTACATGGCACACAGATTTTCTAAGTCCAGAATGCTGCAACTTACTTGTCCTTTCCTAGACAAAAACTCTTGGGTAAGAATGAATCAAGAAAGACACACAGAACTCCTTCTCCACTGAACTGAGAATTATCCAGCAAAATTACATTCCCAGGCATTGCCTGGGAAATTGTTCACAGGCCAAGTGAGGATTCTATTTTTTAAAGTAAGCACCAAAATGCACCTACCTGCTGTCGAATTTCTTCTTCCATCTTCACTGGGGACCCCAGCTCTGCCACTTGCTTGACCCCTTCGCTGGCATATCCTCCATACTCCCACAGGATGTAGTTCTTGGAGTGAGAGCTACCAATGATGGCAGACCAGTGGTTGGTGCGTCCTTGCCGGGGGGGAAAAACCAAAATAAATTAAATCAACCATCCAGACAGCCTCAAAGCCTAACTCCTGACTTTAATAAAGTGCTGAAGTCCCCATTCCTGAGGCTTTTGCATGCTGCCACTCCTCACTACACCCATACACATCTTCAGAGTAGTGAGGAAAAGCCAGTGACTGACAGGAATGGAGCTTAAGGCAGCCCCTCAAAACAAATAGGCCTAGAACAGTTTTTCCTCACCAAAGATCTCACTTCAGGAAATTTAAGCAACTTTCAATTAAACCTTTCTATGTCAAATATTTTTGGGAAGGAAACCTGCAAGGGAAGACTTCAGTGGTCACCCTCAGTTTTAAAAGGAAGTTTTTTCCTTACTTAAGGTAATGAAGAAGTAAATTTTTCTGTATTCACTTCTATATACACTGAGTTTTCTTGCTCAGATTTCTCATAATGTAAGAGCTGTAGAGCTAAGCAAAAGGATTCCCATTCTTGTTTCTTGTGTTGTTGAACAAGGAAAAAAAAGAAAAAGAAAAAAGAAAAAGATGTTAGGGAAGTGTGATGGAACTGAAAAGAGAATTGAGCAGAAATAAGGAGTCACAGAAGTCCCACAGTCCTGGAAATAAAAATGAATTCACTTAAGTGTCAAGTAACCTTCTGCAGATATATGGGCTTAAAGGAAAAGGGTGAGAAAATGAACTGCTAACATAAGCAGACAGTCTGGTAACAAGGCAAAGACTACAGGAGATGAGGGAGTCAGAATGATGGAGTGAGACAATGTTTAACGTTTTTCTTCGCAATGCAAAAGGTAGAGAGCAGCAGTAAAAACAGCTGCAAACTGAATAATGAATGAAAAATGAATAACGAAGTAAATAAAAGGAATGCAAATTTAAGATGTGAGAGGTGGAACAATGAAATTGAAAAGGACAGTGCAGAGAATTGTATAAAGTCAGATGCAGGAACCTAATCATGGGAGAGTAGGAAATAGATTAGAAATAAAAAATGAACACCAACAGCAGGGGAAAAAAGATAGAAAAATGTAGGAAGCAGAATAGATAGATGAGGGAGATGGCCTAGCAGAGCAGCAAACACAGCCTTCATAGCTTCCCTAGTCCTAAACTTGGACCAAAATACACTTACAGAGCTCTGAATGTAGCAGTCCTGATGTTTTCAGAGTCAACTAAAGTGAATCAGTAATTGAGACCTATGTGTGGAAAAAAACAAAACTAAACCTTCCCTCCTCCACAGCTGAAGAGGAGCTGGTTTCTTGATCTAAGACCTAGCAATGGTTCCTGAAATCTACAGTGGCACCTGCCAAAGCCCAGGGAGATGCTGGGATGGGAACTCCATCCTCTCTTCCTGGCACAGGGGTCTGGCTGTCCCACAAGCCACGGACAGCAGCTCGCCCTGAAACACAGCTGATGCCTCAGGTTTTAGCTTTTTCTATTTTTCACATTCTGTGCTGCTTTGGTGTGTGGGTCTGGGCTTCACATGAGGGGATGGTGAGCTCTGTGCACAGAGGAGGGAGACAAAACAATTCCTGCTCCAGCTGGGCACCAAGGACAAATGATCCAAACCTCAGGCCCAAGAGCACAAACAGCGTGGGCTGGAGAGAGAAAAACAAGGATGGGACTGCATGAGCTGGAGCTGCAGTTGGACAATTAGCTCCAATATGCAAATGTACTAAAACTTAAAAAAATGTGAGATCTCGTGACCAAGCCCTCTTTTGCTTCCACCTTGGAGCCATCCAGGTACTGCCAGGGTGTGGCCTTTGAAGGCTCTTCAATAAATATCCACTTTATTCCTCTTAACTCCATCTAGCCTCAGTTCCAGCTCCTTAAGGCATCACAGGAAGTGACACCAAAGCTTTTAGAGAGAGAATAGTCCCTACAGAACAAAAATGTGTCACCACAGAGAGGAATCTGAGTGCCTGTAAGTCTTCAGTCAAAAGGAGAAGGGATTGTTCCCTGTGCTCCCTCCTTGTCCTGACCAGGACAGGAACATCTGATGCCTTTGCAATCAGGGCACAGCCTGTTCCACCAAACAACCCTCCCTAAGATACTGACTCTGCAGAGAAAGCACCTGGCCACTCCCCTGCCCAATGAGCTGCTCAAAGTCCTACCAAACCCACCCTAAACTTTTCCCCAAACTCTGCTTCACTTGCAAATGTTTCACTCCTCACCTCAAACCATCCCTTTCTTGCCGGAACAAAGAGACAGCTTGATATTTCCTAGGCTTTTATCTCTGACCATCAAAAACCTCCTCTGCGTGACACAATCTGAGCAGCACGAGGCCAGAGCTGTTTTGCATCCAGTGTCGCTCTCCAGCACTGACAGCTCTCCAGTGCTGTTATTTCACTTCATTCTTGTAGTTCTGAGTCGTTTCTCAAGACACTTACATGTGTGTTTTTGCAGGAAAATCAAGGTGCCATCACGACATGAGAATTTACCCTCTGACACGTTTCATAGATGTGTGCTCATATCGTATCATGACGACGAGCATATGGATTTCTGTTGTCAAAAATGGGTGGTACCCAGAGAAAATAAATGCTTTGCACAAAGTGCATGCTCTTTAGGGTTTTTTAAAGCAACTTAGTAGATAAAGAAAAGATGTGAAACACAAAGTTTATTATCTGCTTTCTAGTCCGACCTTACTGGTGGTACAAGAATACAGCACAAATTTTTATGTGGTGGCTTGGCAAATAATTAGTGATTTACCACAGTCCACAACGAATACCATTTTATTTTAATGTAATTACTGCACAAGCTCAACATTTTTAAGAATAATGCCAGCGACTATGTTTCATTTTTAACATCACTTTATTTGGATGAGATCTTTCCCTCTACTTTCAGAAATTTTAATGCAAAATCTTATTGGCTGTTATTGCTGTGATTAATCATGCAAGTACCAAATGGTTATTATTTTTTCACTTTTCCAGTTTAACTAAAATATAGATTTAATTCACCACTTTGTAACTGGGGAGAGAGAGCAGGCAAACCATTGCAACTTGTTTATTTTCCACCATGCAGCCATACTTTTCATGAGTTCACCAACTTGGATGTAAAACAAAAGGCCATTTATGCCCAGTATTACATCACCAAGCCACAGTAACTTCATGGCTTTCAGTCCTTCTCTCATGGCCTATTTCTAACCACCAGCTGAATCCAAAGTTCACACTCAGCAGATATTTAAATCACCCAATGGCCTAAAAGAGCATTCCTGCAATTATTGGCTTTGCTTATTTTATCTCCCCAATATTATGCTGACCAATAATATTTGAACAATGCTCTGCTTCAAACTCAACACAAGCAACGTTGCTTAGGCTGTTAAAATTTGAGCTGATACAAACCATATTTGAGGTATATGAGGATATTCTGACGCTGTGACAATAATATTTTTTTTTCAATCAACATAAAAAAGCCCCTATAATAAACATCAGCCACAGAAAATGTAACAGAGTTTAAAGACCTGTAAATATGACTCGTATTCTTAAATACTTTCCTGGTCTTTTTTTTACCCACAGACTGTGGAGTTAGTAATGAAAGACCAGATAGATAATACACAATTTTGTAACTTCAGCTTTTTACAGATACTTGGGTAACTGCAGAAAGCAAACTTGCAATGAAAATACTGATTCTGTAGTTTAGACACTTAAAAACCCAGACAGGCCAAGTTCAGGAGGTGTTTTTTATCTGGGTATTCAACCAAAGACAAAGAAAACTGAGCATTGATAGATATATAAATAGATAGGTAGATAGAATTAATATCCTATAATAGAATAGAATAGAATAGAATAGAATAAATATAATATAAATGATTATTATATGTTATCATTATTATATCATTATTTAATAATATAATACATATATAAACACACAATTAATATCCTTGGACACCAGGATTCAAAACTCACCAAATTTGACTGAAATAATTCAGAATACTTTGCACTAAAACAGACTAGGTAGACTGGCATTGCTGAAAAACCAAAATATTAGTGTGTTGCCTGTCCTTTGTGACCTTTTTCTTAAAATCTCATTTCCTACCTCTACATTATAAGCCATTCTAAGCTTTCAATCAGAAAAAAAAAAAAAAAGAAAGGAACCTCTCTCCCCACAAAGATATCTTGCAAATATAACTTCACACACGTCTTAGCTCCAAATGTCAGGCCAATCAATAGAATGTACTGGTAATGTATAGTGCAGAAAGATCCATTGATTTTCAATGCTGAGTGCCAGCAGGATTCCATAAATGTCATAATTCACACTGCTGAGCTGTAAATAAGTGATGCTGCGTCACACAAACAGCTCCAACCCTCCTCAGGGCCCCCACTGTGGTACAAGCAAAAGAGTGATACTCACGTGGAAAATCTTTGGGATGTGTTTTTTCCGACCAGTTTCCATAAAAAGTCAGCCTGTATTTGGCAGTACCACAGGCACAACAGTCCAAGATGGGTTTGTCAGTCACACCTTCCGAGGCTGAGTCTGAAAAAGCATCAAAGCACCCGTTGAAAATGGCTACAACTCCAAACCAGCGAGGACAGTGAAGCTGCCATAATAAACACTCCAGGAAATAAATCTGAGTTAAACGTGGGTTTGTTTGTTTTTTTTTTTTAAGTTAGTTTTAAGTTTGCTGTTAGACTAAACGACAAGCCTGAAATATCTGTACCATACTTATAAGTGGATGGAATGATTTAAATCCACAATGTTCAATTAGAAGGCATTGATATTTCAGTTATCTGCAGATTCAGAAGGGGTTTGTTTCTGGTTGTTATCTGAGAAGGACAAACCTCAGATGATCTCAAAATGCAACAGGCTTGAATTTTCTGAACAGACAAAGCAAATGAATTCTCCAGTGAGATGCAATAACCAAGTGCAACATTTAGGTTTAAGAAAGGATGAAAGAGCTCAGGATTCAATAACAGACTGCCCTGGAAACCAATGGGTATCACACAAAGAGCAGGTAAAAAATTGCAAGTAGCACATTTAGGGGGAGGCAAGGAGGATTTTATGAGATGGAGCACATGTGATAATAAAGAGCATAACTGAATGGAAGATACCAAATCTGAACCTGGGTGAAACTGTCCAGGACCTCCAAATTTTAGTTTGAGACAATGTGTTAAGAGAAAAATGCAAAATGCAGTGAGGAGGTCAGAAAGATATTTTACTTTACCTTACCTTGTTCACAAATTTTTTTGGTGAGAGAGCCCTCATCTTGAAAATAAATTATGCGCTTCTGCACAATACTGGCTCTATAAAGGGGAGGGAAAAAAAAAGTTTGAAATAAGTTTATTTCTCAAAGAAAAAAAGAAAATGAGTGATTAATGACTGCTAAGCCATGGTTATACTTCCCTGTACTGACAACACAACATGGGATTACAGATAATATTTTTATTTCGGCTTGCATTTTAATTTCATCACATTTTACAGAAACCTGAAATACATTTACCTCTACAGAAGTGGTCATAGGCATATGGTGAGGACCTGTGCTCTTGAAATGCATGACAGACAACTGAGCATTCCATATTTCGATCAAATCTTATATTAAAATACTGAAGTTGTGTTCAATTTCAGTCAAAAAATAGCACAGCTATAGCGAGCAGCTGTTCATAGGAAATTACATGGCATTCTGAGGAGATAAGTACTTCTGATATATGACAGCAACTCAGTGCAAATATCACGTAAAACAGAAGTTAGGAAAAAAGCTGGCATAAGGTGCAGTCTTTGAAAGCAATTCACAGGTTCCAAAAGACAAGCTGCTTTAAAATTAATTAAATCTGGAATATTTTATTGAGGCTTATAGTTCAAACAAAATGCAAATTACTAAACCTCGGTGCCTCAGTTCCTCAGCTGAGGGGGCTGGATACATTTAGTGCCAAATAAACTTTAACTACATTCCTTGACCATTTAAAAGTATATCAGTTTAATTCACATGCAAGCTTTATCTTCTTTCCATAAGAAAAAACAGGTTTTGGTTAAATCCAAAGCCAATCTATGGACAGAGAGCCTCCTGAGGACAGCATGCTGTGGGAGCTGGCACTCTTCCTTGTTTACCAGCACAAGTACACATTCTTCCAGCAACATTTGGTACCATCACTTGTATTTAACACCAAACAGCAAGGGCCAATTTCTTGTCTTCCTTCTGTATTAGGCAAATAATTATCTTAATCTTTCTAGAACTATTCCTCACTCCTGACAGGCGAGGAATGAAAAAGTGAGAAGAAAAGTGAGACTGTATGTGCTTAGATGTGTTGTTGCAGGCGTGTAACCCCCATAAAATTATCAGAAATAAGATGCAATTTTGCTGTGCTTTCTTTGCCAAGATGCAAGGCCAGCGTAGGAGAGAAGGAATCCTTCTTTTCACCTTACAAAGTACCCAGGAGAACAACTGGGTTTTGCAAACCTCTTAAAGCTACGTCAACCTGAAAAGGGTGCAAAAAACTCTTAATCCTTCCTGAGAAACCTTTTTCAGGGTTTCTAAGAAGAAATAAATGGGGAGAAAAAAAAGAAACAAACACAATTACCAGAGCTACTGCTAGGGGAATAAGAGCCCAATGGCCAACCTGTGACAGTGACATGCTCCTTAACGTTTCCAGCCTTCAAACTGAAAGCCAAAGCCAAATTTAGAATCTTTTTGGATGCTTCATTGCAAGGAGACAGAAACTGGGGGCACAAGAAATGCCGTGCAGATACAAGGAAAACCTCTCACACCATGAGGCGAATCAAAGAGATTTAACCCTGGAATGGGCTGCCAGTTTGTGCAACATCCATCTCTGGAAATATTCAAAACTTGATCAGATCCATGCCTTGGCAACCTATTGAGGGAACAACCAAACTGATGTTCAACACCTGCTTCAAGCAGGAGAATGGACTAATTGACTTCCAGAAGTCCCTTCCAATCTAAGTTATTCTATTATCTTAAGCCACAAAAATACAAAATCAGCTGTTTGATGAAGATCTCAATTCTGCAGGTAACAAAGGGATTATGGGTTTTTGAGAAACAGTTATTTTAGAAAAAAAAAAAAAAATAGAGCAGGATTGTTTGAAGCCTGAAGTGTACTTGTATTATTCTTTTTGCTGCAGTTAGCTTGTCACTGTAAAATGTCAAGGGAACAGTTCCTTTTCTAATAACAAAAGCCTCACAGCTTTCTAAACCATTGTCTCTTCAGCTGTATTTGAAACTATATGGTGAGCCAATGATTTAAATGGGAGGTTTTGCACTGATTCCAAATGCACCAGGATGGGCACGTTATATGGCTGCATAAATATCAAAAGCAGGCACAGAACTCTACAAATGCTCAATCATAAATCATTTTAAAATATTAACTGCTCTAATAATCAGCTTCTAGACTGAGCACAGACCAAAACAGCTGCTCGGTGTATTTGCTAGCTTTTATAGCTACTTTTGTTCACCTATTTTTTTTTTTAACATAAATTTTATGCTTCTAAAAAAGTTCTGATCTTTGGCCTAAGGATTTTCCCTTTTGGCTTTGAGGCTTACAAAACCAGCTAAAAATGGAATGGTGAACTTCTAGAGAGAGGCAATAAAGCTTTTAAGACTTTACACAAGGTATACATCTGTTTAATTTCCATAAATCCCTCCCACCACTTCAAATGTCCAGTTCTGTCTGAACTTCATGGGAAAGGAGCAATCCAATTGCTTTCCCCCCCATATTAATATATATAAGTGGATCTTCAATTTCTTGTTTTTCTTGTTGACTTTTTTTCTCTCTGACTATCAGAAAATGATGGATAAAGGAAAAAGGAAATAAATTTGACTCAAAAAAACCTGTTTGTTTCCCATTTTCTTCAAGGCAAGGCTTCTGGATTTGTGCTAGAGCTTTTCTATCACCAAAATAAGGAGCAAAATTGCAAGGTACAGACATTGCTACACCTGCCAGCACCTGCTTTACTAAAGAAAACCAACCAAATGAATTGTCCAAAAAGTGTCATTATTTCTGTTTTTCAGTTCTCACATGAAAAGGAAAGAATATGTGGTTACTTCTGTAATATTTGCTTTGGCAATGCCACATTGGAATGTCCCTGTCCTGGCTTGGTTTGGTCAGACCACATCTAGAGGGAAAAAACTGTCTTGAAAGACTTCCATGGGATAAGAAATTCCCTCTGCAGCCCAGCTCCACAATTGTACCATCCTGCTGTGAAAAGTTCTGCCAAAGACACAGAAACTGCATTTGGGATATTGAGAAACAGGAAATGTCATAAACCATAAAAATTCAGGCCAGCCTTGGGAATGCTCTAGCTCATACCAGAAACAGAGGAGTCACTTTGAGGTTTTTTCTTTCTTTTCTTTTTCTTTTTTTTTTTTTCCACAGAAACAGCTTTAGATTGTTTTCCTCACTCCTTTATTCAAATCCTAGCATGAAAAGAAATACTCTTATTTTAAATTACCTCTGTGGGTGTAATGATGTGACAAAAGAAGTAAGGAAGAGGATTTGTAAGAATTGTTCCTATGACATTTTTTAAGCTTACATCAAAACCATTAAGTACAATATTAGAGTTACTTTTGAATAAAAAGATTTTGTCAGAGCTGCTGAGGATACTCCAAGTTTTACTTGGATGTTAAGAAATAATAATAATCTACTGAGTTGCAGATAAGAAACTTTTCCTGCTTTATATTAACTGTGAGTTAACCTTGTCCTACCCTTCTAGCTATCAAAATTATTTTCTTTAATTATTCCACGCCTCACTGATTTAATTACAGTGTGATAAGTTGTTTCCCCACTCAGAAAGCTACTGAGAACAATTAACAGGATGGCAAGTTTGTTTTCCTTTTCGGGTTTGTTGGTTATTTTTGGAGAGAAAGAATTTCTAAATATACCAGTAACTTTAGCACTAGAAAGTGATGTGAAAACCATGAATTTACATCTACTGTAATTTTGCTGATGCTATTGGGTCTTGTCATTCTAATGCATTATGTAGGATGTTCTCATTTTATTTCCTTCTATGTCTTAAAAAAAAAAAAAAAAGCCATCCCTGTGTTTCTGACAAGCACTTACAACGTCAGGGAAAGCACAAACTCCCAGAAGTTTGCCAACAATATTTACTTCTTTTTCTAATATTTAGGAGACTTTTATTAAGAAGAAATTAAAATTCATCTGAAAGCCTACACAACCCTTTAGCCAATAGATGTCCAGCAATTTTTACACTGATAGTATATTTGACAACCACATTCTTCAAAACAATTTCCAATTAGGAAAGTGTGCTGGCTCAGCCAGGACAGGTTCCATCTACACCAGAAGCTGTCAGCTGCCATCACTGACAAGGGTCAACATTCTAAAAATTTGCAGCAAAATATTTCTTATTTAATGCACAACTTAGAAGCTAAAAAAAAAAAAAAGATTCATTTTTTCGTTGTCATTTTATGGGGTTTGTTCCTTAGTTTATTTTTAAGTGTGTTGTTAGAACAGTTTAAACAAACCAACCAGACTGGATATTTGATTTTGGATAAAACACAGTAAAATTAACATGAAGTTTACCAGTGTTGCCATAATTCTCCATTTACATCCCTGCACAGGATGAGGATCTTTTCTCCAATAGATTAGTCCCATGAAAAAACAATAAAACATGTTCACTTCTAAAAACTTCAGTACATAAAGACACACTGGAGTATCCTTCTTCAGGTTCATTTTTTTCAACATTTCACGTGTACTGTCAGAAAATACAACTCAGAGAAGCGGCACAGCAAGAGCAGAGTGCTCTAAAGCTTTTCTTACAAATTTCCTCTTGCTCCCAAATCCTTTGGGTGTCTTCATGTCACACTCAGAGCTGCCACCACACACCTACACAGGAGCTCGCTGACTTCAGGACTAATTTGGCAATCACATTCAATATGTGAATATAATACAACAAAAAGCTCTGGGGGAAACCACAGCTGTACATGCTGTTGTCTTATATTTTCCCTCAGAAAAATCTCTCTGTTCTTTGCTTGAATGGCCACAGGACATAAATATTAAACCAAAATCTTCAGGATAAGAAGTCGTACTGACATGATGATTTCTGACAGGAACGCTACACCTGTTACTTGCAAAAAAAAAATAAAATAAAAAAGAAATTAAAACAAAAAAGCAACATCACTTAAAGCCCATTGCTGTTCATGGGCTATAGATTCACCTGGGATTTTGATAGCCCCCACTTTTTGCAGCAATCTCTTTGAATGTCAGAGCTAAGCATTACAAATTGTACTGCAAAGGAGGCTGGAACACATTGGATAGGACTGAGTGTTTGGAGGAGGGATTTGTCTTGCTATTCTAAGCAGTGATTTTGTAGAGTAGCTGGAAACAATCTACCAAAGGTGGGACTGTATGGTTTTTTCAAGCTAGTGAGCCCAAAGTTCTATTACCCAATAACTCAGCTAATTTGTGATAAGAACCAATGCAAAGCACTTGTGTGCTAACTAACAAATCCTAAAAACAAAGTGAAAAAATGAAGCAAAGTAAAAAACCCTTATTGAGCTGCAATTTATTTCTGCTTAAGGTCTCTGCAACCTGTATAACACTTACCCACTTGCACAAGGAACTTAAATATTTAATTTCTTTAGGTGTTCAAACCATGCCCCTTTTGCCAGCCTGTTTTACCTGATGTGGCAGGGTGGGGAAGAAAACCAACCACACAGGCAAAAGCCACATCTCAAACCCTCACAGATGTTCCTTCACCTGTCCCCAAGTTCCCTACCTGACTTGAGGTCACTGCTCATTTTAATAATAATAATTTTGCCATGATTGCAAAGCCCACGTGGCCAGCTGAGACACAGCAAAAGCATATTTTCCCTTTTACAGCATTGCTTTTAATCTTTATATTCTCCTCCTCACTTGAGTCACCTTCTCCCACTCCAGGTTGGGGCAGTAAAAAAAGAGCCACCACTTTTTTTATATACTAAAAAAGAAAAAAAACCTAGAAGAATAAAAATTTAAACATGACCATAAGCGCCAAGTTAATGAAGCTAGAAAAAAATCCCAAAATTTTAGAAAAATTATTCTACCTTTTTAATATTTATAAAGTATGAAGTAAAAGAATTTGAAGATAAAACAAAAAATAACAGAGCTGTCATTCTCCTACTATTTTTTAAAAAGCTGACAACTAATAATATATTGAAATTATGTTTAAATGAGTAAGTTATTTGCTTGCACAGAAAAAAAATGTATTTATCAAAAGCAATATCCTAACAAAGCCCACCCATTCCTCAAATACTGATTAGTGGATAGTCAATAGCAGGAATCTAGATTGGAATAAAGTATTTGATTTGTTTTCAAATCTGAAAAAAAATCTTCAATTTGAATTGACAGGAAGCTGAAGGTGAATGCCACAATTAATGGAATGAATTAACACCCACTGAAACAAAGATAACTTAATTTAATATTAAAATGCTTAATACTGCTCCTTAAAAGAGACTTTACTGTTATGAATGTATTTCCCTGAGGAAGTTTTTGATGCAATGTCTTTAGTACTCGAGGTTGAGTGGAGCTGGAGCCATCAGAAGAGACTTGTCAGTTCTTTAGTGCAGCTGAGACACAGATCTCATCTGTCAAGAATTAATGCCTGAAACAACTGAATCTCCTCTACCTGGGCTGCTCTGAGAGCTCTGTCTGACAGCTGGGACTGCACAGCCTACTGAACATTCAGCCACATCATGCCAGGAGGTGCTGGGGGCTCGTCTGAAAGACAGGGAAATCAAGAAAATAGAGGACCAATAACAACGTTGTTATTGGTAACTCTTCCCTTTCCCTCAATCTGAAGGGGCACTGTATTGGGAAGAAGGCAAATTCAAATTGTATTTAAGAAACAGCTGAAAGACCACCCTGCTCATGAAACACATAATTATGAAAGACAGATCAAATTAATCCATGAAATTCTTCTGCATTATTAGGGTTGTTTTCAGCAAGCTTCTCCATTGTTTAACTCCTGCTCCTGGCTAAGAACAGTGTTAGAGCAGCGCCTCGAGCTCACACAAATGTTCTCCTTGCCAAAAATTCCTTGCAGTAGGCATTTCTAGCAAACATTGTTGCCAAACTTTGGTACGCAGGTTTTTGGAGAATGCAATGGGAGGGAACTTGTACATCAGGGTCTTCCCACTTCAGCCCTAAAGATGCCAAAATCATACAACCTTCTCATGTCTGATTAGCTGCCAACACCAGTGGCACTGACTGCACTTTGGCTACAGCAGAGCAAGCAAATGATGGAGAAAGAAGAATTGCTAAACACATAAAAATCAAAAAAATACTCTCAGGGATAAGGAAACAGAAGTATTGAAGGGTACAGAAACAGATTAGGTAATGGATCAAAAATTGCCCAAGACATGCACAGGAAGGGTGAGAACCAAGCCCAGGCATATCTCCTTTCTGCAGCGGTGGATTGTCAGACTGTGGGTGTGATTATATTTAAATTATAAATATTAACCCCCCCTAAATCACTCTGGGGCAATGAAGCTCCTTGGAAGATTGTGATTCCTTTTCACGGTGATTTTCTGCATTTTCTGCACAACAACATGCAGCAGCAGGGGTAGGAAACAAACCCTACAGTCTCAAGAAGCTTTTTGCCTCAGTGGGGTTCCTGAGGTCTCGTTGATCCGGATAAAGGTCAGCATTTTATAGGGGAAGTGATTACAACTGTGCTTAGAGGAGCAGGGATTAAGCAAAAGATCCAGGGTCTGCATCTCCCCCAGTCACAGGGACAAGGAGAGCACATGAATAAGACTATTAAAGGAGCATTGTGAACAGTAGCAAGCAGTAATGACAGGGATTAGAGTGATAAATCACCCTTTATATTGAGAAGCAGGCATAGACTAGGTACTGGAATTCATCCCTACCACATTTTATTTGGAACAAAAGTGCGGTTAATGAGATTCTTAACTTCATTAGAAACTCCAAGAGGGAGATGTTTTAATGTGGATAATTGAGATACACCAAATGTGATTAGAGATACAGGATGAAATAGAGATTTCATTGTTCAGAATTTGTGGAGAAAAGCCAGAATTCTACTTCAAGCACCTGTATGGGAAACAGGTGAATCCCTTATGGGTTTGAGATTGACAACCAAGCAGTGCCATCTAAACATTTCCAAATGTTGGTCTAGGCTTTGAAACTGAAGCAGCAAGAAAAACAAATTTCCTGAACTTCTAGACAAAAATATAAGGTGATTTTGTCTATTATAGTGGAGAGTCATTTGTTCCCACCAAACATTCAAACTGCAAGAGACAGAAAAAAATGCTTTGAAAACTAAAACCATAAAATTTCCAGATATACTGATGTGGAGGATGTTTTGAAAACCTAGATGTGTCCCACAGTCTTGTGCTTCTGTTAGGTGACACCTGACTGACCTTCTCCTGAAATCAATTACCAACTTCACTTTCACTTAATCAGAAGGGAATTGCAGCCTGAATTTCTTATGAGGCATGAGTGGCCACTGGAAAACCAGAAAATTATAAGGACAGCACTTAGAACTTTATTCTCACTGAGCCAAGTTGCTTACTGAAAAAGACAATGCAGACAACACATATTCAAGTACCTGTCAGATTTGCCTCCTCTTCAGTTTAGCTTTATTTTACTTACTTGCCTGAACATATTTACATTTTGTGAGTAGAATTGTGTGGCAGAAATACAGATTACTATAACAAAACCAGGAAGAATGATAACTATTTGCATTTCTTTCCCATATTGAAGACAATGTTTTGGCCACAATTAATTCAGAGAAATTAGATAAATGCCTTTCGTTAATATTTTACTGTCTAAATTAAACCTGATGAGCAAGACAACTTCTTTATTAGCAATCATGAGATGGTGGTGCCTCGCTACCTTTGCATGTGGAACATAATTTTTATATGAGCTTCTTGTATCATCATACATCTACTTCAGCCACCATTGCCAGGCAGTTGCATCGTAAGAGAGCACAAATTTATTTCTCTGTATCTAAAACTAGCATATATTCCATTTTCAGAGAAACCTATGGCAAGAAACCGTATGACAGGTAATCTGTAAAACTGAAATGAGTTGGTTCATATTAAGGTTATCATGGGGCTCCACACACAGCAGTGAGAGAGCATCAAGCTCATTATCCCTCTAACGAGCAGAGCTCAGTCCCTCCCTAGACACAGGCCTGTAACCCAGCCCTTTCTGCAGCAAATGAAACCCAGAAACCATTAAAAAAAAAAATCAAATGTGCTTTCTGGTGCATTGCAAGACTTCAAACTACATTCTGCTGGAGCAGTGAACTGATGGAGCAACAAATCCATTTCTTCAGGAAAGCAGGGAAAAGGCGTTCAGGCTGCTGCTGTTCAGATAGCAAAGATACTTAATGCATGTCTAATGATGTAAAATGTGGGCAAAGATGGAAAAAGTGGGCACCTAATTACTGCAAGGAAAAGAAAGGATTGGCCCACCCAATTATTGGTTGAATTTAGTGTTTCAGTCCTTTCACAATAGCCCTAAAATTGTCAACCCAGGTAACAAGAAAGACAAAAGCAATCAATTCCACAGATGGTTCGTGCAAAGAACAATTCCTTTCAGAATTTCTAAAGAACTGCAATAATACAAATAGCTGCTCCTTTAAGGAAGCAAATCAGAATTGATTTTGTGGTGCTTCACGTGAAGCAAAGAGTCAAGATAAATATAGTGTTCAGGTTCTGAGAGCCTGATATTACACACTCTCCAGCTAACAAATGTAAACTCACATGAGACTTGAAAGACTGTTCACCCCAAGGAGGGATGGCCAGAATCCAGCACCCTCATTCATGCATTTGCCTTTTATACTATAATAGAGCTGTGCTTGAAACTGTAGCTGCAAAATGTGCTCTGCAGAGCTGCTCTAGATTTCTGCAGGCATGCAGACACCTCACCAAATTCTTACATCAGCCCGCTAGAAAAATTTTTCTAATGGAAATTTCATCCCATACATGCAGTGTGGCTTCTTACATTTAACTGCAGGATTACCTACATGCCCTCACAGAATACAATCTCGAAATACTAATTGTATTATGAAGAAGCAAGTGACCATTTCTGCCACGTTTATGACTAATTTAGACTTTGTAATGTCTAGGAATTACCAGTGGTTGTAGGATTGAGAACATCCACCACTAATCTACATTCTTTTTTTCTGGGTCAACAGACATTTTGAATAGTGGAGGATCTTGCTAAAGTGTTATAACAGCAGGTTTTGTTAAAGCCTCAATCACTAGGCGCAGGCTGGATAAAATAATTTGTTACTAAAACTAAAAATTACACTACTTATCTTTTTAATTACCTCCTTTCATCATTGCTGTACTCAATTTGCCCTTTGCATTCACTGATGTGCAATGAGAACACCACCCTACTACAGTGAGCAAAACATTTTTGGGCCCACTGGAGTGCTGGTTTTAATATAGAGACCAAAATCTCTTTATGTGTGACCTGCAGAAACAGTATGACATTTTGATTCATGAATAAAATACATCTTTTAAAAATGTATCACATTACATTAAAAGAAAGCCTTCAGTTCCTGACACAAGACAAATCAATTCCTTAACATGAATTATCACGCATAACTTCAGGCAGTTATAAAAAAACCCATTTCAAACATTCAGTAAAAAAAAAAAAGACAATGCTTCTGATGTCACCAATAGTGACTCTCTGTATGTTTTGAAAGGAAATCAAATTATGACTATCATTATTATTTCTATTCCTCTTCTCTCTTTGCTTCCCCTCACAAAATGACAATGGCCTTGAAGTCAAATTAAACATCTGTTTGCAAAATAAACCAGAGCTCTACTGACAGCTGCTGCCGAATGGCAAATGTCCTACAGCTGTCGGGCTCCTAAATTAACAATGATTTTCATTACAAACAGCAGACAACAAGCAAATTACAGAGCTGATTTTTTTTCCTCCATCCTACTATTTCAAATTTATGGAAATGCAGACTCTCCTAGAAACTCAGCCAGAAAGAAATCACAGCTTACTGTTTTATTTCCTCACTTGGAGGGAGTAAAAAGTCAGAGAAAATCAGATTTCAATGCAAGGTACTTCCCAGAACGTCCCTCCTGACGTGTCTTAAATCCTTTTTTGCATTTTCCTCTAGGATATGTAAATAGAATTAATAATTACTTGAGGATTCACCTTTCTCTGATGCAAATTCCGTCAATAAGTATTGGAAAAACATTTTCTTGATTTTTCCTACATCTATTTGGATTTGTTAATGCACAGGTTCAGGGGAAGCTTGATCATAGTACACACTTCTATCACCCAGTAACTTTAGCAGAAAAGGCTTGGGTGGTTCATTAAAGTCCCTTCTGCCATCACTTTTTATGGCTTCCTTATTTATCTTCTAGTCTGGGATCAGAAAGTAGGAACATTAGAAAGCACTGCGCCTCATTTTCCACTTCACAAGACTTTTTGAAGTGCACAATTTGGACACACAAGTGTCCTTAAAACAGTGTTGAGAATCTGGAAGGACCAAGGAACTTGGCGTGGATAATGGTTAGGAAATAAAAATGGAAATTTTAAATGTCCAGTGTGGCTTTGTAAAATGCCAAATTAAGATACAGGTGAATTCTGACTGGTTCTATGTTTGTGTCCACTGTTAAGCTTATTGATTAATTTTTTTTTATTGAAGTATTTCCCCACAAAGTCTGGAGAAAACACAATGATAATCAAAGATGTAACTGATATCACTGTCTTGTGATAAGGCATGTTGAATTTTTCCAGTGCCTGAATTCCTACCCCACTGCACATCAAAACACAATCTTTTTCTTTGTTACGAAACAGCTTGTTTTACAAAAAGACATTTGTGAAAAAAACAAAATTTACATGGACCAATGAAAGTAACTGCACATGCCTTCAGTTTACCACAAATTGTGCCGTGACACTAATTTTTTTTTTTTTTTAATATGAAATTATTGTAATCACTTTCAAGGTAGAGTGTAAAAAAGTTTTAAAATATTATCTTTCATAATAAAGCCATAACTACATTCCTCCTGTTGCTAGAGAAAGACCACCACCCTTCTCCTTACTCTGTTTTTCTCACTGTTTTTCTGTGGTTTTGCTCTCCTCAAGGAATAAACCCATCCTTGAGTAACAAAACCATTAAGCTGTTTTGCAACACTACATCTTTACAAACAAAACACCATATGAAAGAACCCAACTAGACTTTATAGGATTACTTTAATTATTGCACCATAAAATAGATTATCTAGAAGAACACAAAATTATAAGCAAATCCATTTTTAATGCTTTCCAAATTCACATGCTCCCACTGTGAAGTTAAAGGAACAATATTAAACCTGTGAGAAAATGAAAGTGAAATGGCTTTAGATTTTAAATGTAGATGTGTCAGTAGATCCAGGGGGCTGCTACCAAAAATATTGAGATAAAATATGAGTTTTTACACCTAATAGTAGAGCTGATATAAATATAGAAGCTATATAAACATGCAGGTTTCTCTTTCTTCCTAACACAAGTAAACTCTCTGTATGTGTTTCATCTATGAAATAAAATGCAGGGTTCTAAGTTAGTTTCACTTAAAAGTTTAAACTTTTGTCCTTTTTGTTTAAAAAGTAATAAAATTGCTGGATGAAGAAAATATTTAATTTATTTTTAAGGAACCAGGATGGCAATAGAAGCTTTTCTATCCTGCAGTGGTTTATAAAGAGCCACTGGCCACTAGCTGCTCTTGAGAAAACAGAAAAAAAAAATAAAAAATGAGTTGAGCAGTACATAATAACCCAGCGTTGAACCCAATGGACCCAAATCTATTCATTCCCAATCCATGCCCCTGGCCATTTAAAGCTGAGCACATTTCTGATACATCTCCTAAAAGTGAAAAATGGAGGCACACCAAAAGGATCTCATATGGAAAATGGCACATTTTCTATCTCTCAGACGTTGCATTTTTTCTCTGGACTGTTAAGATGCACAGAGATATCTTAGATTGCTATCTTTATTGTGCAGAAATTCCTAAAAGGTCCATATAAAATATTCTATTTAAGCTGTGAAATATTAAGCTATACTGCTACTATTTCTATCAAAAATGAAGATCAGAAGATGCTGTTATGTGGTAGTTAACTGGAAGATAAAGATTTTGATTTTTTTAAAAAAATAGTAGTACAGAAATTAAAAAAAAAAAAATCTCTGCATGCAGAAGGCTCATTGATTCTACTAGGAAAAAGAATGAAGTTATTTATAACATGAAAACTTGTATCTTCTGTTGTTCCACAAACAGAGCTCTTTCCAGGCAAGCAGGGCAGGTTGGTCTTTCTTTTTCCTTGGCTGTTGTATTTACTCATAATTTACTCTGTCAGTAAATGCTTTACAGCTCAATTGTTCCACTGTTACTACTCCAATAAACAGGTAAAACTGTTGACATGAAGTGTCTGCACAATCTGAGAGGATGAATGGAAAAGACAGAATAACAAATTTGATACCTGATTCAAACAAGCAGGGTTTCTGTGTTGCTGGGTTTTTTTACATTTGGAAAATTTAGAGGCACGATTTTATAGTGAATTTCTCACAGCTCGTCAGCTGTGTGCCTGTTGTACTCTTCTGCTTCAACAAAGCAGCCCAACAAATCAAGAAAAATCCTATGTATTGGGGGAAGTAGGCCCTAGCAAAGAAAAGGAAATGTTTTAGTGATGAAAACATCAGAGAATCTACTTAGAGGACTATGGGGATTTTTGAAGGAGTTTTGAATGAGTTAGAGACAGGACCTCTGAGTTATTTTTGATAATGTGGTTTACTTTCTTATCTTCTGCACAGGCAGGAAGGGTGAGTTTGGCTCACATCTTCACTGCAGGGTTCAGAAGGCCACAAGACCTCTAGTTACAGGACCTTTTAAGGAGTTATTGACCAATAAAACACCGCTAACAAGGATATTTATGGTTTTGACCCAATCCTTCAATATTTCATCTTATGGAATCATGCTACAGTATAAGCTTTCTTAGCCAATCATGTTATGGCACACAAACCCACAGTGCTGCATTCTAAACTGCTTGTTTACCTTTGTAGCTACTTTTATTTCTATATCTTAAACTCTAAAACTCCAAACTTTCCTTTACTTAGCTTAACGTGTCTCTGCTTTAAACTATAAATCCACATTCTCGCTTCTAGCACCTCAGTTTGGGAGCCTTTTCCAAGGTCTCAGATCAAATCCTGGGTTTAATTCTAAGCTTTGGCTTCCAGGCCCAAGGTCCTGAAAGTTCCTTGAGTTCCTTGCATTTTGGATTCCAACCAAGAACTTCATCACCTTAGGCAAGTAACCTGAATAAATTCAAACCGTGCCCAATTTCTCTTCCCTGTGCCAGCTCATGGATATTGATGAGGGATTTAGGACAAGCATGAAAAGTTGCAAACAAATTTTTCAGCTGTAACTGCACATATATATATACATGCACCTACATATATATATATATATATATTCTTTATTGTTTTTAAATTCAACTCTGTGATCATCTATCAGACATTTTTATATGACTGGCAACAGTTTCAGAAGCACTGCAGCTTCCACCCATGTAAAGCAGTCTGGCAACTGGAACTTCTTTCTGTTAGAGGCAAATTTATGCAATATTGGTTTTGTGGGAATCATAATAACAGCACTTTTAGTAAGAGAGATTAATTCTGAAATACACTTTTATTCTGAGCACCTCAGTTTGGCCTTCCTCATAAAGACTCCTCTTAACACAGGAGTTAATTATTTGATCACATATTAATTTACACACCACAAAGCTGTTCTTGTGAATTTTGGGCCTTGTTATCCAGGTGCCTCATGCTCTGTTTCTGGCCCAGGGATCTCAACCTGAGTTTTGAGTGTAGAGAAGAGATTTGGCTGCACACCAAGACAGTTTCAGGATGTAGATGCAGTTATGAACTCCTGAGGTTTTATGACATTTGGTTCTTTTTTTAGTCTCTCCTACAACACATTTCAGCACAGTGTTTACTCAGAGTGACAGGCCAAGTGACCTGAATGAATAGAATGCTTGAAGTTACAAGAAACCAAAAGGTAAATGTTCAAAAACTGGAGTTCATTCACCCTCAGAGCTTTGAAGCTTGAGAGGAAGAGAATGGGCAGAACCCACAAGGAGGTTGGAAACTGAGTGTTATATTCAAGGCCCAGAGCCATGGACTGGAACTGAATTTGTCTTCATGGATATGACAGCTTTGCTCCAGCAGCACATCTAAAAGATTTTGCTTGATATACACTAAATATGCCATAGTTTTTATTTAGAAGGCTGCAATTCTTTAAAATTCCTCTGCTCTCTCATTACATGCAAACAAGAGCCAGTGTAATTAAAATCATGACGATAATTACATATTCAGGAAAACAAGAAGCTCCACACTTTTCCTCAAGAACTATAAAACATTTCCCTAGAGATACCTAAGAACACATTTCCAGAAACAAACAGCAGAGACACTACGATGAACCCAGTGCATTTCTGCAAGTGCTAATGGTAATAAACAGTATTTACAGACAGCAGATTTTAATTTGTTGGTTGTTTAAGCACGATATGTACAGCAGAAATAAATAACTTGTCTGCAGGAACTTTTGCTGCATTTATCATACAAGTCACATGAGCTGTCTAAGAACCCAGTTAGTTCAAGAGCCAATTGCAAACTGTGGTTTCTTCTCTAAATGGTAAATTGAATATAACTTATCTGCATGTGGCCATCATTTACTGCATTTAACTATTAATCTCAGCCTCAGTAGCAAATGCTAAAGGAGGAGAAGATAATTATCATCTCACAGTGCTTGACTCTTCATGAGATCTCCACCAGCTGACAGATTTACTCAGTTTGGATATTAACAAGATCCTCCCTACCATGAAATTTTAATATGTGACAAGCTAAGAACTTGAACAAATTTTCTTCACTCTTGTGTTCTATCACAGAATTCTAAAGGACTTGCAGAAAAGTGTTTGTTCTGTATTTCCCACAAATTACCTGGGTCAGACCTTTACCCACCTGCTCAGTACCACACTCAGCTGAGACACTGTCTTGAGGAAAACAGAGAACCAGCTGAATCTAGGGATCAAAGCAACCTAAAAGAGGTGATTTTCCATCACTGCTAAGAAGCTTTCAATAAATATTTATTGTCCTTTTTTTTGGTCAATGGGACAAATCACTATTTGAATTCCATACTTTATACTTTCCTTGTTTAACAAAATAAATTTCCATTACTTAGAAGTTTTTTTACAGAATTAAGCACAGCCTCTGAATATTATTTGTCTGATTAAAAAAAATGCATGTGTATTGTTCTACTTTTTACTGAAAGTAGAATATGCTAAACCAAGCATGAAAATTTATATGAAGAAAAAAAGGTGTTTTTTAAAACAGTTTTCACTCACTTCAACAAAATATTAAAACAGATTGACCGAGACAGGGTTCAAAACCCTGAAAATTTCTCTACTTCTCTACTTGCTCTACTTCTTGTGATGATATAAACACCACCAGGCTCTGCCACTGCTCTATTGTTTATGTAATTATTTCCTGTATTTCTGCACATTGCAAAAATAAACTTTTCTCAAGAAAGTTTTAACAGTAGGTTTTCAAAGATCCTAGAAAGCAAATGCATTCTGAAGAGCTCAGAAACCTAGTAAGTGAAGTTTAAAACAGAAACTTTTATCAGAAGATGAAGGAACGACCTGGCCCTCCCATCTGGACGTGTGACATGTTGGTGTGCAGTCGACCACAATAAACAAGGGGAAGAAAATAGGGAGAGAAAGAGGTTGCACTGTGAACATGGAAACAAGTAGATTGTGCATAGCCTGACAACTTGGAAGGTCCAAATAGACAAAAAGGAAAGAGGGCTTAAAGCTTGAGGGTCTCCCAAGCAATGTGTAAAATAAAAGTCTTTTATCTTCAGTGAGACTCAAGCACAAGTCTATGGATAAATGGAGCCTCAGCCATTGTTTGCCACCCAGAAGCACATTTAGTGCTGGCAGTTTCAGTAGAGTCCAGAAGGATTCAAACCTTTAGGGTATTTCACTGTCACCTCTTGTTGGGAATAAAGAAAATGCATTAATTATTCTCAACTAAACAATTGCAGTACAACATCATATGTCAATCCATTTTCTTCTTTTTTCTCCTCGCAATTCTAAGTCTTTACACAGAGAGAGATGTTTTAGTAAGCAAGGTAGCGACAATAAGTCAAATTCAAATATGTTTTTTCCCCTAAACTTTGAATTTTGCAGTCACCCAGAAATTTAGCCTTACACACAGACGTGCACATGTCAAATGATTTAGGATCCCTTGCTGGACCCTACAGCTACAGATTCCCATTTATCTGTGTCATTTTGTGCTTGTACAGCCACACTGATCACATGCACTATGCCTAGAAAGAGCTGGGAAGGCGCCCCCCAAATCTGAGCAAGCCTTTCCACCACAGCTACCAGATAAATTATAAACTGCAGATAAATAGATGTTCCCAAACCTCACTACTTGTTCAGGAAAAGCTTTCTGGAAGACTACTTAGTTATGTCACTAAAAAAAAAAAAAAAAAAAAAAAAAAAAAAAAAAAAAAAAAAAAAAAAATCGCATTATTTGGCACTTAAACTGTAATAAGTTTTTGTGGATCAGTTGCGTTTAACTTCTGACTGCATTTAACTTTTCAATATATTGAAGTCAGCAGATCAGGGCATAGGGAAAAAGTAAATCCTCGTGATCCAGGCTCCAAAATGCTGCCATTCTGTTTTGGAAATTCTAAAACAAAGTTATCATACTCTGCAAGGATTGAAACAGACATGTATTGACAATTTAAAAATATTTTCACTTCCATCACATACAGAAGAAATTAAAATACAGAGGGTTTGTTTCTCATAGAGTTCAAGGTTTCAGAATTTTTCCATGATGAGTTTGGACTTAACTTTTAAAAACAATATTTGCTTTTAGATTTTTTCTTTTAGCATCTAGAATAATTATGAAGTAATTATTTCTAATGCTGATGTTCCAGTAATTATTTCCAAATAATTCAGAAAATTTCCATTCTATTCTATGGGAGCGGACCACAAAGAAGGTTTGTGAAGAAGGCTGACTACAAACTCTAACTCAGATGCCACCAAATCTTTACATGCAAAAGAGAAAATGTAAAAGTTGTTAATGCCAGGAGTGATTGCTATGCATGGGCCCGTGGAGGGCTGCACTGCAGCACAAACAAATGCCACATTATGAGGTTAATTTCTGGCATCAGCAACTCTTAAAAATGGTCATTCTTTCTTTAAACAGTTCTGAGCTGTTCCTTACCTTCCGAGGTCAACAAAGCATTCACTGGGAGGAAGCTCCTATTCCTCATTTAATTTCTCCTGAGATGTACTTAACAACTTCCTTCCGCTTTTCAGCAGCACACACACACAAAGACACCCCCAGCACTCTGTAAAGAGGTGGTCATAAACACCAACATTTTTCCTTTTCCTGCATTTCCAAGCTGCTCTTTTGTTTTCCCAAATGGGCTATGGGAACTGGTACCAGTCAGCTAATCTGGCTCTTCGCTGGCACTTGGGTGTTTTGCTGGCACTACTGATGCACATCCAGCAGCCTGAGAAGGTTGTAAACCACTGCTTCCCTCTGCACACTCTTTGAGGCAGTGGAAGTTTCATACTTTCATGTGCAGAACATTAGAACTGCAGTTCTGACTGTTACATTCTGTAGCCCCTCTTGACTTTTCTGCAAGAATTCGAGTACTTCACAGAAAAAAAGCTCAGTGTTGAACATCCAGCAAGACCTGACTAACAACAAGGAGAGAGAAGAAAGCCTTATCAAGATCCTGCAGTTGGTGGTACTTTACTGCATGCCTTCTCTGACAAGACCTGAACTGACTTCAGCCACAGTTGTTTTAAGTTTCAGTGAGAAAAACACAGATCTTAATTTTTTTTTTTTTTTTGTAATGGCAATTCTATTTAGGACAGTAATGAAGAAAAAAATCCATCACCTTGTGTTGTTGAATATCATTACTGGATTAAAGTTTAAATCTTGTCTCTTTAAAAAGCCACATAAAGCATCATCAACTTATTATTAATTTACTTAAATAGCAAGTGCCTCAAGCAATATTGGTTATACAGCTAAGGGGGGGTCAGTCCTGGGGGGAAGACCAAAGAGCTTTACTGATAAAAAGCTCAGCAACATTCAAGGAATCTTCTGGATTGCCAAAAGAACACTCGAAAAATTCCATCTATAAGCAAAACTTATTTCCAAGTTTTATTACAGCCTAATGTACACTTGTCAGTACCAAGCTTAAGAAAAGACTGTCAGTGTATTCTTGAGCTGCTTTAGTACACGCTAAACCAGGGGATTCTTAAAATTATCATGCTGAAACTAAGAAGCAGCAAGTAAAAGCACACTGCCAAAGGTTTGAGACTGTTCCACAGCCAGAGCTGAGACTAGACAGCCCTCAGAGATGTGGAAGAGGACAGTGTCTGTCTCGTGCCCATCAGCAGGAGAAGTGAAGCAGAGTTTGAAAGGAAAGCAGCCACAGACCATTTTTGCTGGTGGCAATTTCACAGCCTGTCCAGAAATCAATTGCAATTCCGATAAAACACTTTCCTGAATTGGTCTGAACTGTCTTCAGCACAACCTTTGTGACAGCATTTCCTTAAAAGCCTAAAAGTCACCATCCCCAGCACTGAAAAGCCTCTTTGAAATACTTTGGTCTGCTGCAGGGCACATCTTAGCAATTTTTAAGGCTTCTCTCAGACATGGATTCAAAGCAAGCAAAGAAATCCCAATTGTCCATGAATATTTGACCAATCTGTCCAATTAAATACAGCTAACAAAGTCTTAAGAGCAAGGACAGCATTTCTCTGGCACTCTTTAGCTCTACAGACCAATGAGCGACCCTAAATCAAAGTGAAGATACATAAAGTTATCTTTATTTTCTGCTTGAAAAGCATGATTCCACATGAGAGTGTGTAATAATAGTAAAATATCAGTAAATGATCACTAGGTCTAAAATGAAAGCATTCACCTCTAAACAAATAGATCTGTTTTTCCTGATACAGGTCAGTTCAGACAATCATGACTTTGCAGAATGTTCCTATTATCCATCTCAGCTAAGAGCACGTTTCTTACCCACCAGAGGAATGCAATTTTGATCTTAAAAATTAAGAACTTTTAGGGTTTTTCTTTAATGTGAAACTAAAGGCTAACAAGCTCAATTAAGGTTGCTGACTCAATGGTTATTGAAGGCCTGGGGCTCCTTTTGAATATTTAGGCTTTAAATTGCTAACGTTTCACTCTGCAAGTAGAACTAAACTTGGTCAAACGTGTCCAAGGAGAAAAAAAGAATTAAGAACTCCATTGGTTCCAATAAATATTCAGCTTATTAACTGAATTTTACTTTAATATGCCTTAAAATACTTACTTCAGGATGACACAGCCTGTCCCAGTGGGAGGAGCTGTCCAAAACACCTGGATGCGTGTCCTCCTTCTGGGTGTGCTCTCAGTCACAGCAACGGGACAATTGCTCATGAACTGGGTTTCTTCTTCATCTATGATCTAGGGAAACATAAAAAGAGGAAAGGAAAAAAGATAAGGACGTGCTTGGCCAACAGCTTTCATGTGTGTTTTGTCAGTTTGTGTTTCCTTTGAGTGGAATATTTATAATTCTCTCTGCTCAGTGCAGCACTATTTCGGTGAATTTATGTAGAACATGCAGGTTGATTTGAAGACCAAAAGCTCACAAAATAAAGACAGAAGAATAAGTCAGTTCTGGGTAAAGAGAATTCAGACCTTCTAAAGCATTGATGGAAATAACCTTTTTTTTTTATGGCTCTTGATTACTGGAGGTTCCTGTAAATATTATTGAACTGAAAATAATAAAATATTCATCATTTCAGATGATTGAGATTCCATTATTTAGTCCAAACTGCAGCTATTTTTGCTTTTTTTGATTGACTGATGGTTAACAGAAAAGTTTAAACTACACAAGTCAAAAGCCAGAGAGGCAGATTTGGAACTGGTATTCCAAGGTTTTTCCTCAAAGGTGTCATGTCAAAATAGCTTTCTCACTGCCTATGTGTTTCGTGGATTGTACATTAAGCCTTCTGTTCATCAGATCTCAAAGAAATTTCATCAGAAACTGTTACGTTTTATCTGGAAACAAGCAATGCTCTGATACTGCAAAATTTCTCTTCAAAATGCTCTGTGGTCCTGTTTCATTTGATGAAGCCACAATTCACACAATATTGGGTCAACACAAAAAAAAACAACCCTGTATTTATCAATTTTTATAAATTTATAGCAAGATTCAGCTTTGAAGGGGCTTTTTCAGAATCCTGTTTCTAACACCACACACACAAACATACACTTTTACCAATTAAGAAAGAATCCAATCTTCTGGCAGTAAGCATAACATTAAACAAGTGCTTTGACAAAAAAAAAGATCCTCCTTTGCATTCTAAAAAAAAGAGAGGCAATATCTTTAATTGGGCCAGATCTTCTTTAGTGAGGGGCATCCTCGCTGTCTCACCCAAGGACACCGCCAGCATTCCCAAACATTTTTAGCCAAGCCAACAAACACTTCTGTATTTCCACGGCAGAATGAAGTGGTGCTGGCCCAGAGGAGTGCTGAGAAACTCTCTTTAGCTGGTCAATAGGGCAGTGGCTAATGAGTTTTAAATTTAAAGCCATTAATATGCCTCAGGTTTTGTAACGCTTTGTAGAATCTGTGTAAGCAAACACAATGTGCACATTTGCTGGGTTTTAATTAACAGGAAGCAGTGGGAAGTGTGGGATCCAGTGGAGGCTTAAGCTGACTGCAGAGTTTCTACTTCTGCTGGATACAATTTAATGTGTGTAACTTGAGTACCAAGAAATCCCTGACCAACAATTCAGTTTCGGCCACCGACTGTACTTATTCCATCTGCCTTATTCCTGCAACAGTGAAATAAAGAAATAAAACTGCCTACTCATCTCTCAGAAAGGTTGTCTCAATTATTCCAGGACCATATCAATTGACCTTTTATCCCTATCTCACAGCAATTCATTCGCAATCAAAACCCAATTTTGGTGGCAGCTCTGAGAAAAGAATGAGTGATTTTATACCATCTCATACACAATAAAAAACTATTGCACGTTATACAAAAGCATGAAAATTCCCATTGAAAAAGCTCTTAGGAGGTCATCAGAATATTCTCAAAAAGGACAGCTTTTCTAAAAAATGGAAATATTACAAATTACTGTACAAATTACACTGTCTCCCTTGCCAGATGCAAAGTCTTGGATAAAAACTTTAAGAATATGTTAAATCCAGGTCAAGATTATGTAATTACACGTAGGTAGGAACAGGATTGACCAGACACAAGCTATTCCACAATGACCAATGAAACTTGTTCCCAATCTAGCTGAGCCCTTGCCTGGCACACACTCCACCAAAAAATGTTTCTTCAGAAGCCCAACTGAAATGAATTGGTGCTCTCCAAGTATAAAATCACTATTTTCAGTTAACAAGACCTAAAGATCATTCCTTCAGCAGTCATCACTGTAGACTTATCCATGTGCATTTGCATATTAAGTAAATTCTTATTCCAGTTGAATCCATCCTGCTTTTTCTCCAACACTGAATGGAATCACAAGGAACCTCCAAATTAAATCCAACAACCAAAGGAAGGAGTTATGAGTAGTTATTGCAAGCCAAATTTATGACTTGCCTGCGAAAGCAGAAGCTGAAATATGTGTTTGGATTTGAGGTAGCCATTACATTGAAGCACATCCTTGTTCCACTTGCAGCAAATGAACACAGAAATGTTTTTTGCACTTCCATTGCATATCTAATTCCTGCAAATTAGCAAGTAAAGAGTTGTCTCAAGTATTTCTATAGTAAACTAATTGCAAAGTTCTGTTTGCCTTTTAGAACATGATCCTGGAAGGACAGGAAGTGGCTGAGCCCCGAGGCTACATCACGATTTCCTGCATCACTAACCATCAAAGCAGAAGGTTTATGCAATGAGTGTCTACTGGAAAACACTGTGCATAAAACCATAAGGTCTTCCAAAAAGCATTCCTTTGAAGAAAAATTGGACAGAAGCTTCCTCAGTAAAGGCTCCTAACGTTGACAGAATACAGTACAGAACTCCTAAATTAGTTGGAAAGGCTCAAATGCCACTTGATTTGAGATGAGTAAAGAAAGTAATTTTACTATATGTAATAAACACAAGAGTTTTCCAAATTCTAGGATTTCAGATAAACCATCTCAAATCTATTTGTTAAAAATAGATTTTTAACAAAAAAATAGATGGAGGGGTTCTTTCTGTATCCATGGAGGTTCAATTATTTATAAAAAGTGTCTTAGGAGTGATAAGAAGGGAATCCTGATTTATACTCTAGGATTACAAATGACATGATATTTTAGGGGGGTGGATGATATTACTACACTCCCATGCAGGAGAAAAGCAATAGTATCCTGGCCAACTTTGGGGGAAAAAAAGAGACATGTAATACAATCCTGATTTTTTTTCTGGATTCAAGTCAGACCACATAGGCGTGAAGGAAAGATTTGGCAGGGAAAAGGCACACAGATTAAAACACAGCATTTGCAAAATTATAGCTTCTAAACCCAGGTTATCTGTAATGGGAAGCCTTACATTTTCAAGAATGGGCCAGCAAATTACCCACATGTTGGACAAAAATCCTAAAACCAAAAAATAAACACTTGGCCAAAGAACCCTCAGAGGGAGGGATCTCTGTGACTTTTGAATCCACAAATGCAATGACATTAGATTTTAATATTCTAGTTAGGCTTTGGTATGGTGGTCTTTTTGTTTGTTTGTTTGGGGTGTTTTTGGGTTTGTTTTGGTGTTTTGATGGTTTTTTTGTTGTTTTGGGTTTTTTTTTTTTGTTTGCTTGGTTTGGGTCTTTTTGTTTTGTTTTGTTTTGTTTTTTTTCCCCATTATGATTGTGGTATTATTGGACCAATTTATTCCTTCAGGAAAACTAGCATAAGTCTTGAACAAGATTTTTGGAGTTAACTGGAATTCAAATGAGTGTCACAACAAGTAGAAATTGGCTGAATTTGGGTAAATCTACAAACATGAAAGTAAGGATATTACAAGGGAGAATTTACCAGCTCCAGGCATTCTGTGCTTATTCCAAAAACTGATGAGGTTGAGATCAAGTTTTGGGTGTTCCTAAAAAGCAGGACTGGATAACTGCTTAGTTGTTAAAAAAAAAAAAAAAAAAAAAGGAAAAATTGGTATTCTCAGAAGTGGAACATTTCATGCTGACTGACAAAGCTTGGTGTTTCTAGTTTCTGTAAACTATTAGTCAAATAAATTAGGCAGTTATACTCTCTATCCTTAAATTTATATCATATTGAAAAATATGTTTAAAAATTTCAAAATACCATACGTCACAAAGAAAGGGATTAGAACTGAGTACAAAAGGAGATGAAGTTACACAAATCCTCTACTGGCTTGTGTCCACTTCCTTAGTTGGAACCACTGGCTAGGACCTGCAGCACCATTCCTTGTTCTGTGGCCACATCATCACTTTCCACTCACTGAAACAGCTGCATTCTACTGGAACAATAGAATTACAGGAAAAAAAGAAAAAAAAGGACACAGCTAAAAGTTCACAAGATAAGCGTCTTTGTGGGCAGATTTCTTCTTTGGAAGAGCTAATGTGAACGTTGCAAAACTGTCTTCTCCTTGAGGAAACTTTCCAATCATAAAAAGAACATTGGGTCTGTGTAACAGCAATAATATTTGGCCTTTAGGGACTAATCTAGAACAGAGCTTATTATACGGAACGTAAAATTAATGATGCACAAAGTCAGTTCAAAAACCCTGCCTCGAAGATATGCTTCACATAGCCACATTCTCTGACTAAAGGACACAGCATTTCTCTCAGAGCCTGTGTTCAGAATCAGAAGAATCAGAACTGGGACGTTTTCTGCAGTGTCAGTAACCAGTCTTGGTGCAGACTATGGTTGAAGGCTGTACAGAGCCCCTGAGCACTGCTGGGCTCTCTGGCCATCCTTAGCAATGCACCACAAGGCTGAGGCTGCCTGACAAGGACTAGAGCTAGGATTTGATAAGGGTTAGGGTTACTCTGAAGCACTGAGAAAAGTGCAGATTTATTGAAGAAAGGCATTGCTAAAATACACCTGTAGATTATCACTGCACTCTGATAACTTCTAGCACACACTTTACATAGATCTCACGCAAAGTTGCATTTAGAAATCATATTTCATTCTGTAATCATTACCTGAAGAAAAGAATTTTTGCTACCAAGAATCTGCTGTGTTTTGCCCTTCAGTCCAAACAAACCTGAGCTCTTTTATTCCTGCAGGGCAGGCAGGGTCTGCAGGGCTGCTGCAGGGTCTGTTTCAAGGTGTAACTCAAACATGATGAATGAGCACAGACTGTTGTGAGTTCAGGCAGTTTTCATCTAAGTAGTCACTAAGAGTGGACTGAAGGTCCAAAGTTTCATCTTTGTTTCCCATGAAGTTTCCTCCTTGACTACAACTCTAACATCTCTATGAAAACAGTTTGGTAAATTGACTTTATCAGACTCTATTACTGGGGAGGGGGGGTTGGAAGATAATCCAGCTTTTCCCAGATAATATTATTTTTATCATCTCTAACAGAGGAACTATACCAGACACAGAAAGATGTCATTATCCTCATAGCTATAAATCACGTTGGGTTCTATCAGTAATTTTCTTTAAGTAGTTATTTTGACTAAGGGAAATGCTTTCCTTTCATAATAAAAAAGCAATTTGCAAACACTAATTTCCAGCAGGGGAAGGACAAAATCTTTACAAATTCTACCATCTTTTGAAATCCCTTCAAATATTCTAGCTCCTTCACACATCCAGTGCCCTCCAACAACGCTCACCAGAAACTGGGAATTATTTTGAACGCTAAATTTGCTTTTCACACCTTGGCACACAAAGACCCAAAGTGCCCCAGCTGGCTCTTGCCAAAGAGAATACCCTGGAAGGAGCATCAGAACATACAAATTACTCACAGCACCAGGGGCACCAGCACCAGGAAATTGTGCAGAGGAACTCCGTGTGATGTTTTGTACAAAAGCAACGAGTCACTCTGTGCCTTGCATGACAAATGGCTTCACTTCATTTCCACTATCTGGTATCCAGTCTACACAGCAGATTCCGAGTATTTGAAATTATGTATATGGACTCAGGGAAAGACTGAAGATTTTATTTCAGAGAAACAGGACTTTTGGCCCACTTAGATGTACAATTTAATCAAGTTAAATCTAGAGTAAATTTACTGAGGTCAGACTCTGTGCTGACCAATTCAAACACATTAATCTGTGGGATACAGGTGTTTTTCATTATATTCAGGCAGTAGCTAAAGAAATGGGTTTGCTTTTCTATGAAATGAAAGGGGGTTTTATGGTCTAAGCATAGTTTAAATTAGGAAGCATGAAATAGCAGATGAAAACAGAGTAAATTTTATGAATCTAAAACGAAAATGAAGAGATTTTACTCCCAAAACTCTGTTCCAAGGATTAGGAAGCAGAGCTGTCCCACTGCAGCCTTAAAACAGATTCATAACCAGCGAGGATGATGTGGACACCAATGAAAGCTGTGCTGTGATGACCCTTAGCAGCCCCCTGGGAACAGAGTCAGCATTAGTCAGAGCAATCCTCTGGCCAATCCAAAATAGCAGCTACAGGGAATTAAATCCAATATTGAAAAAAAAAAAAATATATATGGAGCACATACAGGGCTCTCACTGGCTCTCACGGATTTCTTATTTCTGTCTTCCATGTAATGGAGAGACCAGAGTGCCAACAGTTCTTTCAAGATGACAAAACTAACACACTCATTTCAGATGAGAATTATAACCACAATAAACCTCAGCAAAGATCCATGCAGGGTTCTCTGTGTGGAATACTTCCACAGAGACATTATTTATGCTCAGTGTTCAGTTGTCATACTATTTCAGCATGAACATTATTTATTTGGCAAAAAAAATAGCCACTACTCCAAATCTGGTAAAAAATAGCTTTTGATAGATGATGTCTCAAGTGCTTTAGCCTGGAAGAGAAACATTGCTTGCTGAAGGGGATACTGTATAGAAACCAACAACTTTTGCATAAAAATCACTTGAAAGAAGTAAAAGTTAAAGGATTTTGTATATTTCTTGTTCAGTCTGTACAGTTAGGATGTTTCATTCAAGTCTATAATACACACATTTTTCTGGAAAGAGAGAAAACTGCTGTTAATTCCTAAATGTATTTCCCACCACTATATCCAGATATATGGAACGCAATTAGCTACCTCATATTAAAGAGCACCTTCTAATCTGATTTTCTAGACAGATAAAAAAGCTTTGGGAAATTGTTTAAGGAACAAAATGCTTCTGCAGCCTCATAAAAGAAAGTGATAGAAAGCAAAGCAAAACCCTTGACTGGAAGTGAGACGTGACTTGGATTGCTGAGCAACCCTTGCCAAACCACTTCGGTGTAGGCTGTGAAGCAGGGATGCAGACACTGAGCTCCTTTTGCAAACCAATATACTAAATGCTCTGTGATAACTTACTTATTATCCTTAACAGCTTGTCACACCTGCAATTGTTCTCAGGCTTCATAAACAGGAGTTCTTTGGGAAGAGATTAAATCTGAGATTCCAGACCTTCAGCCTCTTCTGCGATGCGCCAATTGCTCAAATTAAATGGAAAAGTAGCTTAGAGAGTCAACTAGAATTTAAGCCAGGGAAATCCATGGAAGACATAAAGTTGGAGTGGCCCCCTGTGTACCAAGCCTTTGTCTCACTTTCGTGGAAAGAACAGCCAAATTCTATCAAAGATCTCCCAGCTTGGTGCATTGATGCTCACAGAACCCAGGAAGCAGAACAAAAATAAATCTGGCAGAGCTGCATTTTGAGGACTGCATCTTCTACACCAGAGCACTTTTTCAGTGTTTCCAGGGATTGTGGCATGGTTCATTTAAAAGGAAATTTAAATAGTGCTAAAAAAAAAAAAAAAAAAAAAAGAACCTTAGTTTGTGAAAAATTTGTTTATATTTTCATTTGGCTGCACAGCAGGATCAGAAGACAAAACTTATTTAGTTATTTCTCTTATTTATCCTGCAAAAAGCTGAGACATTCTATTCGAGTGTGCTCTGGGACCAGCATTGAAGACTCTGCTTGGGAGATGGAAGGTGCAGCTTCACAAATCCGTTCTGAATTAGGCTGTTCACTGTCAGTGCAAGGTTTTACACAATGAGAAGCCTTCAGCCAGTCTCTTTTCTGAGCTGTTCTACCTCACATAGGTCCTGAACCAAGGGAAAGCACTGGCTTGGCAGTCAGGTAATGGAAAGCACTGATGTGTCTCCAACTCTGTGCTCTGTTTATTTTGATGACTTTCCCCCCAAGTTACAGAGCCAGCCTCGTCCCTGCTGGTCTAGTGAAGTGTTTTACTCATTTTACAAAGCAGAGGCATGCAACACAAGAGGCTGAGTGAAATCTGTCCTGAAGGAGACTGGTGCTGTGTGGAGAAGCATCTTTTAGGGTACAAACCTCTCTGGTGCAGTCTGTGTTCTAATGGCTCACTCACCTGAACCTTCTCCTCCCCACACAGGTATAAATCCTTCTCCAATTCATGCTGGATGTCTGCTTCAACCTGGAAATTATATCTGGATGAAAAGTTTTCCCACCCCCCAAAAAATGGTGAAAATCTATATAATCTATTAAAAAGGTTAAAATGTTGGTGTTTCTTTCTGGGGACACAAGAGACCAAAATGTTTCCCCAGAATATTAAGAATTCCTTCTAGCATTGGCTTGCTAGTCCAGGACTGCAATTGCATCAGCTCTAAGAGTGCTAACACAGAACTTTTAAAAATGTTCAATCAAAAAACAAATCACAGAACTCCTTTTTGCATTTATTTCTGATCACCACATATGACCTTGTTTGAGAGGGGACAAAACAGGGCTCTGAGCTTCCTCCCCAGACCTGGCCTTCTGTGTTGTCTTGAACCAGGGCACATGCATTTAATCCACTCTAGCAATGCATAAAGCATATTTCAAACACATTTTCCAAATCCACATGGTGACAAATTCATTCAGATTCTTCCAGTCTCAGTGCAAAACAAAGATTTATAAATATGAACCTAAATCAACTCCCAGGTCTTATGCTAAGCATACAATTTAAGGCTATTAAAAAGTTTGATGCAGAGTGCTCAGTATCTGGCACTCTGAATCCAGGATAAAGAAGAATTGTGTTTATGGACATGTGTGTGGAAAGCTGAAGGACTCCCTAATTGCTGTGAGCAAAACTCAACATTTTAATTTTTGCTAAATGCAAATCAAAACCTTGTCAGCACATTCTTAATTCATCAAAACAATGTGAAACTTTTCATACCAGTACAAGGATTTTACTAAATTTCTGCAGCAACTGTCGTTATCTGCCTGAGCCCATGTGTCCTTGCTTCTGTCAATGCACAGGATTTTTTGTGCAAAAATGCCATTTATGAATGCTTGAAAGAACGTGCCTCCACTGTGACTAATAGATATTTCATTAGCAAGGACCTCCAGTCACCATTCAAGGCCAGTCAATACCATATTTTAAATTCAGCTGTCCAGAACTTCTGGTCACCCTGAAAATAAGCTTCAAGCACTCAAACAGTTAAGAAATTTAAATAAGGAAAAAAAAATATGCTCTCATGTTCATAATGCAACAATACTTGAGAGAAAGCATGACCCAATCCTAAAGCCATTATTCTTATTGTCAGTTCTGGAAAGCTTGGCTAAGGGGGCCCAAGAAAACGTGGCCTCAGAACAAACCACATGGGCTGGGTGAGAGTTGTTACTGACTAATTACTGCAGTGCAGTCGTTTCAAAAAGTTGGTGTTAAATGATACTGATGAGGTGTCTCTGCCATTTGAAATTAATTGCACTCTTATCTCTAGATAAGATTATCTTTCTTGCATATTACCAACATCTCTAGCCCCATAATGAGCAATGCACAAGTAATGTGGGAGCCAGAGAAATATTTGCTGTGGACTCACACAGAAGAAGACATGGACCTTATCTTCTGCTCACACTGGCATTTCTCATTTACATTTCTATGGCAAGGAAATCCAGGCCTGTTGTCAATTCAATTTGAAACTCAGGAACTGCCATTTTTATTTCAGGAACAAAATCCCAGATAAGAGCGCAGTTGTAGCACCAGTCGATCAAAGAAAAAGGAATGTTAAATTTGAAGAGGCACATAAACGATCTGATAAGGAAGGAATTTTACAGTGGCTGGTCAAACAACATATACAGCTCGAGCACTGGAGGCACCTTTCTGTGTGTCAGGTGCTCCCTTCCCTGCAGAGGGGTGATGAGGGACTGCTTTCCTCCCCAGCCATTCTCTCTTTTCCATTTGTCAGAGTGTTAATTGCCAGCCAAACGAGCCTTTTCTAATTATGGCTTTGTGGAGTATAAAGTGCAACATGGGCTTAAGGGTAGAGGGGGCTTCTTTACTAACATAATCAATAATAATATTATTATAGAGATGACACTTCTCTGCAATACAATGTAACAACAGGCAGCAAAGTACAAAGGAATTGCCTCTTCTGCTCTTAGGAACACCAGAGATGATGAAGGTCGTTTGAAATACATAGCAAAATGTGAGTCTGCACATTTTACTGGATCAGCACTTCTCAGTCTCTTAGTTTGTTCAGGCTTTTCATTTAACCTTCATTTTAGAAAATATTACACTACTCAGCACTATGGCTATAGTGCCAAGAATAGCTACCTCACTTGGAGCTCCTCGCTTAAGAAGGGATTTAAGGATTACAGAAAATACATCTTTTTAATAGCATTATTGTCCTGCTCAGTGTTGGAGCTTTAAAGCATCAGCAGCTCTGGCACATGTGCTATTCATGCTCCTCCTGAGTGTCTCAGTGCCAAAATATACATCCCAACCTAGCTCAAGCCGATGCCACACAAATTCTCGTAGCCTTTGGATGACTGCGTACAGAACGTAATCTATTTCTGAGAGACTTAATCCACTGCTAAAACCACATTTACAGCAGAAATTCCGGTGATCTGGAACTACAGGCTTCGTGCAGATAAACTTAAGAAGGCATTTACCTCCTTAAAAAAGCTCTCAAATCTTTTGCTGAGCAATTCGCATCCACTGCCGGGTCCGGAATGCTGCTGGTGCAGAAGAGCTGCAGGAAGCCAGGAGAGGTTTCTGGCAGCACTGCCAGGAGTTGTGAGCAATTGTAAAGCCACCATGCATGTGAATGTGTGCCTGAACACCAGATAGAGTCAAGACACAACAATCCAGGCTCTAGCTCCTCGTACTTTTGATATGCTGATGAATTTAATGCACAGCTTCTCCAATTCCTCCCTTCCTTAGAGGGCATCACAGATTATATGCTCTATTCACCATCAGTTCCCCTTCCTGACACTTTATCAAGCCAAATTTCACGTTACCTTGAGCACCCTTCCAGCAAATTAAACCTGCAGGCCAAGAGATTCCAAGAAATCAAAAAGTTTTGTTTTCTCTCTTCCAGAATGAGAGCATTCTGATTCAGAGAGATGCGCTGCATTCAGAAAAGAGTAAAGGCATAGTTTGGCAAAAAGGAGACTCTTGTGGGCAGAACAGATTTTTTTTCAAGAGTTTGGTAAGCTCTCCTCAAATGCTGACTAAAGTCCAAGTCAGTTAAGTGCTGAGACTAAAAGAAAAGCTCACATTAAAACATGGTTTAGACACTTTTTGGAACAGTGTCTTGCACTAAAAGTTCATTATTGGAGTGGCATGAGCAATAGAAAAGTAACAAAAGGCTTCAGTGGTTGCATGAGTCTGTGTATGAGGTTGTGTGTCAGTGGTTTTGCTTGATTTTGGGGCTTTTTGTGGTTTTTACCAAAGAGCTTTTCTATTGTCTTGAATACAGCAGTGTATTTCCCCACGGTATAAGATGTCTTCTGGAGGAAATAATCATGCAAAAAGGGATTCTGAAAAAAGTGGGATAACAAAGAAATTTGGTAAAGGTTTCTCATAAAATTCTTAATCTCTCTGCAAATTGAACTACTCTAAAAATAGAGCTGTAAAATGAAATTGCAGTGCTTCAAATTCTGCTTCTTCACAGATCAACACTGTAATAACTGAGCCCTGAGCTAATCTCAGGGCCGGACCCTGAATGAAATATTCACTTACTGCTATTTCCATATTACACATGGGCCACGAATTTTGTCAAGACCGTGGCATAAAGCAATTGTTTAAAACCAAATAATAAAAGGCAGCGATTTTGTTAAATCTGCTTCTGGTATTTTTTACACATTCTAAATGAATTTCCAAGACAGGCTGCATAAGGACAGCTGATTATTGAAGCTTCAGAGGAACCTTATATAAAAGCATTAGACTAAGTTTTCAGCTCCTGCTGCTTTGGCACATTTTGTTTTGAAATAAGAGTTTTCTTTATATGTGTCAATTTTGTGGCTGTGGATAGACTTCCCAATTAAAAAATTGTACTCTCATCTTACCATACATATGGCAACAGAAAAAAAAATACCATTTAGAAAAAAACACAAATTTATCTCAATCACAAAGAGATTTAATTCTGATTATTATCTTTTTCCACATTATAACGTTGTTTTAATTGAAATTTCATTAGGATGAATAGAAATTCTATATATGTAATTATAGACCAAGAGGGTGGTAAATAAATTTTCTTTTTGAGGTCCCTTGCAACTCAGCATTTTCTATGATTCTATCCAAAAAAAAAAAAAAATCACAGTGAGAATAATCAATCAGTTGAACAGCCTCCACAAGAATGTGGTAGAATCTCCATCTCTGGAGGTTTTCAAAAAGGGATTAGACAAGGGTCAAAATAAATTAATCCAGACCCCTTTTCACATGAATGGTTGGATCAGATGATCTTTCAAGGTCCCTTCCAACCTACACTGCTCCATGATTTTTTGGAGTAGGCATTCAATGAATTTCTGCTCTCATTTTTTATATGCATTACAAATTGTGTCTTTGCAGTTCCTTGCCTTTTTTTCCTACACTTGATCTACTACAGGTAGTTTTTCCAACCTGGAACAAAGCTTCCTCCAGCCAGATTATTTCATTTTCTCACTGTGCTTCTCTCCAAAACACTTACACGGTGCAGCACCAAATAAAAGTCCAGACAAAACCACCTCCTCAAAGAGATGAGGTGTTGGTGTGTAGGAATAGAAACAGCTGTCCCTTTCTTCTTGACTCCCATGTGAGGATCTGAAGGTGTAACTGTGAAAGTTTTTATCTGAGAATTTCACTGTAAGGGGCAGAAGCAATCCAGCCCATCTACCTAAGCATCTGCAGAACATGAGCATGGAAGAGAGAGAAATAATTCATATTTTCATGGCAGAAACTGAATATTGCCCTGCAGGTCAGCCCTAACTCATGAGGAGTCTCAAGCCATCTCTCACTAAAGCTGAATTTTGGTGATGCAGGAAATCTGTCTCAGGTGTTAGGGATGATCAATCACACCAGTGTTTGTTCAGAGGCATTTGATAGTTTCAATATTATTCTGAATTATTCTCAATGAGTTTCAATGAAAAGCTGTATAAAGCTCAAAGTCAGTTCCCTGGATGTGTTCTTTTTCTGTGCTTTTCCATCTTTTGGAGATGAATAATACAAATTTTGCACAGGTACCTGTGAAAATAATTCTATTAAGGAATGTAACTGTAAAACAATTTGGGCAAAAAGGGAGAAAAACAAAACCTGGTTCAGAAAGGAAAAAATAGCTCCTGTGATGGTCAGAAATTCAACCACATCTCAAAGAAAAACTACTTTGCAGGAGATACCAACACATAATAAATGACAGCTCATCTCCAGAATATGAACTAATTAGAGAAGTATTAAAATTAAAGGTGAGAAATCATATTTAATAGATGAGATTCTTACTACTCCTTATTTTCACTTAAAAAAAAAACCCACCACAACACTTCCATGTTACACAGAGCACAGTAGGCATTGCACCATCCAGTTTAGCAATCCAAAATACATGTAAACATTGCTGTTTCTGATTCTGTGCCAAACAACAGGAAGAACTAAAACATAGTATGAATCCAAACACATTTATTTGTTTAAGTGACTAAGCCTAGAGTGCTAAGAGAGTGTTTGGAGGGGTTTCATCACTTTAATCCTGTAGTAGGAAAGATTTCCTTATCTTTTTGATACATACCAGGACAACAGCTATTATTACTGGAATTGTTTTTATGGTTCCTACCAAATACATAAAATTAGACTGCTTTAAAATTTAAAATAGACTGATTTTAAAATGCCTATATTATATTTCACATTCAAGGTTGGAAGGATACACGCTTAACAAACATTTGTTATTTAAGGCATGGACAATATTTATATGAAAGGAGATGGATGATTATTGAAACATTCCTGACTTGGGAGGTGAACACTGCATGTGAAGAGCAGAACCCCTGAAGTTTAGTCATGGCTCAAGTGTGATATGTAATCTTGAGCAAATTCCTTCAATACTTAATCTTCTGCAAAATGGATATCATAAATTCACATTCCGGGAAAAAAAAAATATTTATGGAATTTAGTTCACGTAAAAAACGTTGAACTCTTAATCAGAAAGACAATATAAGTGAACATTTGAGAGCTGTATTATATCCATAAATGTGCAAATATGGAGCACATTTACACATTTATGGATATAACACAGCACAAGTGACAAGGGAAAATCATTAGGACAAGACTAAGTAAATGTAACTGGAAAAACATTTAGTTATGATTTCTCAAAATTCAAGAGAATGTTTCAAGTATCTTAACGAGCTTAGCATTTTATCCTGCCTTTATGTGTTCATCATGTTTTTAATCCTGCAATATTCCTTTCCACATTTATGTAAGTTTCGCTTATTAGGCTCGGGCATATCCCAAGTTTTTAGAGGACGTGATGTGTACAGATGTAAAAACATGAGCAGAAATGCTGAAACACCTGGACCAGCTTTTCCACAGGTTGGATCAGGTTTGCTCCTCCCAAGAGGAAATCCCAAATCTCTCTCATAGTCAGCAGAGGGAGGGCAAATGGGTTCAGAAGCCTAAGAACACACTGCCATGTACGCAGTGTTCTTCCTGTGAAAGCTGCCAGTTGAATAACATCTGCACCACACACAAAGCTGGCTGTTTAGAATGTGGGTTTAATTCATTTTGCAAGTAATGTAATCAGTGGAACATCAGATGAACTAAAAGGAAAAAAAAAAAAAATAGAGTTTTTAGAGTTTTGAGAAGCTACCATATGGGTCTTTTTCATCTTTTGGGGAAATCTTACACAATGTCTAAGAAATTATTGCTTGGAACACACAGTCCTGAAGCTAAGGCCATTATATAAGCCCAGTCTAAATATATCATAACCCAATTCTAATTCATGCAAGCCCTTTGTGTAATCTTCATGGACAATAAAACTGAAAGATTCTAAGGGAAGCCAAGAAACTTTGCGCGGTCAAAAACCCCACTGCAGCTAATACAGAAAACATTTATGATTACCTTAATCTGGGATTTATCACAATGTGTGGGCAGATTTGCTTAGCAGGAAGGATTAGTGAGGGGGGCTGATTTACTGACTGGAGGTTTTTCATTTACTCCTACATGTGGGATTCCCACAGTACCCTGCAAAGAGAGGCCAGAGCGAAAGGACAGCAACAAGAGGCAAACTGCTGCCTTAGCAACCATTTAAAATCCCTCCCTGAAGCTTCCAGAAGGCATTCCTCACGTAATGGTATAAAATAGGGAGCTCATTTTCCTAGGAAAGGACCTATTGCTCAAGAGAGTCTGTAGTGAAAAGTATTTCTCCCTTTTCATTATTTGCTATTTTATGTCCCCTCTCTCCTCTACTGTGTATTCTTCCTATTTAAAAGCAGTCTGTTAGCTAAAATAAGTTTGTGATAAACAGGCTAAAGAGAGCAATAACAGGTATAATTAAGTCTCCCATACCAGCAGAGTCAACTTTACTCATCCACCTGAAATTAGGAGGGAAAAAAAAAAAAAAAAAGAGTAAATGGGTTCTAGGAGAACAAAACCTTGATGTGTGCCTGACAAATAATAAATAAACACTGGCAATGCCCTAAAGAACCTCTACTACACTACTGACTGTATCAAGATATGTAATCATTAAAGTTATAGAACTCTAAGCACCAAAGCTGCCTCTTACATACTCATTCTTTTAAATGTTTGTTTGGGAAAGAAAAGCAGGTTCAAACGAACTGTGCCCACCCACAAGGAGAAAAAAGAGGCAAGAGCAGCAACAGTGCCTCAATTCACATAGATGAGAATAATTGGAGCCCAGTTCAATCTGAGAAGTAAACAGAAGCAGGATGAAGGCTTTTCAATTTACACCTACAGCCTACAAATTAGTGAGCAGTCTGGTAGGATGAGCTTGGGAGGGATTGCATAATAACCCTACCCCCAGCAACAATGCAGGGAACAGGGAACAAAATGGTAGCTCTACACCAGCAGGGAATTTCCCTTTCTAATTACTGACTACCATGAAAAGCATTCTCAAGAGCCAAACGTCAGCTTTTGTGCAACTGGGTCGGGAATTTCTTCATTATTCTTGATTTATTCTGGTCTGAAAATTAATTTCAATGGTGTTTTAAGAATCAAAAGTAACTATGCATAAAAAAATACAAAGTATCTTCTGGCAAATATTGCTTGAGAATTTGTTTGGTAAAATAATTATTTTTGTGCCAAAAGTTCAACAGATTACCAGTAATTATGGCTTGTTTAAATATCTTGCCTATATCAGTATTCATTTTATAATCACTTGTCTGTATTCATTGAAACCAAAAGTACCTAATCCAGAAAATTCTGGTTTTGCAGAACATGTTGTGCACATCCTGCCTCTTATGCAACCATGAGAAAAGTGAAGCTGAATATATGACTTTCCGTTTTTCTCACAGCAAGTGAAAAAGGAGACAAAACAGAGCAGAAGGGGGATGGTTTGAGATAAATAGATTAAAAAAAAAAAAAAAAAAAATCTACCCTTTTCTGAGGAATACAATTACTCACAAGAAAATTTTCTTGTCCCCTTTCAATGACTGTTCATATGTAGATTTCCACTTTGGGCACCTCCCAATAACAGGTCCTTCTAGAGGCACAACTACTTGGAGTAGGAGCCAGGAATCATTTCAGGAACCAGAACTATGTAACTATAGTGGCAAGTGGTACATTATTTCTAGATAAATCCTTGAACTTTTAGAGCTTGATTAGTAAGTCAAGCTCCTGTAAGTCAGTCCTGATGGTGTCTGGAGTGGGAACATCCATGCCATGGCTTGAGAAACAACCTGGCTCAGACAGGTCTGTGGTGAGGCCACATGTGCTTGTGGCTGATTCCCTGCTAGAGACACAAAAATGAGAGATTGAGGAAAGCACCTGGCTCAGCCAGTTTAGAAGTCCAGAGTGCTCCTTGTGTCGAGGGAGGTCAGAGCAAAAGGAGCAAAGGGGGAAGGCAGAGACAACTTCACCTCCTGCTTGGAGTGAAAGCCAGATCTCCTGGTTTTTCTGCTGATTAAGATGTCAGTCCTGCACAGGCAGCAGGGCTGTCAGAACAAAATTCTCATCTTCCCAGGTGAGAAAGCATCCATGAAAGCATTACTCCTAGAGCAGCAATGACCATAGCCAGGAAATCCCCACAGAGCAAGGTTCAGGGACAGGCTGGGATCAGTGCCAGTGATCAGAGGAGAGGTCACAGAGTCACAGGATGTGCTGACATGGAAGGGATCCACAAGGTTCATTGAGTCCAGCCCCTGGCCCTGCACAGGACCATCCCTGTGGGAATCCAGGGCATCCCTCTGGCTGCCCTGGCTGGCTCCAGACCCTGGCAGGGGGCTCGGAGACCTTGGCACGAAGTCAAAACCACCTGTGGCTTTGATTTTAGCCTGTGGAAAAAACTGCCAACTCTGTGTGAGGAATTACAAGCCACAAGGGTTTGAGTAGTTTGGTAGTTGAATTAGCACAGGGAGAAGAAGTAGAATTTTGGGGTTTTTAGAATGGGGTTCAAGGGGACAAGATGGAGGGATTTGGGCATGTCCTGACCTTCTTCTCCTTCTTGTCCTCCATGTCTGTGACGCTTTTCTATTGTGCTGGTGACACTTTTCTATTGGTTTAAGGCACAGACACACTGTCCAACATAAATGATAGACATTGGCACGTTATTGTAAACACAGCACATGGAGTTTTTGGTATAAAATGTGAACACTACCCTGAGGGCAGACAGAATGCCAAGGCCGAGCTGCTGGACAGAGCTCAGCAGGGCAGAGAGAGAATGTTCTAGAGAAGGGAAAATAAACAACCTTGAGAATCCGACCCTGCACATTCAGACTCCTCCTTTGGCTGTGTGGGCTGGGAAATGAGGACTTTTACACTCTTGGGGTCCCCTCGACACCCGGACCCCGAGACATACCAAAGAGTCCCACCATGTGCCCAAGAGCGTTGCCCAAATGCTTCCTGAACTCTTTACTCTAAAGGAAGGGCACCTCATTCAGCTGATAATTATGCAGAGGTTGGTTGAGGTGAAAAGCAAAGATTGAAGGAACTCAGGGATAACAGACCAGGAGAAATTCTGATGACTGAATTTGGTCTGTATGTTCAAAGAGAACCTTTTGTGCAAGCACTTTCAGCTAGAGATATCCCCTACAATCCCATACTTCACTAAGAACAAGGTCCCTTCACCTTGAAGTGTTCCAGCATTGTGCTAGATGAGACAAGTTCTGTAAAAGTGTGACAGAAAGAGCAACATTATGTGGCTTTTTTGGTCTGGGACTCCAAACAGCCTCCAGCTGGTCAGGGAAAGAAAGCTTCTTAAAGCTACATCCGAGGGTTGCTGCACAGTTTTCTGACCAAAGAAAAACAAAGCATCCTGATGAGAAACGTCTGCAAAGCCTCTTGAGTAAAGACTAGCACTGAAGCAAAACATTTGATGAGATTAGGATGAGAGGGCAGATTTTTCAGTTGTATGAACCCCTGCACATCATTCTGAGGACACCATTACAGCTTTCCATTCATCACTGCATGGAGTGAAAGGACCAAAACCATCTCTGAAGGTATGTGAAGATAAAGCACCAAAAGGCAAACATGTTGAATGCACCAGAATCCAAAGATATGCTCATTTCCTGAGCAGGTCTTGTATCATTCTGAGGCAGGATAAATACACAGTGAGCAGATGACTAACGAGCCTGGGTTGTTAGGTCATGAGAGAGAGCCATCACAGCGAAGGCAATAATCAATTACAACTCTTCAGGGCAGCAGTGGAAGCTGAAACAATATCCTTGGCAAACACTGAGAGGTCACTACCATCATTAGAAAGGGAAGAGCTGAGGAGGAGAGCTGCCAGGACAGTCCACAGCTAGGTGTGAGAAGGCTACACATGCAGTCTAGAATAATGGAAGGTAAAAATATGGTCACCTGAATAATGCAAAAGTGCCTTCTGAATTCAGGAAGCAGTTCTCAAGACAACAGGCACAGCAAGCAGACTTTTAGTCTAGCAGCAATTAATTCAGCAGTGAGCTGCAGTGAGAACTGACCATAAAGCCTGGAGGAAGGATTTTGCCTACAGCAGCCATTCCTAAATGAGTCAGGTAGGTAAACTCCTGAATTTAAAAGAGCCATTCTGCTTCTAGGTCACCAAAAGCTCTCAACACAGTGGAGGGAAAAAAAAAAAAAAAAAAAACACGCAAACAAGAATAAAAGAAAGGCCACAATTTAAATTTAATTGGGAGACTTTCTACTGGCATCTGTGTACCTTCAGAAGTCCAGAGGACTGACAACAGGATTTTCTTATAGTCCATGTAACCTGGAGAAACCGTCAAGCTGAGCCTCAGCTATTATCATCATTGTCATTCACCCTTCTCCCCTCTGTCCCCAGTGTCCCAATTCACACGATGGGAAAAGAAAACACATCATGAGAAAAGACTCTCAGGCACAGGCACAATTCCATATGCCCATAGCCTGTCATTGTAGGCTTGAAGCTGACAGTGCTTATTCGGAGAGAAGCGGAGGAATAAACCCATCTTCCCAGAATAACCCTTCCTTTTAAAGCCCTGTGGGCTTTATTTATTTATTTATTATTCATTCTGGGGGTAGCACACGGGTCCAGATCCATATTATCACGGTGAGGATTACAGGCAGTGATAGCTCAGTCCAGGTCAGGAGGGAATGCCTGATAAATGCTTTCTAACCTGGTGCAAAGTGGGAGCGCAAAGAACAAACACTTGCTCTGAGGTCCCATTGATTGGGACTGACGTGCTGAAGGTTTCAGCAGAAAGGCAAACTACATCAGAGGTAATTCTTGGAGCATTTCAGGAGGGGATAGGAGCTGAGAGATCAGCGGGCTGATCTCTCTCAGCAGAGAAACAAACCAGAGTAATTGCTGACTGCCTTCGATGAAGCCGGTGAATTACAGGTGACGAAAAGGGAGATCTAGGAAGGAAACATAATGGCAACATTATAAATGAAGGAAAAGCTGCTGAATGGATGTTCCAAAGAACCTGGAGCCTACATACATCTAGAGTTATAGCCCGTGACAGCTGCCATATGGCCCCTGTAAAGCATCTGACTGTTGCCAGAGGGGTTCAATGTCTTTACTAAAATTTCACGCGGCCCAGGTGCCACCATCTGAAGAAAAATTATCTGAGAGGTGAATAGCAATGAGTTAGGCAGTTTACCTAGGCTGGAAATAAATGGATATTTGAAGTAAATCCCCTTAGAGTCACTGAGACAGATATGTCCACTTAAACACTGCCCGGGGAAGAACACACTGCTCTAACTGATTGACAAAACAGAGTTAGAGGGATCCAGACTTTGTCACAGGGTGAGACAATTGTAAATGCAAAACTGGCCTCTGGACTGGAAGCAAGACCTGAACAGAGAACCCTCTTCAGGCATCAAATAGTCCCAAACACGGAGAGAATGGGATTCTGAACGCTGATGTGTCTGCAGAGCAGATTGGAAACTCCAAGGCAGAAGGGAACAGTGCTTCCAGTGTAATTTCCTCTCTTGAGGATTGATTTGTTAAGTGTCAGTGCCAAATTCTAGGAAACAATTCTTTAATGAGTCTCTTTAGAAGCCTCTTACAACCAGGGAGTCTTGCAGTTTAATGCTAATCCAAAGGACAGGATAAACGAATAGATATTTTTCTTGAACAGGGGATTTAATCAGGCAGTTCTGATATTTTACCATGATGTAGTCTGGCTCTGCTGCATTGGCAGCGTGCAAGGCAGGGCAGAAGTTACATTTGAGATAATCCATCTCTGATAAGCCTCGGATCTGAAGAGGAGCCTGGAGTTTCAGCTAACCAATCTCAAAAAGCATGCTTCCTGTTTTTGGTTTTACTGTTTTTAGAAGGTTTCTTGGTTTGTGTTTTGGCTGGTATTTCTCCAAAACAGAACTTGAATCATCACAAATTAAATATTTGTTTAGGCATAACCCTTTCCAAAAAACATAAGCTCTTACTGAGACACAATCATCATTTGAAGTCATTCTCAAGAAAAAGTACTTCCCCAGCAGACAAAAAAAAAACTCAAACAAACCAAAACAAAACAAAAAAAAAAATAAAGAAAAGAGGAAAAACAAGATTAGATTAAAGAAAGAGGACTAAATATTATGTGGCCAGAAGTTAGATGGTTTTTTTCCCACAGCCAAGCAGGGAGATAGGGAAAGGGCGAAGAAAAAGAAATGTCAGAAGATAAACTAAAGCCAAATTAACTAAAAAAGTTGTTTTTTAAAGTGATGGTAGTGGTGTAGCAAGAAAACCCTCAGCAAAAGCACTCCAGCAAAGCTGAGATAAGCAAGTTGACAACAGAAGAGTGAGCCCAGCCTAAGAGACTGAAACCTGGTTTTGTTCAGCAGCAAACTAAGCTACATTTCAAGTCCAATTTATTTCCTCTTTGTACCTGTGTTAGTAGTTCAAAGATCCACTGTAATAAAACACATAATAAAACAGAAATTTCAGAAATTATTATTAGAAATATTTAGAAATTTCTTATATTTTCCGATTTTGGCTGTGAAATTTTATGGTTTGACTCATTTATTGTAAAAGACACAGCAGCTCTGTACACAATCAACTGGGGGAGTGCCCGAGGTGTAACAAAGCAGAGCTGGGCCATGCAAAACCTGAAAAACATCACCTTGTAAAGATTTTTTTTGTCTCATTCATAGCACGAATAAGAAACCAGAACAAAAATGTAAAGGAAGGAAGCAAAAACCTGCACAGTTGGAATCCAAGTTTGGTTTTTCTCCAGCCTCATCAGTAGCAAATAATGGTTATCAAAGCTGCTTCTGTTCTGCAAGTTCCTGGTGCTCATCACTCTCTTACATTACCTTTTATTGCTCTAAAGCAAGGCATAACTACCTCCTGAGACAATTTCTTAACCAAAATCTTGCCTAGAAGTGGTTCAGGTTGAGGTTTTTCCAGTGTACCACAGATATTTATATTTAATCTCACTCAAAGTGTTCACATTTTCCAGTCAGTGCTAAAACTGGCAGTGGCAGGTACTTTTCTGGGGGATTTTTATTTTTAAGCTCATTTTTAATCCCTGAATATCATGATGTGGAATTTGGAGTTCTAGAAAAATGTGTGAAAGTGCTCATCGAGGTTAAACAATTCCACCCTACCAGAAAGGTGAACTAGAGTTTGGTTTTCCATTATAAAATATAGGGAGTTTATGCCTAGAATAATATTTGCAGTGATTCTTATAGAAAGAAAATTTGGGAATGCTCTTGTAAATGCAAAAGAGCAAGAGATTCAAATTTTACAGACTCAGAATTCATGTCTACCTGCTTAGTCTACAAGTCCTATACCTGGCATATTCTATTTAAAACCTGTAATTTATAGCTTTGGCTCATTACCTCCACATGTTTTTAAGCAGTAAGATGACAGACTCTGTCTCAGTGATGAGATGCTGGGACAGGGAATGTAGAGAATGCAAACATGAGCAAAATACTTGGAAGTTCTGGGCACTTGTTAAAGAAAGCTACATCAATCCATGCACCTCAGAATAAGCTATTTACAAAGTAGCCTGATGAGTTTATATTGGGATACAAGCTTAAAAAACCCAAACATACAAGCTTAAAACATCAAGATGACCCAAATATACCTGAATTTTTAATATTAAAGGCTTAAAAAATAACTACAGTCATTAATTCTTTTAAAAACCATAAAACAACCTTTGCTTATAAATACAAGAATAAATCATTTGAAACGGCTAAAAGCCTTTTAAGACTGCTTCTTGCAAAGCACAATGTATCAAGAAGATGTAAGAATCCTATAAAATGCTGGAACACAGCATTCGAGGAGCTGCTTTTCTAAGAGGTTGTAAAAATATATTTTAATCTAAATGCCCAGCTGAGCAGGTCAGTCAACTAAACAGCAACAGAAGAATGGGGTGGCCAAAAACAAAGGACAAGCGTGGGCTGTTGTTTCAGGGACTAGAGATAAAGGACCACTTACTTTCCTTACTCCAATTTTCCTTAAATGTTTTCTTCTTCAGGACAGCCTCAAGCTCTTACAAATGCCACACCTTTAATGAAACCTTCATCCTTGCTGCTGCTGTGCCTGCTCACTTTCTTAAATTGCTGTTGCACAGGTGGGTGGTTAAATTCAGCAGCCTAAACTAGGAATTTTTCTGGTTCACTCCAGAGCAAAAAATAGGCAAAAGGACACCCCCAGGAGAACTGCTAAGATGAAGGCATTTAATACTAAACTACCACCAAAAGGCAGATACAAGATACAAATCTGACAAGTGATTATGCCAAAGCAGTACAAGGAAGTGCCTAATTTTTAGTGCCTAATATATATATATATATATATATATGTATGTATGTATGTAAATATATATATGTAAATATATAAAAATAAATATATAAAAAGTTATATGTATATAAAATGAATATAGATAAATAAATATATATACGTGCCTAATGTATAATTATAAAAATATATATTTCTATTATATATTTTACATAATATTTTGTTAATAGCTCTAATTATTATTTTAATTTTTTTAATATTTTAAATATATTTTATTGAGTGTTTAATTATCAGGTATGTTCACAAATAGTACTATCTTTTGGAGGAATGAATGGCATGCTGAAGGGCAGAACTGGAGTCCATAACTTCCTTGATAATTTGGATGAAGCTCTACAGTAAAATAAAAAAAAATAAATAAATAAAAAACTACAGAATGAGAAGATCCTTCCTGAACACCAGGGACTCCAAATCAGTGCCACTCTAGGGATTATTGCATCCAAATTCTATGATTTTATTCTGAGAGTCCAGATCAACTCCTGTGTACAATTCTGAGGAACGTGAGACTGGAATCTCGACTGCAGAAAAAGAAGCATAGCTGGAAGGAGATGGCCCACAATGAAAATATGAAACTTTGAATAATGAACAGGTAGATTGTGGTTGGAGTTGGAGAGGGAATAAAGGAAACTTCCAACTGCCTTCTTCATAATGTATCAAGAAAATTTTTAATTTAGGAAGACAATTTCATAAGAGAGCAATTTAACCACTATTAGTGAAGGCTCAGTTTGGATGTTAGTAAAAGATCCTTAAATTTTCTATTAAATATATTATATTGAAGCGTTTAAACTTGGAGAGATTGTTCTTCTTGTTGAAAACTTCAGAACAGATTGACAAAACACCCACCAAAAATTTCCTTGGAATATTTATCCTTCCTCAGAGAACAAGGAAGGTGGATGAGATGAGGTTCAGCGCTACATTTCTAATATTGTACATTATTTATCAGACCGAATCTATTACATTGCATGCATATGTTGATTCAAATGGCCTGCACAGACACTCTCCTGCAGTCAGCCAGTGGTGATTGCTGCCCTGGGGTTTAATTTGCCTTCCAAACGATTTGCAGACTGTTGCTAAACATTACGGTAGAGAAGGATCAGCAGTCTGCATGACAGGAGCTGGGAATGGGTTGTGTAAAGAGGCCAACGAGACAGATACCCAAAGCTGTCAGAGGGCCTCACTGAGCTCTACAATTACTAGTGGCATAAGGAAGAGCCCTATTCTATATCCCCAAATTTCTATGGCTGAGTTTGTCATCATGGATTCCCCAGCCATATTTAACTTAGCTATTTAACATGTGTTTTTGGGAGACAAAGTGATTTATTTTAAGGCTGGATTGTGTCCTGTGTGCACTACGAGGACAAAAAAAACCAAGGAAGTTTGACTACACTGAGTAAACAAACAATAAAATCAGATTTTAAAGTCTCAGTTGTCTCAGAGGAGAACAGATTTAGGATGGTGGAGTCCACACCACACATCTGTAGAGGTCTCAAGCATAGGGGTAACCAGAAAGTGTACAGAAAAAAATACCTGCCCAACCAAGAATTTCAACAGCTGTGCTGTTTCTAGGATCACAACCCTGCAGCTTGATGATTAATGAAGACTGACTGTACCTGGCGACCTGCAGAGTCACACAGGAGCAAATGAGCCATGAGGAGGTTACAGCAGCTGCTTACAAATGGGCTGCAGCACTCCCCCTGCTCCAGCAGTGACCCCTGAGAAGAGTGCTTTCCCCTCCTAGGTGTACTACATCCATGCCAAAAACTCCATGTTAGCCCTTCTTTACCACCACATGCTCCTTTACAGAGCTTCGAGGCACTGCCCTGCTGGTCAGGCTGACGCCAGGGCTCTGGCCCTGAGTGAGCACAGAGTGCAGTCAGGTGTTCTCCAAGAAACCTCTAGTAACCCACACTTCACAGCTTGAGGCATGCAAATCAAATGTTTTATGGTAAGTCATGGAAGGAAAGTCCGATTTGTAAATCAAATGTTTTATGGTCTGTAAGTCGTGGAAGGAAAGCCCGATTTGGTCAGCTCCCCTTTCATCCCATTCATTGGATGTTTTCTAATGCCAGTGAAGCACTTGTTCATGCAGGGCTTTGCTTTGACCAGGCTCTGAACAGTGGGTGTGTCTCCTCACGGAGGTAGAGGTGTAATCCAAAAGCAGCATTTTGTCTCATGCCACTGTTGAGGAATTTTCCCCGAGTTCTGCTGCACTGTGTGAATCGCTGAATGACATATGCTCCATCTGAACACGGGGAAAACAGAACTGCGAGTGGCATCCACGTTACTGTACACACACAGCTTTTTCTTACTCTGCACAGCTGTTCAGCCACCCTTGGCATCTTCACTTTCTAATAAAAACACCGTGCAAACACTTGAAACAAACATCTTTTTTCTCCTGGTTGCTACCACCCAGCAATGGTACAAGGGATGTCTGTATTTACCACTGCAAGCATTCTTTGAATTCTTAAATGAGAATCTTACATCTGCATCCACAGAGGCAGAACAGGCAGACACCATCTGAATAAACTTCAGGGAGTTGTGCTAACGTGGGATGAGCATGGTGGGTACTGTTTAAACCACAGGTACACACATTTAGTTATGGATAACCTTTGAAACTCCCACCTGCCCATAAGAACACCGAGTTCAGATTGCAACCCATATAATGCACTTAATTAAACAATCTTCCCTCAGCTGAGATCCACTGGGCTTTTTTGTTTTAATCCATCTATATAGAATTTCCATTTGCTTCCCACTCTGCTGACTTCAAAATGCCTCTGAACTTCAGCAAAGCTTAGTGAGTTTCTCATTGTGGATTAGAAATAAAGACAAAGCTCAGGCCAAATTTTTCCCATTAGCCACAGCCACAGAGATACTAACAACTGAAATGAAGGAATTAATGGTGACAAGCTATTTTTAAAATAGATGAAGCATCACTATTTCTACTTCTTAGCAGTAGCTGATCCTTCAATATTAGCTTATTTTTTTAAAACCCAACCTTATTAAAAGTACATATTAAAAAGATTTCTCCCATATAGGAATTTGATTCATTTTAAGGAAGATGGAGCTATTCCAACCTCAAAGAAGTTCTCACTTATTCTAGATTTTCTTACAAAATGTATGAAAACCAGACAGAGGCCTCTAAGCAAACTCAGTAAGAAAACTGGGCAATTAGTTATTGAGTTTGCACATCATATTTGCTATATACAAAAATATAGAAGAAATATAGAGCATATGTTATTTTCTGTCTCCTTGCAGATCACCAAAATTGAAATTTGAGTATTTATCTTGAAAACCTTGAAACCCAATGCAGGTGATATGTTCACCAAGAAATCACAATTAAAATTACTGTCAATACTATTACACATCCTGTAAATTGTAATCAATACAATTCAATGCCTCATATGAGAATCAAACCTACATACATCATTTCTACCTTCTTCCATAAATATTATATATACACCCTCAGTTTACAGAATTCCCTGCGTGGAGTAGCTGAAAATACCAGTTTGTGAATCATCCTTCTGGATTCTAATCCTTTTAATAACAAGCATTTCATCCCACTGAATGTGTTCATTAAGTAAAGTACTACTGAGCATAAATAAAACAGCAGAATCTAATTTATGAATGATAAAACAGTCATTACAGCCATGGTAAACACTTCTCAGAGTCATATTCTACTGCTCAGTGGACAAAAATATCAAGGCAGAGAAACACAAAAACCAGAATATGAATAGAACAATTTCGATAATCACTTTGGATAAAAGTTCAGGTGTCCTAGGCTCTAGTTCAAATAACTGATGCTCATTTTTAACTGCAGGAATGAGGGAAGGCAAGCTGCAGTCCAGGTACAGGAGCCTTGACTCCTTGAACACGTACGGAATAGAAAGCGTGCTACGTGTCCTCATGTCAACACCCACAAACATTTATGCTTACCAAAACACAGTCTGCACTCTGCTGTGCCTATAACATCTCCCTTTGAGCCAGGAAAACAGTAAAGAAGACTGCAGAGGGTGCAGCTCAGGGAAAGTTCTCTCACCTGGAAAGATCCTGCATGGTCTTCTTCTTTGTCGCCTTCTTTTCCTTCCTTGAGGGCGATCAAGGTGAACCCTCGAAAGTAGGCAGGAGTGGCAGCAGAAAGTGTCACTGGGGTGTGATGAACAGAGAAATAGCAAAAACAAACCATTAGCTGTGAAATCAGCCACCTGCATATCATTTCACAGCTTGAAAGGTGTGTGTTCTGAGCTGGCATTAGCCAAAGTTAGAGCACTGACAACAGGGAGCCAAGCCAGCCAGAATACAAAATGTTCAGTCCAAGGTCCCACATAAACTGAGACACACTGGCTTGAAATGCCTCATCTTTTTCTTTTTTCTTCCCCCCCCACCCCCTTTTTGTTTTTAAAACCAGATTGATAATCTGCTGAGATCTACAGGAGGATTGTTTTGGTGGTGGTTTGGGGCTGGGGACACATGTGCAAGGGGGTTTTCTGTTTGTTTTGGGGGGGTGAGGGGGGGTTAAATGTAAATGTAAAGGAGCATCCCTAAATATTTGACTTTTTGTCCAGTTCTGAGCACAGACAAAGTATTTTAGTGCACAGAAAGTCTCTCTGTCTGTAATGCCAGATGACCACATTGCCTGCTCCAGCTCAGCTACACTCAACACAGCACTCCAGCTTCTGGAAATGGGGGATCTCAAAATATCCTTCCTCTGCTTCATCCTCGGGGCAAAACAGGACACAAAATTAAACTCCTGGCTGAAGCTGGCCCCTAAAGGTCGTGCTGCCAGCTCTGATTGCCAAACCAATCCCATACACCCTTCTTCACACACCTGTCCTGAGCAGGAAGGCAGCACTGGACCCACCAGCAGAGCACAGGTAATGTGATGCTGACTAATCTGATTTTACCACGCTCAGCAGCAGGATGAAATCCCTGGTTTGATGCCAGTGCAAGACAGATTTGTGTGATGTGTCTGTTCACCACCCAGCTACACCTGAGTTCACAGAATTATGGGATATTCTGGGTTGGAAGGGACCCACGAGGATTATCAAGTCCAGCTCTGAAGTGAATGGCCCCTACAGGCAATGAAGCCACATTTTTAGCACCAGGCTCTAACCAGCTGAAATAATCTCAGGGTCTCGTCAGCTGAGGCTCTTTTGAACACTATCAGAAGGAGAGAATGAGGCAGAAAGTTGAGGCAGGGTTTTTGAAATTACCAAACTCTTTTCAACAACTTAAAGAAATCCTTTCCTGAAACAGGGGTAAAATTTAGGGAAAAAAAAAAAAAAAAAAAAGTAATTCTAGAATTAAACTAAAAGAGAGAGAAAACTTAATGTTTTAAGTAGCTGTTACTTTAAATATAATGCAAACAGAGTCACTCGTAGTACTTTATTGTCACACTCTCCAACCCTGACAGGCACAATAAAAACTGAAGACCACCCACAGTTTTCAGAGCAAACTACAACTACCAAGGCTGCTCCATAGAAGAGTATCCACAAGAGACTCCCTCTCACACAAATAGGCTGCAAGGGGTTGAATCACACTGCTAAAAATTACAGATTGCCCCTAAAAGATAGGGATTTCAAAATATAGCCCGGAGTTCATTTGGAACATATGGAGAGCTCTTTGATCTAGAAATTCAGTAGCAGAAAAATATAAAATAGGCTATTTGAAAATATCTAGCATTATTCAGCTGTACTGGGGTCTAAAACAGTGCTTGTACAAATACCTAACTTTTCTGACTCTATGTGGAATAAAAAACAAGGATTGAAGAAATTTATTTCAATTTTCAAACTTTTGTGTAAGTGCCATGCTTTGACCTATAAACCTGCAAACACCTGTACAAATCTGGGGAAGTGATGGGCACAATAGCAAGTCCCCCAGCTCTCAAGATTTTCAACACACTTTTCATTCCATGGAATGTTAGGATGAGCTTAAATGTCGTGATTTTGGGGGAGAAAGAAAATTTCACATATTATATTCCAAAATGGGATAGCAACATAATGTCATTAAAATTTCTGCTTACTTTACAATGTATTGCTCCAATTCATTATTTCATTTTCTGCCCAATAATTAGCATGACTAGTCCAGTTTTACAAAGTTCTGCAGCTCTGGCTAAATGAAAACCCACAGGCAGCCTCTCAGTTGCAATAACTGAGAACAGCACAGTGCTCAACAGAGATGAGCACATTACTCCTGCTTGAACAGTGATTCTTAGAAATTAAGTGCCATAAAGGCCTTTTACATGCAACAAAATTTTTCCATATCATACGCAATTAAGGACTCTGAATCACTGTGAGTTAAAGGTTACACCAGAAATACTCAAATATGTGTGCAAGCAAGCAGAGAATCCAGCTGTGGGTTGACTCAACAGTTTTCATTTTCCTCACAAAGTTACAAACAGTTTTCAAAATTCCAAACCCCTACCTATAAAACAGAGAAGATCTTAGAAGCTACAGAAAAATCAGGAGAAAGGAAGGCAGTTCCAGAGCCTGACTCATAGTTTTTGAATGCCTGGGGTTAGCAGTACCCCTGCTGCGGTTGCAGTCATTTTAACCCCGAAGAAATCCGAGGGGAGGGGATGCTTCCTCCCCCAGCCTGCGCTGCTCACTCAGCAGCCTCATCCAGGCAGCTGCGCTCTCCGCTGGGCTCGGGGAACTCACCCAGCCCAAAAGCCGAACAAACCAAGCCCAGCCCGAGGGTTCAGCCGGGTCCATCCCTGCGCGGCTGCTCCGCAGCGCGGTGCCAGCGGCGGGCACCGGGAGGGCACGGAGCCGCCCGAGCGGAGCAGGCTCCTGGGGATTTAGGGTCCGTGCTTTGGGATTTATTTACACGTTCAGGGATGTGTGCTTCGGTAGCCCAGAGCTGGGCCAGAACGCCGGGGAACACCTGAGCTGGGAAGGTTTCTGTCAGTGCTCGGAACCATGCGTGTGCTCAGCGCGCACCGCAGCACGAGGGTTTTGTCCCAAATCCGGAGCTTGTCCTGGGGTCGCTGCCTCTGGGCTGGGTGTTCCAGCCCGGCAGAGGCTCGCCCTGCACGGGCAGCGCTGGGAAGCTGTCAGACCACATCTGTTTTTCACAAGGGAGCGGCTCTTTGTTGCATAAGAGCCGAGAGTTCTTGGGCTAAACTCTGCCATTTTAAACAACAGCTGTGTCCTGCTCACACCGCCTTCACACTAATTAACTTTCACTGAATGATATAAACTTCCTGCAAGGATCACTTAAATCTCAGCGCAAGCCCCAGAGTTAAGGATTTCACTTTAAAGGGAAGATTACATATCAGCAGTTACTTTTGTCTGCTTCCATCCCTCTGGCAAACCTCTAATTACTTTACAAGTTGCACTTTGGCACACGCCTTCCACATGCTCCTCTTTCCCCTGTGTCCCAGGCTGAAGGTGGGGTGATCAAAGCAGTTGCTGCTTTGGTTTCAGGCAGAAAACCTGATTATTCTCACCCTACACAACTGCACATCCTGTGTTGTACATTGCACAAGTTCCGACAAACACACGTTCCAAATTTCACCCGTATTCTGTGAAACGTGGGAATGGCTGATGTAGTTACGGAATGAGTGCTTGTTTGAAAAGTGTTTGTACATTGAGGGGGGAAGAAGGAAATGGAAAGAAAAAGCCTCAACATTGCTTAGAACAGAAGTCCCCCAAGCAATGCAATGAAGCACAACACCTTAAATGAGCCTTTCCTCAAAAACTGAGAAAGTGAACTGACCTACAAGTGGAAATTCCATTAAAACCAGAAACAGCATCCACACAGAAGGTGTATGTAAGGATTATAACTAGTCTAGTACTCCTTTTCTTCTTCAGAATCATAACTTGATGATATCATAGCAGAAAGCATGTCTACTGCATGTTAGCGTGTGGAATGGGCACACTCACTGCCTTTTTGTAGAAGCAAGTTTATTTGCATTTTAATGGCATGAAACTTACCTCATTTTTTTGTGGAAATCTCATGCAATCATTAATCTAACTCTACAATCAATACAGCCAGGATTGAGTATTTTCAAGGATCATTACCCTGTAGCACCATCCAAACTTCAGGCTCATTTGTGCCTCTGAACACTGTGAGAACTCTGCCCTTCAGTGGAAGCGAGAGCAGCTCCATCAAGGTCGAAGGAACCCAGCAGGGAGGAGAGGGCCTTGACCCTAGGATGGAGTGCCCACAAACCTGGTCCTACAGGGAGACATTTTTAATTTGTTTGTCAGAAGAACGTGCTCTTACTTACTGCTGCCAGGCACAGGAGGAGAATACCCACCCAGAGAAGTTATTCAGTGCCCAGGGCCGCTGTTTTCTGTCACAGCTCCAGAGGTGGAAAACCCAGACCTCACAGCTCCTTACACACAGATCCCCCCAGGGTTCCCCCTCAGGGCAAATGGCTTCTGATTGATCTAAAGGTGAATAACTGCAGGGGAGCCATAAAAACTCCCCCAAACAGCAGCTGTGAATGGTGGTCTCCTGATTCCCACACTGCAAGAGTGCTGAGATTCTTCCTTCTTGAGTGTCTGATGTGTCACATCGACTGATGGCATGAAGATAAATGGATGTCCCTGCACTGAGGCTTTTGTGGAGCACATTTGCATGTGCAGATAATTCCTGTGTTATCCACCTTGAAAATACTAGTTTATTCCAAGAGCCCACTAGGGAATGTGCCAAGGATCCAGATGCATCAATTCAGGCAGGGGCCATGGAAACAGGAATATCTGGCTCCAGTGCTAAGGAGGTTGTGCAAGTCTTCTGCCATGTTGCATATAGAGTAATTTGCAGGTAAATAAATACAAACAAACAATCAAAACCCCACAGACTGGTCATGATATCTCATTTTTTTAATAATTTGTTGGATTTTCCATCATTTGCATAAAACAGGAATAAAGTTCCAGTTGGACTGTAGAAATGGCTTTGAAAGCAAGCTCTCAGAACTTTCTGTATATTGTCAGTTGTTGTGTTACAGCAACATTTATTTGTGTTCTTCCAAGCATTCAGGAATGTGTCCTTAAAGAACAAGCTACATACCCCAATGTGCCACCTGAATACTTCAGCCCTAAGGATGAGAAATGTAGGCACATATTCTGTTCTACATTTTAACTTTTTACTATTAGCTGTAATTTTCTCACTTCCAAGCAGCTATAATAGCCTAATGTGATTTTATTAATTGAGTTCCTAATGCCAAGACCTAATATCTCCAGAAAATTAGTTCTGCTAATTCATCTGGGAGTTTCTTTCTTCCTACATTTCTATGCAATAGAAACTTCTTTGGTAGATGACTGGAAGTGTCCAGTAACGTTTTCACAGAAGTGAATTCCAAAACTTTTAAAGAACGTTCGCATTTGTCACTATCACAAAATTTGGCACATCTTTGTCCTGCTTAGTAGATGTATCAAGCTGACATGCCACATGAAATCTTTCAGACTAATCCTAATGTCTGGAACAGCTACCCAGCTTGTGAGTGATGTGCATTTCCTCACATCATGTTAAAAAAAAAAAGAATTTTGGGGAAAAAATCAAATCAATAGCATGCAAAGTTACAGACGGGTGCTCAAAACGGGTGAACCACTGCTGCAGATGTACATCTCAGCCTTTGAAGAAACACAATGATTATGCTAAATGCACACATTTTTCTCCCTATATATACTAAGATTCCCATGTTCATGCAATGGGAAAGCATTGCTCTTTACCCTGGATCTAAGAAACACTTAGAAGAATCTCCTAATATCTTTTTTTCCCTAAAAGTATGTTAATTATGGTACCTAAAAATGTCCAAGTTCTTTTTAAAGTGCTTTTAAAATTCAAGAGTAACAGTACATTCCAAGAAGGTTTATTTCTGAAGGTTTATTTATTACACAGTGAGGCAGAAAAAGTGACCAAAACCTGTCTTTGCCTATTAATTAGTAAAATACACCCAAATGTGCTTTGGAAGTTCATTCCAAGGACTGTATGTGACATACTCAAGGAAGAACGAATGCCTCCATCTCTTATTTACAGTGGTCTTTAGCACTGTCTCTGCCTCTTTCCTGTTTGAACCATCTGTTCATTTGCCAAAAAAAAAAAAGAAATCTCAGGGGTGGGATAAACGTAAGTGGAAAATGTGGGGAATTGGCAGTATGCTGCATCATGTTTGCCCATATGCTAACTCATTATATTAGCATTTCATATTTCAGGGCAAGAACCATTAGCTCCGAGCTTCCTCTCCTTCCTGCTGAATGTTAAAGCTTCTCCCATGCACTGGGCTGTATTTAAAGGGATAGGAAGAAATCCCACAGAAGCGGCTAAACGGGGGAAGAGTGTGCTTTGCATCCCTGCAACTTGTGATCTTGTGCGAGCGCTGAGCCTGTAGAGAGGGTTCGTAAAGGAAAGGAAATTCCTCTTAATGAGGAATGCTTGGGAGTAAAGTGATACACTGAAACCCAACTCCTCTCACTTGCCATGGAAGCATCCCCAATAAAGTAATGCGTGGGGGTGCATTACCCTGCCTCAACCCACACAGCTACACACGCACACGCCAAGAGGGATCCGGAGATGACAGGCAGAGACACGCTACAGCTCCAGAGCCACTGATCCTCACCATTATCGCTAGCAGGGGATGCAGAGGATGTCCAACTTACCCCGGTAACTGTTTCCAGGCTTGTAAAATTCTGGATCGCCCTCCACCCTGAGGCTGAATTCATTGTACCCTTCCCTCCTGGTGCCTTGGGCTCGCAGGATCCGACTGCAATATCCCTCGGATTTCGCGGCTTTCTCCAAGGTTTCGTCAGGAAAACCCTTCGCCACCAAGGGGAAAGTCAGCGCCAGGAGCCGCAGGGCCAGCGGCTGCAGATGCGCTCCCATCCTCGGCGCTCCGCACAACTTTTGGGGGCCGGGGCGGCGCTGGGAGCGGGCCGGGGGGCACGGGGGGCACGGCGGGGCTGGGCAGGCAGGCAGGGCACGGCAGGACGGGCTGAGCGCTCCCGGGCAGCCCCAGCCGGCAGCGGCCCCCAGCGTGAGGCTGCCAGGTCGGATCGGAGGGACCGGCTCGGCTGCTGGCGGCGAGAGGGAGGGGAAAAAGCAGGGAGGGGGCACGGAGGGAGGGGACGGCGGAGAGGGGAGGGCAGGAGGGAGGGAGGGAAGTCTGATCTTGCCCAGATCCCGAAGTGAAGTGCTGTTTTGTTTCAGAGCGTGTGATTAGCAGCTCGGTAGTGTTTGCTTAGGCGAGCTGAATTCACAGGGTTCGGTGAAAGAGCGGGGCAAGGGGACGCTGCTGTCTCCCAGGCACCCAGCGCAGAGCTGAGCCCACAGACCTGAAATGAATCCCCCGGCATTCCTGCCAAAGTCTGTAGTTACTGTTGGGATAGCAAGGCTCAAAGAATTTCCCCACAGCCCTCCACCCTCCCGTCTCCCTGCGAGGCGGCAGACATGATAAACATCACCAGCCAAAGAGCGCGGACGGACCGAGCCAGCCCTCGCCCGCCGCACGCCGGAGCAGCGAGGAGCATCGGCTGCCGCTCCTCGGGTACCACGGAGGGGAGAGAGGCAGGCTGAGAGACGCGGGGAGGTGGCTGTGCCACAGACACGAGGTCCCTCTCCACGCCAGCCTGCCACAGAGCACATCAGGCTGTGCGAGTGGCTCACCTCAGGGAAGCGTGGGAGGTCTGCTCCAGCACTCGGGAAAATCCCGGCAGATGCAAGCAGCAGAGAGCAGGGCTCATTATTTTGCCTTTACACAAGGCACGCTGAGGCGCAATGACGCTGAGTGACTTATCTAAATCCACAAAAGAAGATTACAACGGTGGGAAAAAAAAGAAAGTGAACCTAGACCCCCGGGGTCCCTAACTCCAGGGTTTTGATCCTAAGATGCTCTTCTTCTCTCGCTCTCTCTCCCTCCCTCTACTGCTTTGTAAGTGGAGGAGAAAGCAGGAAAGGTCTTCGAGCAGGACCTGAATACTTTCAGGATGACAGATGCACAAGAGGGCACAAATCCCTTTCTAACCCCTTGCTCCAGGATAGGACTGCAGCAGATGGATGAATACAACTGCATTTGTGCACAACTTCCAGGAAGTATGAGAAACAGCAAGCAGTTTGGAGTCCTCCTGGACCCTACTATGGCATTTGTTAGCATCAGATTTGCAAATTTCTGGTTTCCAAACTTACCTTTGGAAGATGATTTGCAACAACCTCATGCTGTGTGTCAAATAAAGGTGTTTATTTAGGTGTCTGTGAGGATGCAGGACCTTTATTTTCTGAAAGATTACTTGCCAAGAGCTTTGCCACTGTAAGCTGTAACTGTTTATATTTCAGTCTCTGTTCATGCTTATAAAGAACGCAAACTGCCACAGCCTCAAATTCTTCATTCCCTAAAGATTACGTTAACAAAGATGGGATTGGTTGGGTGAGATTTTAGCTTTTGCTGCAAACACAGGGCTACTGGCAATGTCCCTCCACGTCTGTGAAGAGGTGGCAGTCAAGCTCTGGTACCAGACTGAGTGGTAAAATCCCATTTGTGAGGACATGCCTGCTTAGCCACCTGCTACAGTGGCTGGGGCTGACTGCAGAGACTTCCACTGCTGAGGAAAGAGTTTGATTAGGGAAGGAGAGGAGGTCTCTGCAGCACAAGATGCTTTTTCTGATCCTCTCATCCTGCTGGAGGAAGGAGAATGAGTGATCCTGACCTTCCAGGGCAATACACCAGGTTCCATTCAGTCTGCTCCCTCCACTGTTTGACTCCCACCCAACCTGCCAGTACAAGGGCAAGTCGATCCATCGTCTTTGAGGCAACAATATTCAGCCTGCTTTTGCTACTGAAGCCTTGAGTTGGCACAGTTATGCAGAATATTTAGTTTCATGCTTCCAAAGACCCATGTTCATGTGGGTAATTAAGTGACTGCAGTTCAGCAATGTCGTAAACTCTTGGGTCTCATATGACCATGATCTTCACCTCATTCATTTATGAGAACAAGCTTTGCTTTATGTGGGTTCCTCAGCCAAAGATGCCTGTGAATTTGATTAATTTGATATTTGACTTCTCATTTCTTTTGCTGAGATTGATTGAAAAGCAATTACCTGACTAAAGCATTCCTGACAGGAACTGCACAGGCTTCTGCACAATCCACCTTTGTTTTGAGCCAGTGTTGTGTACTAACTCAACACTCCTCAAAGTGTTTTTAGCCCTTTTCAGATTTTTGGGGGTTTTATATGGTAAATAATTCACTAGCATCTGTTGACTCTTATCTTCCAGTAGATTTTATGTCTCTTAGTTATTAATTCCTGAAATGGCCTGGCCCGTTGCTTCTGGTACTTTTTTGTTCAAAAGCATTGTAAACTTTCCTAGAAAGGCCTTGCTAAAAGTGAATGCCACAGTGTCTTGCTAAAAGTGACTGCTTCAACTTAGCAGCTGATATAGACAAATTAACCTGCACTGCCTACAGCCATGAAATGAGTAATTTGTTGTAGAGACAGTTTAGAGCATGGGCAATGTCATTAAGCATGGGCATCCTCGGGGTTTTCTATTTGTTCTACTAATTAGTGTGTGTTTGCCTAAAGCATCCAGCGTGCTGTATCAGTCAGAGATGCATGCAGGCTGATGAGCCCAACCATCCATGGCAAATTTAACAGAGGAAGCCTCGCATCTGGGGGACTGCGGCGCTGCTTTCCTTTGTGCACTCTCTAGGATGAATAAAGTTGCTGTCCATGACTATTAGGCATAACAATCATTACTGGGATAATATTGCATCTGATGGAGCTGTAATGGTTGGAGGAGACTGTCTCTCCCCTCCCCCTCGCCTCCACAAAGTGGGCTTTGCTAACAAACAAAAATCATTCCACAGCGCCAGCAGTCTTTCTCACTTTTTGCTTCCCCTGTAAAGGATCCTGTTTTTTTCAAGTGGCATTTTAGAAGACTGCACTAACTACTGTAGAATACCCCTACACTGACTGGAAGATATGATAGGGGGCATTTAATAGTTTGTTGTTTTTTTTTTTTCCTTCTGCTTCTATGATTTCAATTAGTTGTTTTGAAGTCTTGGGAATTGTCTACAAAGCAACAATGTGCAATGCAATGCTTGGCTACACAACACCTGATTTTAGAGACCACAGACCTCAAATTAAACCAGTGCCTCTGGTAAACTGATATAAACTGATTACATCAATATTAGACCCCTAAAAAGAGCCAGCTCTCTGAGCAGAAGCCAAAAAAACCAGCCAAAATAACACATCAGGGTGGCAGGTGCCCTAAATCTCACAACCAGCAGGTGCTTGATAACTTCACAGGGCTGTAGCATTCACCTCCCTAACCCCAGGAGCTTTAGTATTTTCTGTAAATAAATACAGTAATAATAATTACAGGGCGATACATCTCTTTCATAAGATGGCAGGAATGTTACCCGCTCTTCCACAAGAGCTAATGATTAAAATATTCCTGTAGAATGTCAGAGACAAATGGGTTTCAGCTCCTTGCTTGGTTTGCAAGTCCTCAGATCCTCATTTCTCAGGAAGCTGCTCATTGTGAAAATTTAAATTTTCTCAAAGCACTCTCAGTCCCTCATAGAAATTGGAGACTTCTAAAGTTGAACTGATGCTGAAATGAAAGAAAGGAGATTGAGGGTGTTGTATCAGTTAGAATGGATTTTATGGATAGAGATCCAGGGTGCCTTTTCCTTCTCCTCCTCAGACATTAATTGTATTGGGAACTGTATTGGGATCAAAAGCTCTCCAGAGGTTCAGGTGGTCACCTACCATCAAAAGTTTGCAGTAAGTGCATTCTGAATACCTCTGCCAAATTAGGAGATGTAAGTTGAGGAAAGTGACCAAAAGTGACTTCTAACTTTTCCTCGTGAGCAAGATATCCCCTTGCTCACAGGTGCCAGGGCAGAGGACGCTGCTGTTCAGGCAGAGGAGGAGAGCTCTGGATGACTGAGGAACAACGCTGCAACACAAAGGTTTTATCTGCAATAAAACCTTCCGTGACCAGGAGGGCGAGAAGGGCATCTGAGGTTTGCACTTTCAAAGGTGCTTATCTCATTTTCAGACCTTTGTGTCTTACTATAGATTTGCTATTAGTCTCATTTGCATCTCTCTCCTTTCCCACTGCTCCAGCAGTCACAGTCAGTTTTTCTTAAACAAGACAGAAACTCCCTCTATTGATTTAGATGGAATAATAACCCTGTTGCTATTAAAATCCCCCTCCACCTACAGCAAGAACAAGGCTTTTCTCATACAGTTCATGCTGTCTGAAGCGTGTTTAGAAAGGCATCCAGAGATATCTGCTGTCCTATTAGACAAAGTAAAGAGCTTGGGAGACACTTTAAATGATTTCTTACTTCTCTGTAGCACTGTCCTCAGCTTCTTTTCTCTCAAGAATCCAAGCAGTGACAAGTAATGACAGTAAATGTTTGCAGAGGTCTGCTTGCCATTTACACCACTGTCAGTCAATACCATGTATCTCCAAAATTAAACTTCCCAGCAGCTCGTTATATTTGCCTGTTCAGTCATGCATGCCTTCTGCATATTTTCACACTGACAATGCAGAGAGTTTTCATTTCCAAGGCATTTTAAAGAAATATTTTGTCCCTGACACGGTGGGAATAGCATCATGCTTATTACTGGAGGGGCACTGCAGTGCTGAGAGAAACAGAGGCAGAGAGAGCAGCTCTGTTCAGGTTCCTCCTGGGCTTAACTGGGGCAAAACCTCAATGAAGCTGGAAAACTGTGGGACAAAACACATGTTTTGAAATAGCACAGAGGCTGCAAAAGATCTAGGAAAGTCTATCCAGCACTCTGGATAACAAAGGCAGAATGTGATTTAAACTAAGGCCGCTCTTAAATGGATTTTTCAAGCTCAGCAGTTGACAGAATCTTATCTTCCACACACAGTCTATTTTGGGGAGGAGGTTTGCTAAGGAAAGACCCAGGCTTCTTGGAACATTTAACTCAGGGTTTCTTCCAATATCAGAAAGTAAATATGTTCTTAAAAAATCTCTCCCTTTATCCCACACAGCTACTCGAGATCTATCTTGGGAATCCCTGAAAACTCCCAAGAGCAGAATAAACAACTGGTTCCTCCAAGTATGAGCTTCATTTACCCCTAAGAAAATTCCCTGCTGCAAACCTGGAGCACCAGCCATTTCTAGGTCACATCCCCTCCAATTACACCCAACTTTCTCCCTCAGCAGCCTCTGCCTTTAGAAACCTCCCAGTTTCCATGGACAGGACAGAAAAAACCATAAAACCTGTCCCCAGAATTTCATCTCTGCTCCTTCCAACTAAGCCACACAATAACTCTGCAGGCGTTTGTGTTAATTTAAAACCTCAATACCAACCTAAAATTCAGCATCTTGGTAATTTATTGAATCACCTGTCACTGATTTTACATGATTGCATGTTCTTCTGTATCTGCCTTGACCCCAGTGCCTCTAACTTGGCTATATCTGGCTAAAACACTAATGAGCAATAACCAAACTGAATTCAGCTTTTTGGCACGTTCACTATTCAGAGTCAGCTGCTCAGAGTTTTCTTATCACCATATTTTCCTCCTTGAATTGCTCAACACCTGCAGATTGGCTGTTGCTTTCACCTGTTCACCCTGTATTTGTATTTCTCCAAGACACTAGGTATGTGATAAAATTCCTATTTTTTCAGTAGCTGAGCTCTCAAAGTCAGAATATAAATGAAACTTTACATACAGAAGAAAATATTTTTTTACCAATTTTCAGGCTGGATGTTTTTCCAGGAAGAACATTAAAAAAACAGCTTACACTGTCTAAGAAAATAAATGGTTTATATCGAGACAAATAATTTATAAAAAGACACTGACCAAATTTTACACATGTCCATTATTTATTCATTCAAATCCATCCTCTTTTTCAAAAAGCATGTTTATAGTGATATAGTAAGTAACTGAATCTTCAGTCAACTCTGTTAGAATAGTTCTTAATTAGACTGCAAATATGGAAAGAAAATGTACAGTAGCATATTCCACGAACACAACAGGCCCAAAAACACAAACAACATCATCTTCAGAGACCAAAAAAACCCCAAAACCAAAACTAAACGGAAAAAAAAAACCCACTACAGAAAGTAAAAACAACAAAAACTCACAGCCAAGCAGATAAGGGCAGGGTGAAAAATTAGTTGGGATTCCTGCCACTGACCATGAAAGCAAGACAGACAAAAACAAGAATAAATCATAAATACAAGGTGATGCCATCAGTGAACTCTGACACATTTGGGAAGAGGGGCTATGCTTCAAGCACTCTGGTATTTGCAGAATAGAATTGTCTCCCAAAGCAAGCTCTTTACAACAACCTCCTGCTAGGTGTTATAAATTTATTTAGCCCATGTTCTCCTGCTGTATTCAACAGGCATTCCTTTTAAAGGAAATATTTACTGTGCCATGCTAGAGCATTTGCATCTTCTTCCATCATTAGCTGGCAGGTTTATTTGAACCTCAGGCTGCCAAGTGCAGCACTCCTGTGGTTCAGGGACTGCTGACACTTCCCTTACAAGACCCATTGTCCCTGGGAATCTAAATCTGCTGCTTCTACCTCCAGCCCCGTGAAAATCTAAATATTTGGAAGTACAATGAATTCTAAAGGGGGAAGTGTTTGTTTGACACGAAATCCTACCAAGGAGAGAGCATGGCCAAGGTGAGAATGCAGGACCAAGAGGAGACTTGATTCCAGAATTCATCCTGTCACCACAGCTCTCTGTAGCTCAGTTCCTTATCAGACAGGGTAGCAGAAAATCTCCTCAGGTAAAAACATCACCTGAGAACAGACAATACCTATTATTATTGCAATGGTTAAAGCTCTACAAGTATTAGAAGGTGGTTTCAAAGCAGCTTTTGCACAATGAAATGCTTTTGGAAAGTTTTCTTTCAGTCTATTTGTGAAATTCAAATTATGCCAAGTATTGCTAGATATTCCTGTGGCTCACCAGGAGCTCAGATGAAGTGACTGCCCAGAGAATCCCTGCAGAGAGATTCTGCAGTTGGGGATATTGGGAAAAAACCCCAATAGTTCTCCAAGAACGTTTCTTAAATCTCAGATTTCCAGCTCAAATACTAAAGGAGCTTCGGGAAATCTTCTGAAGATTTGCAGACCCACATTGTTTTTATATCAAAGGAAGTTTTGTGTCTGTAATTTAAAAAGGAATCTAAACTATCTGACAGCAAGTGGGTGAAATATACATATATGAAGACACTTCAAATATGGATATTCATATACATGGGGAAAAATTTATTGCACATTAAAAGCTCTCATCTCTTGCTTGGTAAAGAGATGGAAGATCAAATAGGCAAAGGTATGTTAACAATGTACTTCATTTTGTGTTCTGTGGACATATTTTAATTGTCATCAGCACGCAAGGCTAAAATTGCAAGCTGGTAATGCAGAACATGGTTTGTGGGAGGAGGAAATATCTTCTCCCAGAGCAGCTGGTATGGCTGAAAAAAAAAAATCTCCAAGCTTCCAAACACAGCAGCCCTTCTGCAGGGTCAGAAAATGAGTTATTTTACAAAGCTAAGTGCACATTCTCACCAATTCCTCAGAGTTTAGTTGGCCCCACGTTCATTAGAAGATCTGTGAGGAGAGAGGTACTTGGTAGCAATGAAGTAAAGAGGATGCTAAAGGGGATGAAGGAAGGAAGTGCCAGGGAGAGAGGAGGACAGTGATGAGTTGGTGAAAGGGAGATATTTTATAACCTGCAGAATAAAGGGAACTTTGTGTGGGAGATAAATCCTGGAGAATGCCATAAAACAACGTCCCCAGCAAGCTCCCGGGTCTCGGTGTCCCAAATTCTGCTACAGTTTAGTTTGCAGGCTTAACTTTGGAAAGTATTTTCCAAGTTTTCCTGAATGATACGAACAGAGAGAGACAGAGAGGCACTTTGCTGGGAAATGCTTGGGCATGGCAGCTGGGAGTGGTGTCCTTGATGGATCTCCCAGAGGTTCAGTGGGAGAGGATGTCCCATTCCCTGACACACAGTCCATCAGTAACCAAAAGCACAGCCAGGACTGGCAAGTTGTCAGCAAATTACTTTTTTTTTTTTTTTTTTTTTTTTTTTTTCAGTATCTGTTTTCCAGGTCACATTTTTGCCTGAGCAGATGATGAAGTCTGACAGACTCCATCCAGATTTTGGTTCTGAAAACTGACAGAAATTCACTTGCAATGGTTCTGGATGAATCATAAGGATTATCAAAGGGAATTCTGGACACAGAATTATTTATGCTGCTCTAACCCCACTGTACAAAACAAGCCTAGAATCCAACACATTTACAAAACATATCTGTTTTTTTTTTTCCCCTTTTTAAAATTAAATCACAGGAGCAATGCCACGGCATGGATTTCTCAAACCACCAAGTGTCCTGCCTTCTCCTGTCCAAAGAGAATCACATAATACCATATTTCATCACTCCCCTTCAGTCATTCAGATTTTTTCATTACTTTGCACTATCACATAGAAAGTTAAATGTAAAATACCAGGGTCCAAAAAAACCAAGTTTTATACCTTTCCTATGCAGACAACTAAAAGTTTCTGCTGTTAGTAAAATATGCTTAATTTGCTTCTCATCCTTCAAAATGTTGTTTCATTTCCCTTCTAAACTCTCTTTCAAAATAGTCTGTTTTGTTTCACTTCTAATCTCCCAAATAATGTCAATTAATTTAATTCATAAGCATTGTATTCTCCCTTAAGAACAAGTAAAACTACCTTTTAAAATTTTTTTTGGAAATCAGGGCTTTCTTAGAGTAAAACAATTCCACAAGAAGGTTATGATGAAAGGGTGCATGAGAAATAAGTAGTCCTTTACTCTCAAATCTAAGGATATGAGCAAATTGCATTGTGGAACTGAGAACAAGCTCAGCAGTCAAAAGTATTTTCTTTTTTCATCTGATTCAATGGAAATGTCTTTTAAAAAAAATGAACAAATGTCCATTATTGGCTGTCAAAAACTTGGGCTGTATGGAAACTTCATTATGGATGAAAACAAATATTTAAACATTGATCATATCTTATTCTAATATTGTACATAGCATTTACATAAACACGGTCAGTCGTAATTGCATTCTGTGTATTTTAGTTATAAATCACAGAAAATAAGATTAAGAGGTGGGCATATATGCACATGGACCTGTTATATCATGGAATATTTTGAACTGGGAGGGACCACAAGGATCATTGAGTCCAAATCTGCAGGGATTGGTCCATACAGGGATCAATACCATGACCATGGTGTTATTAGCACCACGCTCTAATTGAGCTAAGCTCAGGTGTCTCCACAAAAAATTCATACCACACTGAAAAAAATACTGGTTTCCAGTAGAAATTGTTCCATTTTAAACCCAGCCTCACCTACAACTTGTCTTCCATTCAGTGTTATCACTTTCAATGGGATTCAAACAGGGCAGGAGTTTTCCAGCTGAATGAATTTTTCTTGGGCCATTGTTGATCAAAACCAGATCACCTGTATTTCTTATCAAATATACTTGACAGCTAAAAAGAAGGTGTTCTGTGTGAGACTACTGTGACCTAATCTCTGAAAAGCATTGGCACTCCAAAATAATAATGACATTATTTATTATTTTATACCTCATTCATTTTTACAGAGACCTGCAGAACAAACCATTAAAAATGGTATGAGATTGGTGCATTGCAGTATTTTTAAAATTTCCAGTAAAAAAAACAGACTTCCCTCTACCAAAAAAAACAATTCACAGATTCACCTGGATGTCTTCAGCACAACTGCAGTTAAAATTTTTAAATTATATTAATAACAGCATTGAAATATTTTATAATTAATAAAGGTACAGGCAATATTATCAATAATAAATAAATGGTTCTTATACAATATCATATAATAAAATTTTATAGATGTATATTATATAATAATGTATAATTTCTATTAATTAATAAAGTTATTGCTAATAGTTAACTTAAAACAATTAAACACTAATTGTTAATTTTAAATTATTAATAATTAATGACTACAGTTAAAATTACAAAATTATATTAATAAGAGCAGTTAAAATTACAAAAAACAATAGAAAAAATTGCTGCAGTTAAAATCACTGCAGACTAAAAATGGCAGAGGTTCAATTTGCTCATTTTATTATTTTGGTCAGAACAAACTGAAGGGAATTGGGCCTAAAACAGTTATTGTAGAGAGTGCTCTTCAAAAGTCTTTATAATTGTCAGAAATCTGATCCAAAATTACCAGTCAAGTAATTTTATGCTAAAATAAACTTTATAACATGGCAGTTGCCCAAACTACTTGAATGAAGACCTTGAAAATCCTGAACTGCCTTTAAGGTTAACAAACGATGATATTATCACAGGGATGAAATGCATCTACAGTTGGGTTGGTGCATCCTTTTCCCCTCCTTGAGAGTTAAATGATTTCATTAGTAAAATGTGTGAAAAAAAAATGATTTTCACACAGAAAAGTTTGGTTAGTTCTCTAAGAGGTACATAAATATATCTCTCCTACTTCTGTGTCCACTCATTAGATCCATTACTCAGAAGCCACAGTCATCCTCTGCTGCTTACCTACACCACAAATCCAGAAGCCATAAAGTGAAATTTTTAGTATTTTGTGAAAAGAAAGCCTTTATGTTCTTTCACTCAGTGGTACAAATCATGTTGCTGCTCACTCAGTCCCACAGCAGGCCCATTTATGAAAAATTAATCAGAACAACAACTACTGACAATCTATTGATTAGATCACAGGAACAATCCTATGAAACTTCAGAGCAAAGAATGCACTGCTGAGGCTATAAAACTTCCAACAGATTATTTTGCAGTGTTAAGGTTTATAATAACATGCACACAAGTGCCTCTCTTGGTTTGTCACTAACTAAACCCCAGCCTAGTAGGACATTATTGTTTTCCACTGTTTGATAAGGGAAAAATTGCATGCAGTCTGTTTACTACAGGTTCTAGATAAGAGTTTTTTGAAAATTCTAAAACATTTGGAAAAGAAAATACATTTCAGCTCGTCCTCAGAAATTATTTGAAAATGGAAGCTTGTCTAAAAACATAGCAAGATACTTTTGTAAGATATGTGCACAAAGGTAATGGCATCAAAGGTGATTTAAACTTGTAACTATGGAAACCATATCCTTTTTTAAAAAGCCAAAGCCTGAGATTACTGAAATTGAGAGAAAAATAATGAAATAAGCTATCTTCTTGACCTGGACATTTCACCAAAGGATAAATCAACATACAGGGAGGCTACTCACAACCTCTGAAGCAAAAACTGTCCCACACTCTGAAAATGCAGGGAGAGCTTTTTTGGGATTCAAAATGCTGCCTGACCGAGCTCTCCCTAGACACTCAGCCCTACTTCCCTCAAATTTCAGATGAAAGGTCAGAGCCACACACAGTGTGCAAATTCAGTGCCTTCATTTGGGCACCTTAATGCTTGGTGGGAAGTGAAAAGATGAACAAAAAGGACCTGTGATTTCCTGGACTGGAAATCACACCAGTTCCTCCCTAATTGAAAGCACCACGAAATTCCTGCATCTCACAAACTCTCCCACTGAAACAGGGACGATGTCTCTGAAAGAACAACAGGTTACTGAAGCAGGAATGTCTCACACACAGGGAAAAATCTAAATTGTACTTGATGAAATAGGACATTTTTGAAAAATTACTGTGGAATATTTAGAAAAATCTTTGTTCATGAGAAAAGGTGCCTTGCATCATGAGGAACAGCTGGAGACAAAATGGGTCACTCACAAATGCTTTTCTGTGAGAAAATTAGACCTAAAATTACTGCCTGGAATGGAAAATCCTCAGAGTACTCCTTTGCTCTACTGATTGCAGGAATTTATGGTCACATACAGGTCCTCACAATTTAATTTATGCAATGTGTGAGGGCTCATAAGAAACAAAAAAAAAAATAGGCTTGAATTACAACTGTTGAAACATACTGAGGAAAAGATAAATATGAGTAGGATTTTCCAGAATCAGAGAAAACCCAGCACTTCATGATTTCCAGAGGAACAGGCAATCAAAAATAAGGAACTATAAGCTAAGAGTAAATAACATCCACCTGTGTGCCAGGAGTTAGTGGCCATAAGTGAACTAGGGTTCAAAAATACCCTTAAAATTACATATTAAAAGAGTTACAGCTCTTTGAAACCCATTTAGAGATCATACTTGGAGAGTATCAGTAGGCTGGTCATGAAGGGTATCAGGATAAGACTTGAGCACCTAAAGCTGCAAAGACATCAGTAGGATCTCCTGAAAGCATTAAGAACCTAGCTGTGATGCTTTTTTTTTTTTAATAATCTCATTTCTTCAGTGTTTTCTTTGTGCAACCTGGCACAGAGGCTAAATTATGCACTCTTACACAGGCAAAGTCTTTACTTTGTGAAAATAATTTACCTTCCCTTTGTAAAGACATCAGCATTTACTACAGCAAGTGCAGGACATTACAGTAGCTGGTCATTAATACCTAAGCATTCATTTAATTACCAAGAAAATCAATAAATTTAGCATTTAGAAACAGTTTGAATGTTTGTTTCATCATTTTTTTTTCAAAGACAGAAATAAATGTCACACTTTGATTTTACCACAAATAACACACTAAATAATAAAGGGTGGTACCTCTGCAGGTGCACATCAACCATTTAAAAATTGAAAAACCAAAAAACATCACTCTGGGAAAAAAAACTAGAAACCCTTACAAGTTGGGGAAATGCATTTTTTAAGCAGCACCTTATTCTATACTGTGTGGTTCTCAAAGTCTCTTGTGAAGCTGGCAGACACAGAAGAACTTGATGAAACATATTTATAACTGATCTACAAAATGATTGTCAAAGCCAAACAAAATTCAGTGTAGACTGGAGGAAGCAATGGCAAGGTGAGTAAAACAAATAAAAAATTTAGCAGCCCTGAATATTTAGTTCCAGGACTCGTTTGCAGGATCTGAGTGTTTCTGGTGGTCTTTTGGGTGAGTTGGATGTGAAATAAAGGAAGACATGGTTTTTACAAGATCCAGCTTCAGTGATTAGAGATGTCAAGGTAGAAGATTCTCGGAAAAGAGGAGGCATCTGTGTCAAAGTTACTTTGTGATAATTTTTAGGTCATTGTGGTCTCAGAGCCCCTCAGAGAAAGAACAGATTAATAACATGCAATAATCTGAAAATGATGAAGAAAGAGTGCCAGATCTGTGGCTGGAGTATATCCCGTTCTGGGATGTGGAGCAACCAGAAATGATTCCAAGATTACGGCCAAACCATCTTCATATGAATATGAGGCATCTCACTCCACTCTTGTAACTCAGAGACTGATTTTAAGGTTTTTCATATGTTTTTGTGCTTGGTCAGAAGGCTTCCCTGGAAATGGAGGGAAGGTAAACCACCCCTGAGAACAGGTTAGCATTTCAAAAAGGCAGTGAATCCACTGCCAAACCAAACCAAACCAAACACACTTGGGGACGTTTTAAGGAACTGTGTTTAGGAGCCTGGGTTTGTGGAGACACAAGGCTTAGGTGGCGAAATAAGCCCAGTAAAAATTCCACCTTCACTTCTTAAAAGGTTCTGATGATTCAGCTGTTGCAGAATTGCATATTTTTAAGCTACTAAAGATATCAAGACATCTCACGCCACTGACTGTTCCCATACCTAAGGAAAATAATATTTTTCAGAAAAGGTGAAAATTAAAGGTCAAAAAATGACTGTGACTCAGTAGAGATGGTGGAGCGACAGACCAGCATCCAAATCATCACTCTTTGCATGTTATCATCTTTCTTCTGACTTTTATGTAACAGTTTGCAATAAACAGATTGACAACAGTAAAAATAAAAAGAAGAAGACACTTGTAGCTTGTGTTAAAGAAACATCAGTCAGTCCTGACCTAATTAAGGATATTTTTCAAGAGTACTCCCTCATAATGAAAATATAAGCCTTCCCCTGAAATGCTGCCAGGGAAACCTTCCTCTGGGATTATAATTGTCTGCAGCAGTAGAGAATTAGACTAACTGGTGCCTCAAGTGGTTTTCCACTAATGAATTGTGCTGCTTTCTTTCACTTCTTGTTTAGATGTTTAGATTTCTTTAGGTCTTCACCATTGTCCCTCCCCCAGAACATATGTTCTGCCAAATGAAGAAAGCTGTATTTTGGGTTGTAATGGCAGGCAAAAGCTCCATTATATAAGTTAGTTCTTCAACCATTAGTCTTGCTGCAAAGAGAACTTGAAGCACACACTGAACGTTTAGTGAAGGCAGAGAACAGCTCTGAATGTTGTAGAAACAGTGAGGCAACAGAATTTTGGAAAGGATCACATGTGTTCATTCCAAAAGTATGTGCAAGAAACCAATCAAGAGATTTATGCTAAACTACAGAATAAAAGTGTTGTGCATAGTGGTGCTAAAAATGGGGTTTCCTCAGTGTTTTAAGCCTCCTTCATGCCTAGCTAAGGTGACTGGGGAAACACTTGAGCCCAGAGCTGTCCACCACTTCAGCCAGAGGCAGCAGGGATTGGAAAGTATAAGTCAAAGTTAGTAATGATGACCATGGCTCATGCAAGAGAAAATTGTCAAGATATTTTTAAATGGTCTGACAAGTTCATCAGCAGTCATTTATTAACCAGAGAAAGCTGAGACCCAAACATCTCCAGTCCAAAGGGAAATATTGTCATCAGATTAAGAGGGATCTTACCTATTCTTTTAAAAACCTACCTTCTATCATCAGATTTTAAAATAGAAATATCAAATTGCACCCTTTGGCAGGTGTACATTAGGTCATAACCAAGCAGATTTGCACATGCACCTGTGAGCCAATCTCTAATTTCACAATTGCACTTTTTCAGACACCTCCTTCTCATTTATTTTTTTTTTTTAATAGAAGACCAATGTATACTAACAGGAGGCATAACTTTGTATCCTTCTGCTGTAATGTACAGTTTGTAGATTATTTATGGGTTCTGTCACTTCAGACTCCTATAAAAACACGGTGCTAAATCCACAGGGTAACTTTGGTGCCAAAATTACAGAGAGCCTCAAAATCCTCAGTCAATGCCACCCACCCACCAGATGCTTGAAGATGTCTGGTTATGAGAAACAACACAGAATAATAAACAACCTTAATATCACAACAAATTCTTAAAACAGGGCAATTCCAGAAGGAATTGATGCAGGAAAGCTCCTAATCAAAAAGGCTGGCACTCGTCTCCCGAGCCACTTGGAATATGCATGCCACATGCTTTGCACTGCTCCTAGAAACCAGGAATATCTCAGTTTCACCACAACATATTTCTGTTTAGTGTTGTTAAGTGCATATGGCAACAGCCTCCTAGCTGGGTGGTGCATAGACAGGAATATATCATAATTAAAGCAAACCAGTCTGAGGAGGGGGAATTAAAAGCAGCATCACTTGATGGATACCACAGGGTCTGTTGCAAGGGGGGCGTTGGTATTTTTTTAACTCCTATGAATCTTTAATACACATCAGGTTTACAAAATGTGGGTAAAAATGGTCTCCACCAGTTTGTTTTTTTTTTCTTCTAATACAAATTGGTTTTGAAATGGAAGACTATATTCATCTTTGTAATAAGGATGTGCTTCATAAAAACACTTCTGCAAGATCTGTACATTTTGCTTTGTGTCCCTTTCACTTTTTTAAAAAAAATCCTCCAACATTTTGTTTCCAGGCAAAGCTGGAAGATGCTGGGGGTAACAATATTTAGAGCAGTGATCAAATTTTATGCTAACTTCCCCCAGCCTGCACTGAGCTTTGGACCCTCAGTGACTGGGTCAAATAGTCTCTTTATAAAATGTGATTATTTGTCACACACACAAACACACCAAGGAAAAAACAGGGATCACAGAACATGGTTTGGAAATTATGTTTCAGTTCCAGAATTCACTTCATTCCAGAGAATCTCTTAATAAGATACAATAAGCTTCAGTCTGCCACCTCTTTTTGGGCAACCCCAAATTTATTTCTGCAGCTCAAAGCAGTGCTGGGGCAAACCAAGTCATGCGCAAAGTGGGATTTTATTTCACTCTGGTGGAGTTTGTGCTTAGCATGAGAAACACAAGATTTATCTGAGGCAGTGCTTTAATTTCTAGGAACCAGAACAAACATTCTATCTAATCTTTGGTCTTTCCAGATGAAGGTGTTCCATATTGCCTAAATTATTAATTTTGCCAAGATACAGCCCATACTTCCTGTATCATTCTTAGGCTATAGAAAGGAATTTTGAGCCCCGACCAGGACACAGTATTAGTTTTTTCCAATATATCAGTTTAAGCAGGGACATGTCACTTAGGCTTCTCTGAGTTTCAGTTCTTTCAACAGCAGGATGAGATACTATGAAGAAGCCAATTTACAATGTTTAGAAATACTTTATGACAATTTTATTATATATTTGTCTCAGAAGTCAGTATTTCCACAAAAGATGTGGGCATAATTTCAAATAAATGAGCTGTTATAACAGTAATAATTCTTTTTTTTTTTTTGCACTTCTATTGTTATTTTTTAATTACATTTGTTCTCAATGTCAGAATTTGTAGGTTTGCGATGTTATAAGAACACCATAATTTATGTTTTCCTGCTCATCAAAAATACCTTGACAATAATCCCTCATTTCAACCATTTAACTCAAAGGCAAACAACACTCAACTGACAGATTGTCACCATGGTGTCTTCACTTTGGTCTGATTCTGTTTATCACGAAAGGGAGAACAAGGACTCCCTGCACATTGATTTGTCCATCACAGAAATGTGCTCAGTGAAGTGGTGTTTGCAGCAGGGTTTTTCAGGTGTCTGTGCTCAGAGGGAGATGCTGGAGAAGAGCATTATTTGGCTCATTCAGATTCTGAATAGAAAATGTAATAAGTAGACACACAACATTATGGAGGGATGCCAAGGGAGAGAAGTGAGATGCAATAAAGAGCAATTTTGCAGCTCATCTCACCCTGGAGCCTGTAAAATTAGGCACACCACTTGTGTGGATTTGTGTTGGAACCCTGCTTACTCAGAATTTGAGACTTTCTGTGCTGCCAGGCACTGACCCCCAAGAGAACACTCCATTTGACTGGGGGCCACGGAGAAGGCTTCCAAAATGGAATGACAGAACTGGGATTGTGGGGGTGGAGTTTGAATGGAAATGTGTAACATCACAGGGTGGGAAACTTAAGAGTTTAAGGGTTTAGAATGTAGTAATATATATAAAGCAAGATGGAGGTTTTAGGGTGGAGGCTGGTCCTTCTTCACCTTCTTATTCATGAGTTTAAGTATTGTGTAATTAGATAAAAAAGTCCACATTGCAGGCCACAAATAGTTAGTTGTTAGGTTAAAAATAAAAATAGTTTAGGTGTCATTTCTTAATTAGACAGTTTGTCCTTAAAAAACCTTGTAAAAACAGAGATACAACTCTGTTTTCAGTTAGAGTGAAGTATTGTAGAACTCAGAGTTTGTAAGACTATGATATAAATAAGAACTAATAAACATCTGAATCCAAACCAAAAAATACCATCTCGCAAATTTAATCCCAACCTTAAAAAAAAAAAAAAAAAAAATCCCAAAGAATCCATTAGATTTGTTTTTGAACAATCCCATTTTTTTTTTCAGGACCACACCACCCCCAGCAGTAACTCCTGGCACAGCATTCCTGCATTTGTGCTTTCAGCTGTAGGTAAGCAGTGCAGGAACAACCAGGAAAAGGCAACAGAGTTATCCAACTTTCAGAATACAGATGAGTCTTCAGACAAGTTCACTCCAGCTTCAAAACCCACTCTAACTCCTACTGGAGCTGATGAAAATTATACCAGAAACAATAATGAGCTTTTTCTTTTAAACCCTCATTTCATGTTCTCACTCAAAGGTTGCCTTAATGCAAGAGACAGTTGGTGGCACTGGTAATTGTGCAGAGCTCCACAGAGTTCATTCCAGATTTTTATGTGCTTTGCTTGACAAGGAAAGAAATGGCATTGTCTGTTCTAGAATTTCACAGCAATTCTTAGAAGTGAGATTAATGTTTAAAGAAACTCCTCCTGAAAATCAGGAGCATGGGTGTGTAACTGGATAATGGTATCATAAACCACCTGGGTTCCAGTGAAACCCAGACCAATAAATTCAACCATGCTGAAATGCTGAGGAGGCTGCATTGATTTCCATTTCTTTCTCATAGTACATAATCTCCCTGCTTTATGCATAGGTACGTTAAATATAAACCACGATCATGGACCCAGGGACTCCAAGTATCAACCAAGCATCACAAAAAAAACCCCAGTTTTAAAGTAAAAAACTGACAGACTTGAAGTATTTTGTCTATTTGAAACAAAGTTAACAATGTTATATATATATGCACCTATGCCATAAACAAATCATTCTCTCTATAAAATACCATGTCTCATCAAATTGTCCCACTAAGTTATATTTTCTTGATACATCATTTATCCTCTTTATTTTTTGTTGTTGCTGTCATGCATCAGCCTGAAATATTTAGGCATAAATCCAACCTGACTCCATTGCAAGAGTAGCCACTGCCCAAAGTTCTTGACGTGGTGGATTGGGATTCTTAGATCCGAAGAAAAGCAGAGCCCCGTTCACAGAGCCAAGGACCACATGGCTCAAGCTGCAGAAGTGCCATCCTGCACTGGGAAAAGACTAAATTCTGTAGGGTTTTTTTCAGATAAATCTATTGCCAGACTGAACCACAGAACGTGACCAACGGTCAGGAAAGGAATAAAGGTAAAAACATACGAATTTTAATTTTATGTGAAATTATGTGTTTAGCTCATGCACCTCTACAAATTTTTCCTCCCTGAACTGTTAAAAGCATCTTCACAGTGACCTTCACTGCTGTATTGTCATAGTACCTAGCAGTGATTAATTTTGTCATATGAATAATGTAATTTCTTATGGATAGCAAATCTTCTACCTGATAATCACTTCTAGTGATCGAGGATTTATGTTTTATTGTACATCAATCAGAAAATGGCAGAACAAGGGGTTTAGTTCAATCCAAGAAAAAGCAGTCAAGTCTTCCTAAGTCTACTGCATTTCCCATTAATATCTATATAAAGGGGATAGGTGTGAGGTATTTAAACACATTTTAGTAAATCCAGGTCAGTCCTGCATTGACTACGAAAATGTTGCGTCACTTTTTGAGAAAATTCCTAGAGAAATTGTTTTGGGAGAATTATTACTCAAAAAAATCAATATTTAATGTTATCAACCATACTACTTCTATTTTGCTTGTCAAAGTCATCCTAAAATAACAAGGAACAAGTACTCTTTTAATTACATTTAACTTCTGACCATTCTTCCTTTGATCAGGGAACAAGGAGGCAACCAAACTCCTTCAGTGGTTTTATGATTCAGGATTTAGCACAAATTGCCTACTGGCTTAGAATTTAACTTCTCTGACTTTCCCAGTTCCTAGAAAGGGCATTTATTCAGGAGCTGATTAAGTAATTTTTCCTTAATTGTTATATCAAAACTATAAAACACAAGAGCTAAGCAGGAGCTTATTTACATACCAAAAGCTGGAGGCTGGTCTGTTGAAAAGTGTGTTAAATCCCCCAAAGCTTTCAACAAAGACTAGGCTGCAGCCTGAGAAACGTCTGAATCTATTTAGCACTTTCAGAGGAAAGCATAAGGAGCAAAGAAAAACCAAGGAAAATGTTTGGATTTCAACTTCCAGTATTTGGGTTTGCAAATAACTTATTCTAGAGACAGAGTACAGCTCTAGAGCAGAAATGTTCCTAAAGCATAAAAATGCTGGGCTTTGTTTAGATTCCCAAGATGAAAAGCCAAGCTCCGATTTAAATGTGCAAATATTGAACACAATCAAAGCATTTCTATTTACTTGAAAATTTAATTCCCTGAAGAAATATTACAGCTTTAGGGATATATGCTAATTCTAATTGCATTTATAAGCCAACTGAACAAAACCAAATTCTCCAAAATAACTTCTAATGAAAAAAACTACTCAGACCCTACAAAAGTTTCAGCATACAGACCTCAATTAACATGCAGGCCTCAATTAACACAAGGCAGTCTCAGCTGATTCTGTGGAGTGGGATGCAGCAGGAAATCTGCAATTTTAGGTGGATGTCAGAAAAGGTATTTTAACAACAATTAGTCTTAGTGCCTGAAGTTTCCAGGAGGTTTGTGAAGCACCAACAGAGTTCTATACCCTTATCCCACAGTGGGAAGATGATCTCCATCATTAAGGTCTTCCTCAGGGATAATTAAAGATCCTCCAGGGAGTACTGAAAATCCAGAAATTCTGATGCAGACATTTAGGACAGGAATAAATTCTGTGCTAAATTCTGATGCCAGATTTCATACCTCCTTAAGACTGACCTAGAAAAATTGTCAATGTGAATTGAGGAGCTGGGATTGAAAAATATTATCCAAGTATGGAGATAAGAACATTTAGGCAAGACCAGCAAGTCATGCACACACACCCACCCGACAGAATATTTGCAAATTTCTGTTTCAATCACAGCACAAAGATATTGAGACAGGTCACAGATAAGAACTTATTACTGTTTTTTCCTTAGCCCCATAGTCATATCTATGATTATGTGACCTCACTGACTTCATTTAACCTGACCTTCACCTGATTTCAGACTTCAGTTTTAATATTTTCCTCTTTTAAAATTTAGAATGAGCCAAAAAAAAAAAAAAAAAAAAAAGAAAGGTGCTACCTCTCTAGAGACTCCCCAAGTCTCTCTAATCTCTCTTTTATCACTTAGGGCCTGACAGAACATGAAAAAGATTCTCAAATTTTAAGATAACACTTATGGTGTGAAGAGGGGATACTTCTACCAGCCCCAAATCTGTTGATAGGGATGAAGGGATTCAGTGCTTCCAAAACAAGTCTTTATTTCTGGCTAAAGAATTCTGTGCCAGAACCTGGCAGCCTCCAGAAGCTCCAGCTTTCTGCTTAACAGAGATACACAGTTATCTCCTACCCAAAAATGAAAGGAATTCACTGCACTCAAAAATATTTCAGTGATGTAGCAACCAGGAATCGGCCACTTGCAATTGGAATTTCCCCCTCTTTGATGTCTTAACACCTCATAGCCAGGAAATCAGATAAATAAGCAGCTCAGTGGGGACCATTTCAACAAATCTGCCCATAAAACAGTGAAAGCTGAATTACATTTCAGGTGCAGTATTTGGAAATGGGATATTTGTATAAGTCTATGATACCATGATTAAAACTGTAAGACATTAAAACTCATCTTGTTTTCAAACAGTTTGATTGCCATTTTCATCCTTTGCCTCCAGATCTGGACATGTTTTTAAAATACCAGTTAATTCTTCTGAGACATTTCTAAAGGGCAGGCAAAACAATCTGGATTCAAAAAAACCTACCAGAATTATAGTTCATGACTAAATATAATTAATCTGGGAGACTTAGTCAAAATTTTCACATCTCAAAAAAATTTTATGATTTATTTCCATCAAACATAAATGATTTATTCTTTTTATGAATTATATAAATTGAGCACCTTCTTCAAGTAGAAGACAGCGTTTTGTGTCTTTTACACAAGACTAAAGTCAGGTGACAATGATACAAGTGCAAAGTAATTCATCAGAAAGACATAAAGCTATTTTTGCCAGATTTTTTCCCAGTCGCCTCTTAGATTAAAACATAATACACCTGTATACTCGAGGAGATTTTTATCATTTTTACCCTGATAGTAAACTTTATACTTATTACTGTGCTTGATCTGGAAATTTTTATGAACTGGTGTAAAATCCCAAATTTTCATGACAGTACTTTGTTCTCTGGTAAACATCCTGTCCAAATAGCGCAGCTGTAAAACTTTTCAAAGAAAAACTTCCTTAAGTTTGGGGGGTTTTTGTTTTGTTTTGCTTTTTTTAACAAGATTCAATTTGTGTTTGTCCATACACGAAAGAATAAGGCTTTCTAAAGCAGACAATCTATTCTCACAGATCAGACATCTCAGTTTTATTAAGTAATCCCAAGAGGCTGGAAATGGATAGCATTCATCCAAATATCTCCTTATTGCTGCAACTCTCCATTAAAGTCAGAGGCCAATTCCCCAAAGTTATCTATTTCCAATATATTAATTAGGTGCAAGAACACCTTTGAGGATCTGGAGGGGCCGATTTCTGTCACCCTTCCATGTGTTTATGTCAAACACGACAGCAGTTTCCTCTGCCACCAACCCAGCAGGCACACATCACATCAACCAGCAGCTCTGCAAGTCCCCACCACCAACGGCATTGGCGGTGAGCTGGCAAGGCCAGCTTTTAAATCCGCAGCAAACCAAGGGAAAATAAAAAGGAGGAAATATTAATTAACATTCCTTAATTAAGCACGTTTAGCAGGCAAAGCTGCTCTTGCTGATCGATCGATGTCCGGGGATGAATTTGGGGGAGCGCCAGGTGCGGCGGGGCCGGCAGTGGCGGGGTTTGGCCAGCAGGTGGCGGTGCTCGTTCCCAGCGCTCCGTCATTCCGGCCGCTGGGAACGGCCGGGATCGGACAGACGGACAGACGGACGGACAGACAGACGGATGGGCAGACGGATGGGCAGACGGACGGACGGACAGACGGATGGGCAGACGGATGGGCAGACGGACGGACGGACGGACAGACGGATGGGCAGACGGATGGGCAGACGGACGGACGGACGGACGGACAGACGGATGGGCAGACGGATGGGCAGACGGACGGACGGACGGACAGACGGATGGGCAGACGGATGGGCAGACGGACGGACAGACGGATGGGCAGACGGACAGACGGACAGATGGACAGACGGACGGACGGACAGATGGACAGACGGACGGGCAGATAGACGAACAGACGGATGGACAAATAGATGAACAGACAGACAGACAGAAGACAGACGGATGGACAGACAGACGGACAGATGGACGGACGGGCAGACAGACGGACGGACGGATGGACAGACAGATGGACAGACAGATGGACAGACGGACGGACAGACAGACACACAGACAGACAGAAAGACGGACAGAAGGATGGACAGACAGGCAGACAGACGGATGGACAGACGGACACACAGACAGGCAGAAGGACAGACGGACAGATGGACAGACAGACAAACTGCCCTTCTGCAGCAGCACAGCTCCTACAAGCCTGGCCACAAAGCCCGTTTGTTAGGGAACAAAAGAAAGAGGGTGTGGGAATCGGAAAAAGAGAAACTTCCACAGGCACGGAAGGGTTTGATGTGCAGCCTTGGGAGAAGCCTGGATTGATGCAAAAATGCAATACACAGACGTTAAGCAGAAAAATCATAAACTTAAATTTCTATAGCTTTAAGAAAGGATATGCCTTAAGTAAGTGAGAAACTCTACTGATAAGATGGTGAAGGGTTTATTATGTAGGGGTGTGGTTGTATAGAGCAAGCTGAGAGTTTAGAAGTTATGACAGAAGCATCTTGTGTGCATGTGAGACAGAAGCCATTGGACAAAAGTCTCTGAAGTGCAGCAGAAGTGAACCAAGGAGATAGGTTAGAAAAGCAAAATAAACCTTGTGGCAACTGTTGGGTTAGAAAGTTCTATATTGTCTTGTAACGAAGAACTTGTGACTACTTGTTGAGCTGTGGCTGAATGCTTGCTCCTCTAAAATCTCACAGCCTCTGAGACTGATGTTTATCCGGGCAATGAATTGTTCTTAGCCCAAAAACAGTCCCATCCTTTCATTAAAAGCAGCAACAATGATAAGAGGGGAAGCAACGCCCTCAGATCCTGGTTTTCTGCCTTTGGGAATTAGATTTACATACCTGACGATGTTGTGGTGTTTCCAAACCTCAAGGGACTTCGCACACAGTAAAAATGAATTCACTAATTGTGAAGAGATGAGTTTCTCCTCCATTGACAGGCAAGGTTTGTAGCCCTCAAAATTTTTTACCACCAGTCCCTGAGTTTCATTAATTTATCCATCAGAGAGACACGAAGGAGAAACAGCTGAAGGAAACTGAAGCAAACCAGACTGTCTCTGCACACCAGTGGGCAAAACCCATAACTTGCAAAACCAGTTTTGCAAAACTGCTAAAACCAGAGGCCCTGAACTGCTGCCCCAACCCCGTGCAGGCCATCAGCTTCCTGCCTGCTCCCATTCCATCCCACTTCCAAATCCAGCCTTTCCTTTTCCACCCTCAAGACTATTCCTGTTCTTCTGTGCTGCTAAGAAATTCTTGGCTTCCACCTCGAAAAGACACTTAGTCTTTAGATAAATTTTAGGTGGTATGAGCAAGATTAGCAAAAATGTTCAAGTATATGAACATGTCTAAAAGGATGTACCACAATTAAATCCTTACTGGGAGGCAGTCAGTTACTTAATCAGTTTATAGGATTTTGAATTCTTGCAAATCCAAGTATATCCATGTACTACCCAAGCCCATGTTCCTTGCTTGGCTTGAATATTGTCAGAAGATTAATTGCTAAAGAAGTAGCATGAATGGCCTTGAAAAATCATAGCATAGCCTAAGATCTTTTAATCCATTACCACATTTCTGATCTGCAGACAGAACAGATCACAGGAACAACCTGGAGTGAAGAACCTCACAAGTTTTACCAGTAAATGTCAGGATTGGTCTGCTGGCCTCGAGCCACACAGGAAGAAATACAAGGTACATGAAACATTTTTCATGATACTTATGACTTTTTTATTCATTGGTGAATTTAGACTGGAAGTTCTAGTCATGGAAACACTACACACCACTTCATATCCTTCAAATTTTTTTGTACAAAAGGTCTTAGATTGTGACAAGAACAGGACCTAAGAGATTTCTTGGTCTTTCCAAATGAAAGAGAAGAGAAATCTTAAAGTAAGACTTTCACTTTGCTTTGATCCTGACAGCTATAACTGAAACTTTAAAGTAGTAGTGTGTACCTAAAAATAAAAAGTAATGAAAAAAATTCTACATGGCCTAAAAGCTCAAAAATTAGTTTATTCCCTACAGATGCCTAGCAAATGAGCTGATTTGATTCACATTTTGTTAATATGAGTTCATTCAGATAATTTACTCTGAGCAACACAATTTCTATGAAACAGAAGAGAGACTTTATTATTTTTTTTTAATCAGCTTTAAAGGAATAGAGCTTTACTCACACAGCCTTCTCACACTGACAATGATAATAAATGCCAACTCAAATTAAAGTCACTTGGTCATTAAAAAAATGCTGCACTTGACCAGTATAGCTTAAGATTGCACTAAAATGTGATCATAGAAATTATGGTAGAGCCCTTCCCTTCCTTTATTCAGTTATTCTTTAAGAAGGAAACATCAACTTGAGACCAAAACATCTCTTATGAAAGTTTCCACAGAATAGTCTGCTCTAGAAACACAAAGGGTCAGAAAGTTATGCAGCCTAGAAAGGGAAATTGCAAAAAAAAAGGTCATTATAGAAGGGTATGCTAGGAACACCCAGCACAAGTGAAAAATCATAGTTTTCCTTTCTAAAAAAAAACCCATAACTACCAAAAAAAATGGCAACTTTAAAGCGTATTCTTCTCAAAGAAAGGTCTTCCAAGTGAAAGAATGCAATTTCCAGTCTTTTCTCACGTGGAAGAGGCAGAAATAAGATCTTTTTAAAAGAACAGGAGAACCTGGCTCTGTGAAGCCTTCAGTTATTTTTCTATTCCAGTGGTTAAGAATTGAAAAAGTGCTCGTGGAAGGTAACTGCCCATTTTTTATTGCATTTCAAGGCCCTTTCCCAAAAATATTTTCGCCAAGGCTGCTCCACAAATGCTCATCTAGATCCATTTGTGGATGATTTTTCTTCTTTTTAGCCCTGCATCTATTAAAAGCCCTCCTGAATTTCCTAATTTTCAGGCAACCTGTCAGTGGCTTGATAAAAAAACCTCAGAAGGCTGGAAAACGGTTCAGGAGTTGAAGCAACTAATAACAGAGTTCATAACACCTGCTGACATTTGCTTCTCACTAATCACAGCCTCCACCCCGGGGATTTAGCTTTTTGGAGAGGCTGATGCCAGCTGTAAATAAGAGGATGCAGAAAATGTATTGCAGATCCAAACCAACGCAGTTCTTTTCTTCCCTTCCGGATTTTTTATGTATCTTCTCAGACCACAGTTACATTTCACGTTCATTTTCCGAAGCACTTCAGCTCAAACAACCCAAGTTATTCAACTGTTCATATGGAACAGAAATTGTATTAGACAAAATTATTCATTTCAAAAGTAACACCCATCTTCCCTGTTTTTGCTCTTTGTACTCATCTAAATAGAAAAGATATTTAGAACTTCATTGAGAGTAACACATTTTTTTAGCCAATACTAGAACTTTCCATATCTGCCTCTGAATTATTCAAGCTACAAGGTCAACAGTAAAATTCATGTTAAAACATAAAACAGATTAAACAGGCATATTTTGCTCATGTTGCCTGGCGAAACTTTCATAACCACCAGGGATACGATGCCTCCAAAATCTTGTATTTTTCTCCAATTTAGATAATCTTTGTACAAAAAGAATAATCAGCAAAGACAAAAAAAAAAGTACTAAAACCACTTCCTTTTTTAAAAGGGATAAATATCATATAAACCACTTCCTTATTTAAAAGGGATAAATATCACATGTTTCTACACTTGTATTCCACGTATCTGAAAGACTTAAAAACTTTTGCCCGTAACCAAAACTATAAACAATTTCTGAAATAATTTAATACCAAAAAAATTAATCTCTATTGGGTTTTCTGAAAATTAACTTACTATCACCAAGCTCTATTTAACATTATTCTAAAGCAAAATTCTGTTTAACATATTCTACAGCAAACATAACTTGTATTAGCATTAATTACTCCAAATTAATTAATACAGGCTTCACTATTTTTTCTCCACATCCCTAAAAATTTCACCATCAGTCTCTGACAACGGCATAAAATAGAATCTCATATTCTAATGGGCTGCAATTTACTTCTCACTGAAAGTTCTTTCTAGTTTTTACTCCACTGAAACCAGTATTGTCTGTTTATGAAAACTCCAGTCTTAAAATAGAAAGAATTTGCAAAATATAGCAATACACTAACTCTTTTTCACCTCACAACACTACAAGAAATATCATGACTACAATGAATGTAATAAGCTTGGTAAAATTCAAAAAAAACCAAAAAATATCGCCCCCCAAAAAATCCCAATTTTTACATTTGTTTATAATTGCTAGAAATCCCATAACATAAACTTACACAAGAGTCTCCAAAAAGACTAAAGAAAACTTGGAGATTTAAGTTTAGAAATCTTCAAGACTTACATTTCCTAAGAAACTAGAGGAGTCTTAGAAACATTGGGAACTGTAAAAATATTTCTGCAGGGTTCTCTCAGCTGTTAAAAAAAAAAAAAAAAAAGCAAAGTTTCATCAAACATTTGGACTCTTGTAAAATATTTTGTCTTTGGGTAAATTCATAACACAAAACTTGATGCTGCATTTTTGCATATTGATCTTGAATTAGAGGAAAATGTCATAGTCACTATTAATTTCTACATTAAGAAACCAAATAACTCTAGTGGTTCATCACAGCGGAAAAGTTCTGCTAAGTTTCAAATGTTTAATAGATTTTTTTTTTCTTACAAACTTTGATGTAATTAGTTTTCCAAATCACACGGGGGACATTCACATTCAGAATAATTGAGCATTTGCTTTTGAAGCTTTTCCAACTGATCCCAATCTACCTCTGCTTCTGAAGCAGGAGAGCTCAGCTAAATCTACTGCAAATTGACAAGAGTAAAATAATAACAAAGGCATAAAATCAGAGGTGAAAATGAGGTATTAAGTGATTTTTTTTGCAAGAAATATTTGCATTGGGAACAGTCATTTGCAACAACATATATACAACCGTGTTTGCTACCATAAAGAAATGTTTGACTTTTTTTTAACCTGCAGAACTGCTCATTTGTTGAAATTTGTGTTTATTTCAAGCTTTTGTTAAGGCAGGGCCTTTGTTCTTCACCCGTGTAGGCCATAAAGAATTTTTATGCCACCTTTTCTTACCTTCCTAGGTGAGCCTGTATTTCAGCTTTATGAAGTCATCCCCACCTTGCTTGCAGGAGAAGATGGATAGCTCTGTTTTCTGCCTTAAATGCAAGATCATTGATCTGTTAAAAAGCCTTTGAAGGACTGAAGGATTTTTGGGGGTGATTTTTTTTTTTGGGGGGGGGGTGGTGTTTTATTGGGTGTTGGGTTATTATTTTGTAGATTTGGGCTTTGATTGGTGTTTTGTTAATTCTGAAAATACTTCTGCTGTTGTTCTGTAGTTGAACAGCTACCAATATTCACAATTCAGATTTTGGAATGAACCAAGCCCATGCAAGTGGTTTTTAATGGGATCAGAATTTGGTGCTGTAAAACAACTGCTGCTCTCCTCCTAAACTCTGTGAGACCCATAATGTTATTTATTAGGTGGCATTAAAACCATGGGTGGTGTAATGTGCATCATTTTCCTGTGTGCCAGCTATAGTTTAACATCCCATGTAGCAAAACTCACTGCAGTAAAGTTTCCTGGGAAGGAGCTGCAATATGAAGTAATTAAAATTACAGCAGGATTTGCCTTCTTAACCTTAATAAGCATCTCTGTAAGTTTACAAAAAGCAACATCGAGCACATTGACTTAAAAAAAAAAAAAAAGTTGGGTATCTGCTTAAAGGTGATTTAATTTTAAGAATGAGAGAAAAAAGTTTGCTTCCATTTGCCTGATTTCTGAAGAACTTTCCCACTGAAATTACACCAACATTTACCTAAAAATATTCCTGTATGAAAATCAGATAATTCCTCACATGGGATATACAGTTTAATCTCTGTATTTCAGCAGCACTGACAGTAAATTAGAAATGGAGAAAGGCATGAAAGGAAAAAAATTAAAGATAATTTTATTAATTTCACGTGCTTCAATTATAAGGCAACCCCATTCATCCATTCTCTGGCTTCTAAATCTGATCCTGTTTAGATTAAATAAAAATACATTCATTTTGTAATGAAGCCTTGTGCCCATGTTTTCCCTCAGTGGGAAATCACAGGGAAAGCCTTTGGGTTTGTAAGTACTGCCTGTAAAGGGAACAAAGTTTTCCAGCAGGCACTTTAAAATATTCCAAACAATTCAGAGAAAAACCAGATTGTTTACATACAGCAGGCTGAGAGAAAGATTTGTGTGCGTGGACCATCCAAAAGGAAGCAGAGAATCCAAAACTCAAAAGCTTCCTAATCACACAGTGATTGTATGAGTAGCTTTATCAAGGGTTCCTTCCAACAAGGTATGCATAGGAACAAATACAGAGCAACTGAAGAATGGTCTTCTGTGGTTGTTCAGTCTGTTCTAAAAGAAAAATCTTTAAGATTTCCAAGTACTAAATGCAGAGAAAAAGTTACTGTTGTGGGAAGTCTCCATATACACCAGAATATCCAAACATGGGGGTGAAGTTCAAACCCGAAGTGCAGCCAAAAGCATTGTAAATAAAGAAGCAGTTGATGATGCTGAAGTGCTAAAGGAAGACACACTGGTCAAATAAAATCTTTAAAATGTTCATTCAGAAGGAAATTTGCAGCTCACACAGGAGAGAAACCACTTTTTTTTTTTTATTGTGAACAGCACTGAATCTGGGAGAAAGAGCTCCCAGAGATAAAAGAATCATCACAGCAATCCACAGTCTGCTCTGCATTTCCATTTTCATGCCCCTTTATGCTTTAAGTAAGTGAAAAGTGCTAACGAGCTCTAATCTCTAATGAGCTGTCATGGAAATCTTCAAAATGTCAGAGGCTCTAGACTCTGCAAAAACATTGACTGGACACACTGCAGAGCATTTCTTGTATATTTTATTACGTACCTGTAGGAGTATACTCATTCTTAATTCATAACTACCAACAGAAGCAAGAAGAGAAACTCCTACCTAGAAAAGCCAAGACCAGGATCATAAACTACACAAAATGCTGGCTTTTCAGGACACATTTCTGTGCTGGCAGAACTCAGTCCCTACAAGTACAAGAATCAGTGTCCAACATAAATCGGCTGCTGTGAGGATTTTGCTGAATATTTTCAACAGCAGCATCTTTCTCAGTTTGGCTGAAATCAATCAGTCAAGACTGAATGGTGGGGGGAAAAAATAAAATGGGGTCGCAGTTGTGTGGGAAAGAAGCAGCTGAAACCTCAGCCATTGAGGGGAATGCTCTGTTCTGAAAAGCCCTCTCTCCTCTCCCCAGTGACCTTGGTGATCCCTCCAGTCCTGTGGCAAACAGTATCCATTCCTAACACAAAAAGTCTCATTTTTTTATAGGTTGTATAAATCTTATCTAACAATTTCTAAGACAGGAAAGAAGTATTTCATGTCTGTCTGGCTACCACTTGGTATTTCCTGTGTCACTGAGTGACATTTTCCATCCCAACCCCCTTCCCTTCAAGGCCCACTTTCCACATGGAACACAAAAAAAGCCAATGAATACAGAAGCAGAAATTAGGGAACACACTGCCAAACACTGTAGGTGTCTTCCTTCACAGCCTCTAGTGTTACATCACTCTAGACATTTTTAAATAAATATATACAACAATCCAGCACCATTTATGGGTGAACATTTCACTTAAATGCTAAAATACAGCCAGGATTGCTCACAGTCAGAGTTGCTACCCTCTGTTTGAATAAATTGTTATATTACCTGGCCCGACCACAAATTGTTCTCTCAGGATTTTTGATAAGGGGATATGGGACCAGAAATTATATTGAGCTTCACAAGTTGCTGAACAGGGTTTCCATCTCTTCCTTACACCCCAAGAAGGATAAAGACAGAAAATATCAAATAACCAGTTGCACAAGGGATCACACTGAGATCAATACCTATTTATAATTTTTTACTTGAATAATCAAAGCAAATTAAAAAAAACACCAAACCCTCAGATACATTCCCATATTTCTGATTATTTAGTCAAAACAGACCTTCACCTAAGCAGCCTGATTTCTATCTACAAGATTCACCTTCTGATACAGTCAACCTGTCTTTCAGCACAACTTCCAGATATGTGGAAAAACATACATCAACTTCTACTTTTTGGAGACACCAGGATCACTCCCACTGCAGCCAGCCTGACTTGAGGAGCACTGAAATCAGAAAGTTTATCAGATAAAGTAATTCCCACTTCGGCATGTTCATCAGCCATGCACTGAAATCCATTTTTTGGGGCAGCTTCAGGGGACAGTTTTTGTCAGAAAAGCAGCAAGATCAGCTTCTTAGATTAAGATGCTAATTTAAAACTTCATCATGCTGCTTTGTTTACCTACTTTCAGATAAACCTTTCCAGGTTTCACATATGCTATTCCTTAGGTAAGAGCCATTTTTTTTTTAAAGTCAGTCATTCATAGATAGATTGTCCCTAACAAAGTGAATGAATTTAAAGGAATATTTCACTGTACAAGGAACCAAAATAATATGACAGATGAAGACTAAGGCATTAAAATGTCACACCCTCTGAAAAAGGTTCCAGCTTTAAATTCAGACTGACACCAGCAAGACAGCAGTTGCTCTCGAATGACACAGACTTTTAAAACATAGGAAGATAAATTATCTGGGTTGCAGATTCTTAAAAAAACAGGCTTTGTTGATGAGAAATGAAGTAAAATTTGGGAAACCACGAACAGTGCAGCTCATTCAAACAAAAATCATCCATGTCTGTAGGAAGTATGCTATAAAATCCCAATGAGCATAGCCTTTCAAAAAACTATCAAGTACCAATAGTCCTTGCATGGCTTTGTTTTCCAACCCTTTAAAACACAGTATGTTCATTAAAAAACATCTGCTCTTATTGCAACGCATTATAACAACCACTAAGGAAAATATTTTGGTTTAATTATTAGCAGATGCAGCATGCTTAGAAATGTTTCTTTGAACACATAATTTCTGCAAAGGTGACTAATTTTTGTGATTAGTTTCATTCCTTAATCAAGGCAACACAAGCACCAGCAGCAGCACATTTGTGGACAGCAGCTTCAGCACCCATTGTGTTTGTTATGTCATGATATGTTATATTATGTTATGTTATGTTTTCCCAGACAAGGGCAAGAAAATCGATTTATTTGCCTTCTTGGGCATCACCAGAACAGTTATCCAATGAGTTCTGGTCAGCTGTACTTATGCAAATCCAGCAGCATAATTCCTCTTGCAGTACTTTTGCAGCATCAGTGAAAGTGGATAAAAAAAAGAACAAAAACCATGCAACACTATGATCTAGCCTGAGTTTTCAGATATGGGATTTATCAAGCAACACTTTCAACAGTAAATATACTTGACATTTAGTTGCTGGAGTAAAGTAAATATAGGACTCGATAGTGTCATTTTTATGGAGTAGAACTACACTTCAGAGTATACGTCAAAAGTGAAATTCATTTAACTAAACTGAAAAGAACCATCTAAAACTGACAAGGGATATGAAAATAGGTTGATACAAACATTTCAAAGATTCTTTTACAAGGTAAAAGAGGTATCCCTGAGGAGGAGAAACTGTTAGACCATCAAAGAACATTATCCTGCTACCTACAGAGACTTTTTGTGTAGGATGCTACATTTATGCTGCAAAGACTTCACTGTCCAGTAGAATCATTTTGATACTCATGTGTTATTTCTCCTGTGATATTCTACACTCCGTGCCTGCTCATTAAATCCAAATATTTGTTTATCAAGAGCACGTCAGCCCACAACAAATTTGGAGTTCAAATTTAGACAATGCATGCGATCAAGGGGAAAAAACACCATTGAATTCTCTGTTGCCTGGTGTGAACTCATCATTTTTATATATTTACATAATCTTGTTTTGGGAGCCGCTGCAATGACACTCTGCTTCTGAACCTGCTGTTTTTAGGAGAGGCTGGGAAGGAGGGGCGGAGGTGTTGCAGGTGGTGTTAAGGAATGGATAGATTGGGAAGAGCAGCCACAAACAGGCTGAGAGACTCTGGGTGAAAATGAAGGACCAGGCGCAGCACACCTTGATCAGGGCAAGCTGTCAATGAGGTCTTGCTTCAGCCACAGGAAGTGTCACACTCCCAAGCTCTCATCCTGATGAGGGATTTCAACCACCCAGGTATCTCCTGGGAAAGAAATACAGCTGTCCAGGAGAACAAGAAAGACTTTCAGGTCTTTGGAGATGGAGCATTGCTGGATGTGGTGCCCAGCAGTATGGATAAGCTTATCAGAGGAATTAGGACTGGAGGCAGCCTGGGCTGTGGTGACCATGCCCTGGCTGAGTTCCTTATCTCAAGGAACACGGGTCTGACAAAGAGCAAAGTCAGGACCCTGAATTTTGGAAGAGTGAACTTGTAGTTGTGCAAAGAATAAATGGATGAGGTCTCCTGAGAAGCTCTCCTTAGAGCCAGCAGAGCTGACCTGAGCTGGCCACATTTTTGGATCAATTTTCATAGGAGCACAAGGACTCTCCATCCTGATCAACCAAGACAGGCCAGAAACTGTTGCTTTTACCAAGGGAAGAAAGAAATACCTGGGAACATGTAGACCTCACTTCTGTGAAGATTATGGAGTAGATCCTTATGGAAGCAGTATTAAGGCATGTGCAAGACAAGGAGATTAATCAAAAGGGAACTGCAGTTATAAAGAAAAGCCTTCTTGAGGAGACTTACAGCAGTAGTTTAAAGGGCTCATTCTGTCCTTCAAAACAACCTCTGCAAATTTCTGCTCTCTGGGGAGGATGTAGCAGAGCAGGTCCATGTCTTCAGGCCATTTTATTTAAGTACGCCCACGCTGGCATGGCTAGCTATTTATATTCCTGGCCATTATCCATGGATAAGTGTACAGGAACCCTTTTTTCCCTAGACAAAAAGAGAAACATCATTATTGGGTTCTGATGCTTTGGTATTTGTTTGTTTCACTTGCCTTGGGGCAGCAAGGCTGAGAACAGCCAAGAGAGAAAGAAGCGAGGGCTGGACTGGGTGGTCTTTGGACTTTACAAGAGTAACTTGATTTTCCTGCTGAAAGGATTAGAAACAGTGTAACTCACATGACACATGGATAGAATTGGGAAGTTGGCATAGGGCAAAACACAAATTAATATGAAAAATATCAGCTTCATACCCTGTGCAATGTGTGCCCACTTGGCCAGCTGAATTCCAACACTCAGTCACTGAGAATTCCCCACAATAACTGCTGTTTGTGCTCTTAGGCTGCAGAGCATCTTGGTCCCAGTTCATGCAAGCAGGCCAATTTCCATCTCTAGAAGCCCAAAGAAATCACAACTGCTTTATTATGTATGAACTTGTAGAGGGAAAAATTGGTTACTTGTAAACATTCACAAGCAAGCCATGCAGTAAGCTGTAAGAATTCAATTATATTCAATATAATGTCTTACTGCAGGAAAACAATTAATCTTGTATTCAAAAGGATTGAAATGAACTCGAAATGTTTTGTTGAGGAAGAAAACTTTTCAAAAGCCTTTGTAATCAGCTCTGTAACTAAAAGGGGAAAAAAAGAGCAAGAAAAGGAATTCACACCTGGGCTTTCTAGAAGATAGCTGTATAAAATAATTGAAAAAACAAAGCTGCACATTTCAGATCTCATCACCTACTTTAAAAACAATTTCTAAAATAAATTCAGCCACTTTTATGAAGTTCATTAGTTGATATGCATTATTATCTCATTTAATTCATAATTTGCAGCAATTTCCTCTTGCTTCATGCCAGGGGGTCAGACTGTAGCTCTCTATACAATCTGATGTCATTTTCAATTTTTAATTCCTCTTCCACTTCTCCTACATTTTCTGAAACTCTGTAGCTCTTATTCTCTTTTACTCTTGTGTATTGCTGTCAGTGACTGCATACTCAGCTCTCTCCATCATTCTTGCTCTTTACAGGAAGGAATTTCCCTGAGCTGGGCAGATTGTGGTAGCTCATAAGACTCATACTTCAAGCTAGCAGGAAGCCAGAAGACCCTGGAGAGAGCAAGTCCAGGTTATCACAACCTGTACTCATCAAGGTTCAGCATCTCCACCTCTACCAAATGTCACCTGTGTGGTCATCCCTCAGCTTGTTGAACTGAGTTGTTCTGCTTCACCCAGTTTAATCAGACTCCACATCCATAAGGTCTCTTCTAAAACCACCTTTTCAAATGCACCTTCTACTTATCACCCCAGACAGAATTTTGCAGGTTTCTTCAAAACAGGAATTGATTAAATGTTCAGGTTCCTTTGCTTCTACTCACCTTTCCCCTATTCCCATCTTTTCCTTCCACCATACAACACAGAAAGGTCTCCTTCTCTAACTCTTGCACTTGCTTGGTGATATTAGGCTGAGTTGGTTTCAGCTGGGGTAGAGTTAATTTTCTGTGCAGTGCCTGGCGTGGGGCTGTGTTTGGATTTGTGCTGAACACAGGGCTGATCACACAGAGATGGTTTTGTTGTTGTTGCTGCACAGAGCCAAGGCCTTCTCTGCTTTGTGTGAACCCCACTGGTGAGGGAGCTGGGGGTGCCTGGGAGGGGACACAGCCAGGACAGGGGACCCCAGCTGACCACAGGGACATTCCAGACCGTGAGATCTCATGCTCAGTGTATAGAGTCAGAACAAGAAGGAAGAAGGATGAAAAGAGGAACATTTGGGGTGATGGTGTTTGTCCTTCCCAAGCCACGTTACCTGTGATGGGGCCCTGCTCTCCTGGAGCAGGCTGAACTCCTGCCTGCCCGTGGGAAGCAGGGAATTAATTCCCTCTTTTCCTTTCCATCTGTGTGTGTGGTTGCTGCTTTCCCTAAACTGTCCTTATCTCAACCCACAAGTTTTGTAGCTTTTACCCTCCCCATTCTCTCCCCAGTCCCGCTGGTGGGGGAGTGAGGCAGTGGCTCCATGGGGCTGGGCTGCTGCTGGGGTGAAACCACAACACAGACCTGCTTATCTGGATTTCTCTTCCACCCACCCTCAGGTTCTCTGTTTGTGGAGTAAAGGCTTTGTTCTGGCTGTCCAGCACATGACACGATGCCTGGCCCATGATTAGATGACATTACAGCTATGAAAATAATATCTCAAAATGATTAGCTTTGTTTAGAAGAGAAATCGCTATTTTCTCTGAGATAAAGGAGATCTGGATTTGATTACTCTCTAAATCTCCTGCAAAAATATTACAGAAAGCCAAGACAAATAGGGCAGTTCATTCCATTAATTTCTTGGAAATGTTTAACATAAACTTTTGCAATTAGAAGTCCTACAGAATGCAACACTGTAATAATCAGTATTAATTTCTCATTTTCTTTTAAATTATGACACCATGTCAGGAGTGTTTTTCTACAATTTAAAAGACTTTGTTCTTTTTAAATTCTTGGTAAGAGAATCTCTCATGCTTAGTTAGGCCAAAATCTGACCTGCCTTTGTACTAATTTCTGAGTAGCATGCCTAGAAAATGATCATGTGAAAAAAAAGGGCCACAAATAAATACCTTAAAATCTACCTTTAAAAATTCTCTTTATAAAAGCAAGCAAATGATGCAAAAAAACAGTGGGACTACCAGCTGAGCTCTAACGGCCTGGACCATTTAAAGAACATCAATAAGCTCAAGGTTACTTTAGTAACTCATCTATGACATGAACAGAACTATCACACAGCGAGGCAACCAAACCTTTTCATCTTCCAGCCTCACCCTAAGTCACCTCAGGGGCCTGTTCTGTCTTCTCTGGATCTCACTGATATACAACTGGTGAATTTCAACATATACTATCCCAAATATTCCTCTCATGATTATAAATTTGTTTCCAAAACATCCAAGAAACATCGGCGGAGCTGGAAAAGTTTTGCAATTCATCCATCGAAGAGCTTTTATTTGCCCTTGAAAATCTTATTTTACAATATTCCAAAATAGACAATTGTTATTTCAAAATAACCACCTGTACTTATATAAAATTCCAGCCACAGCCTAGGAAGTGAGAATTTATATGTGGCATGAAAACTCACACTTATTATGTTGTGTGGTTTATATATAACTGAACAATTTCAGAGTGCTTAACACTGTAACACATTAAGCTTTCTCTAATAGCACAATAAAGCACAATATTTTATGCTCATCAACACTCAGATTTTTTTTTTTTTTTTTTGTTCTTCAAAAAGTCAAAAGTGGTGCACAAGAAGCACTCAAAGGAAAAGCTAGAATTAAGAAAGGATCATCATGCTATACGTGTTCCATTCATGACTGTCATTGGAAAGGATGTCTGACACAGGTTTGTTTCATCTTGGCACAATGAGCTTCTTCCTCCTTTTCTCCATTTTTTTTTTTTTTTGCTGAGAATATCTGGACCAAAGGGATCATTATGGGATTGCAGGTCTATTTTAATATAAGCACCTTCTTCCACCCATCTCCACCTCCTTCCCAGGGTATAAAAATGGTTGTAAAAAACAAACCTTTCCCACAGAACACCCTTCCCTTTTTGAACACAGACATTTGCTGATCTGTTAATTACACCAAACTTCCTCTCCAACACCTGTGCCTTTCACCAGTTATTTATAGAACTCAAAATAACCCTGGTCCAACATTCATTTAGCACCTCAGAACTACACACCTCCTTCTTCTTCAGGCAGTGAAGGATTCTTAGGATGTTCTTAGGATGTTCACTGTAGACTGCAGAAAGAAGCTTTTATTTCTGAGAAGAAAACCATCTGCTGGGCTCTTTCTGAGCCCCTGGCCTTGTCCTGCCCCACCAGCAGTCACCAGGTGATGGACGTGCAGGTGCTTGTGTGCCACAAGGCAAAGATCACTCACTGTTATTGCTTTTCTCTCTCAGGTGTGTTTGTGTCTCTGCACAAGGACAAAATAACTGCTGGGAAGCTTTGCCCTCCCTTCTCAGGCCCTTAAAATGACCACAAGAATGCAATTTGGGGTTTTTTTTTTAAATTATTGATTCTGTTCTCTCACACTTGCAAGATATTATTCGGTGAATTAACTTTGGCTCTCCTCCCTTGCAAAAGAACACCTTTCCCAGCACAGAATATGTAATTGATTCTTTTCCTTTGACCAACGTGCTGCCATGAGGTGCTGGTTTGCACTTGTTGTACAGTCTATTAATTAACAGATAGTCCTAGGAGTGCAAAATATTCAAATATTTAGAAATAGGAATCTATGTGCCCATAATGAGGTATATGGAGAGAGGTTCTGCTCTTCATGCACTGAGAATCAAAGGTGCTCTAAGATAAGTGACCTGAAATACAAAGACAAAAAATACAAAGTCAAAACTTAGCAGCCTCCCCAGCTTTTAATTTCTTTGATATTTTATTCCAGAGCATAACTTCTGACACTCTTTTCTTTCACTTTGATTTTCTTTCTCTCAAAAAAAAAAAAAAAAATTAGCCATCTTTTTTTCCACAGATTTTTACATTATTTGAGAAAGTATATGCAAATATATGGGAAATGAAAATAGCAGGCTGATGGGAATACTTTGGTAAAATTGTACATGAATAAAAGATATGAAATCATACTGTTATAAATGTCTTCATCCATTAAGTTTTAGTATCAAGTAAATTTCCAGCTGTACAAAAATGATCTCTTCATCTTTCTTTCCCTGTAGAAGTCACAGTTCACATCTGGAATATTATATGTGCTTCATAGAATTGAAAGAAAATGCCATCAATTCTCAAAATTTTCCTCCAAATTGGTAAAAGAATTTAATTCCCCTGGCATCAAAATATTTTGTTCATGTATGAACAATGGAAACCAATAATAATGTACATTTCCAGAGTTACACTGGAGCCTCTGTTCATCATGGAAAAGCATGCTGCAATTATAAACTTTTCTTTCTTTATCCAGTCATGTCATTACTATGTGGCTAAATATCCTACATTCATAATTAGGATTAGATGACTTGGTGCCTTACAGTATAAATTATATACATTGTTTTATCTATAATTTACTGTAAAATCATGCAAACATTGAATTATTTCAATTTGAACTCATCGTAGTGTACAATTTAATCACCAGAATAGTCTGAGAGATGAGGAAAATGGAAAATCTAAATGTGAAAAAAAAAAGGTTGGAAAACTCCTCCAATATCATTGAGTCCAGTCATGAACCCAGCACTGCCAAATCCCAGTAAACCACATCCCCAGTGTCCCACCTCCATGTGTGTCCCCTCCAGGGTCAGCGACTCCACCACCTCCCTGGGCAGCCCATTCCAATGCCTGACCACTTTTTCAGTGGGGAAATTCTTCCTACCACTCAGTTTCAGCCTTTCCTGGCACAGCTTGAGGCCATTTCCTCCTGTCCTGTTTCTTGTTACCCGGGTGAGGTGACCAGGCTGCGCCTTGCTACAAGCTCCCCTCGTGTATTTGTAGAGAGCAATGGGGTTCTGTGCTTAAAACAGGGTAAACTGGGGAACCTGAACTTCTCTGAAAACTGCTTGATTCCATTTGCAAAGCTAAACTCAGGAATGGTTCAGCCTTTGGTTCCCTTGGATCAACAACCACAGAACCTCGAGGTAGCACAGCTTCAGGCTGAGACACCCCTCCACCACACAAAGAGAACTAAATCCCATTCTGAACTGGTACTCAAAATGACAAGATATTCATATGAAATACAAGATAGCCAAGTCTTAGTCAATGGTGAATTTCAGAACCTGAAAGTATATTTAAAAAGGATATTTATAAAAGATCAGCAAGACTTCAGTAATGGAAGTGAAGCTACAATCAAATGGACATATTTCCAAAAAGCAGGGCAATGCTTTCCAAAATGATGGAAATGCTTTCCAAAAAGATGGACAGTGAAAGACATTCAGAAAACAGCAGATAAATGGCAGAAAGATGTTTCATTGACCTGTCAGAGAAAAACATGAGAGTTCAGGAATTGTTCTCAAGTTGCACAAGAACAAGTTGTTTCTTCCTACACATTTTACTAATCACTGAGAAAGAAAGTTGCTAAACTGCAAAGTGTGTTTATGGCCATGTGACAGACTGGGGGGCTGGGAGAGGGGGCTTGTTTTATTGTAGAGGCAAGAAGGTACAAAATTCTTGCATTTGCTGCTGCCAGGTTCTAAGGGAGTTTTGAGCTAAAAGCAAGGTCCATGTGTTTACTGTGTAATAAGGACTTAATAACCATGCACAAACACATTTTATAAAATTTAAAATACTAACAGTTTCTTCAAAAAGACTGTGTCCTAGCTGGAATCCAAATTCAGTTTTATCAATTCAGGTCCTTCTTCATATCAATAAAAAAAGCAATCAAAGGTTACATAAAATTTTCCTGCAGAATTGAGGATGGGAAATGCAGAAGAATAATTTAGATGACATGGCAATCAAAACACACAACCTACACCCCCAAATGTCTGCATATCATCCTCCCAAGCCCTGATATTTTGATTTCAGAAAGCTAAAAATAATTGCCTCCATGTACATTTGTGGTCTTTTAAATCACTTGATGTGCCAAGAAAATAACATACTGTCTGTTGCTATTTTGGAATTTCTCACTAATGATTGTTAGATGGAACACTTCAGAGGATTGTCTAAGAGTTCATCACCTGAGAGTTTCTATTAATGACACAGGCAGCAAAGGAAATTTAGTTTTCTAATCAATTATGTTACAGAGCACTGCCTAACTTAATGATTCTAAAGAGGGTATAGTTATGATCCAAGCATAAAATTTTAATGAACTATAAGTTATGACCACAGTGTCATAAAATATTCCCAACAATAAGGAATATGGACAAAATAGCTTTTTGTTTGTTTGTTTGTTTTCCAATTTACCACTTTCAAACTTCATGGAAGACCTATAAGCCTCCTGCTGCCTTTCCAAGATTAATGTTAGTTTAGGGAAGATCAATGATTCCTTAGCCACCAGCTAAGGGAAAAAACTTTTCATTTTTATATCCCACTTGTCAGTTTGTCACAGGTAAGAGTGAGTACGTATTTGGGTCCAATAGGCTCATAAATAAAACAAGTAGTGACAAGAGCAATATACTGGGAACTGCTAAAAATGTTTTATTTTTATGCCTGTTTCTTCCCTCATTCCAATCTCAAAAACACCTCCACAGGATCCATAAATTTCCAAAAGAAATGTGCAAGACCTCCTACAAGATGATGCGTCTCAGTTGTCATGCTTTGACACAAATTAACCTGGTACACAACTTCCCAAATTTTTTTGGCCAATTTTAGAGTTTTATAGCCTTTGAAGAGGGCAATACACTGAATTTACCTAGCTGTTCCTTACATTAGGAAGGAGGAACTTCTTCATTTATTACAAAGCAATAATATGAGCAACCTACAGATTTACTTTCAATTAATAGTTTGTGATACTTGCATCAGAATTTTTTTGTGGTTTTTAAATATTGAAAGTGTGCTGTTGTCTAATGGCAGACAATTCCGAACAGCCACCCAGAAATTTAAAAAAAAATCATTAAGGCAATAATGTGGGAGAAAAAAGACATGAAATACACAAGAAAGGAAAGAAAGAAAAATCTTTTAAAAAGAAAGACATGTGGATTAAGCCTAGTGACAGAAAGCTCATTGATGATGGCTGAACAGAGTATTTTTTTCCTTCACCTGAGATGGAGGTTGGGGAGCAGCTATTGGAAGGGAGAGAATAAGTGAACAAATGTCAGACATGTCCTGATATCAATTACATGATTAATTACTGCCTTAAAAATACCTATGTGTTTTCCATGCTACATTTTAGGATCCAGCAAAAAAAAAAAAAAACTTTGATGATAAATACTATTCTCAAATAAATAAAACTTTTGCAGTAAGAATTTTTTTCCCAGGACAGCATCAGAATAAAATCACAAATTTTGTTCACAAAACTAAAAAATTTGACAGTGGTTCCTTCAAAAAATTAAAGCTAGTTCTCATTTCCAGAGAAGCTGTTGGAAATTTCAGTTGAGGCTTTCCATCATTAGCAAATCTCTATTTCTAAATTTTGGGTGCCTACCTTACTCAACTCTAATTCTTCAAATTTTTTGCTACAATTTAATTGTTTATTACACAATTTCTATAAATGATGGGATGTAAATTGTTAAAATGTTCCAGTGCCATGGGTCTGTAGAGTTTTATTACAGTTTGATAAACAAACAAAAAAACCACAAATTAACGAGTTCCTCAAATGCAACACAAAGAACTAACACAGAAGATTTAATTAGATTATTGATAACAGTCAAGTATCAAACAGAAAAAAAAAAAAAAAGGCCACTGCATTAATCTCTGAATGTAAGTCAGTTAAAGACCACTGATTAATAAAAAACTTGCATTCTTGAAATCTACAGCAATCCTTACAAACACAGACTGGAGACAAGGCTTCTTGTTGCTGTTCTAATTCCCTTTCAACTGCTGAAAACCATTAGGAAGTTGATTGATCCTCAAAGGGAGTCCAGGGACGAACTTGGACTCAGAGCAGAGGGTTTTCTATGGGGAAAAGAGGCAGATCTGAGGGTCAAGAGCCAAAGGGAACAGGTGGAAGTGGTGCAGAGGAGAGGCAGCCAAGCAGGGGAACCAATAGGGCAGCAGGGCTGGGACACTGTGGGACACTGGGATCACTGGGGTTCAGGAGAGGGGAGAACATTCCAGGGAATATACAAATGTGGTGATCGAGGGCTGTATCATTTTTATAGGTTCTGTATTGACTGATAGAAATGGTCCCTCTATTGATTTATACAAAGATTATTATTGATTGTTATATTCTCTGTATTAGTTGCTAGAAATAGTCTCTGTGTTTATTCTTATAAATAATCTCTATAGTGTGATTATTTATTTATTCTTATAATTAAATATCTATTATCTTTATCGAATATTTATTCTTATAAATAATCTTTGTTGATTTTTGTACTCTCTTGATAGGAATAATCTCTGTATTGGTTGTTAGAACTACTAGGCTTCTGTTAAGAAGATAGATTCAAGCAAAGGAATAAACTTTAAAATGTTTTGCTTGCAACCACATGAGTTCTTTTCTTTTGCCTCTGCCATTGTCCTTGCACCATGTGCTCCTCTTACAGGCCCAAATACAAACACCACAGAAATAGTGTGCAAAACACAGCTAGGAGTGTGTACCCATCCACTCTGCATATTTCTTCTCTCTTGGGAGGATTTAGCAGAGCATTTAATTTCTGTCATGGTTACATGGCTAGTGCTCTATATTCCTGGCCATTTTCTATGCACAGAAGCCCTTTTTTCCCCCTAAATAAAAGAGAAAAACATCACTGTAGGGTTCTGATGCTTTGATTTATTTGTTTGTTCTTTTTACCTTGGGGCAATAAAGCTGAAAACAGCCAAGAGATAAAGAAGGAGTGGGGGCTGGACTAGATGATCTTTAGAGGTCCTTTTCAACCCCAAATATTCTGTGGTATTTAGACTCCTCCCTGAGAGGCACCAATCACCCACTTGCTGTTTGGACAACTTCTCCCGAGAGGTTTGCTCCCTTTTAACTTCTCACTTTCCATTTCTGCTGAGCTTTTTAAGTTGGAAAATCTTGCCTGATAACTCTTTTAATTTTTCTTTAGAATGGCAAATGAAAGCATCTGGGACTTTTTTGACTTACGCGACAGGTTTCATGGAATTTTAAATGACACTGTCCCTCAAGATTTCTTTAAATTGCTTACGTATTTTATATCACCTACAGCATAATGTATATAAAATCCACTATTATTCTAGACAATTATTTATCCTTGACAGATTGCAATGCATAGCACAGCCACAGGAAATAGGAGAAAGGTGTCAAAAGGCATCAAAAACACTACAAAGCAGGTCTTTAATCATTGCACCAAAATGTTCCAAAAGAAAGTGTGGAAATACAAAGTGGAAGCTCTATGTATAGCTTTGTACAATTATTTGAAAATTATTTGTCATTTAATCAAAGAAATCGATTGACATAAGTTGAAAAGATTAGCGCTACAACAATCACGTCATTTACTTTCCAAAAGCTCAAGGTGAAATCATTAAATATGAATTTTTCTCTTTCAGGCAACAAATTTACAGCTGGACATCAAGAGCAAAATGCTGCTAGATATAATACAGGGGCAGTCATGATGAGATGGAAAGACAAACAGTTTTCCTGCCTTACGCAAACATCTCAGATGTTACAGTAAAGCCAAGCTGAGACTTTTAAAAGCTGTTAAGCCTATGCCCACTTGTATTCTCAAACTGAGATAATCTTGTTTAGAGTACTCAGGAAAGGGAGGTTTAAGGACTTAAAATTTGTGTTTAGAATAGGAAGAGGCCAGCTTTTGTACCGGAATATCCAACTCTTGGGGAATATTAGTATTAACTCCTAGCCTACTGTAATTTCTGTGGGGTAAGGGAACATGGCATAACACCTTCCCTTGTTTTGATCTGAAATTCTGCCTTAAAAAAAAAATGAATGGCTAAAGATGTGCCAAGATTTGCTAGTTTGATTGAAACAAAACAAAGTCTTTTGGCTAAAACGGAAAATTTCTCTTCAGCTCCAGAGTTTGTGATGTGACAGCGAGAAGAAAAATTCCCAAGCTAAAGTCTAATACAAATGCACCAGTCTGTTCCTTGGTGTTTGCTTATGGATAATACCTGTTACTGCTGCTAGACATTACACGAGCATGTGAAAAGGCTTATTTAGAAATCAGGAGGCAGAAATGCATCATCCCAAGCACCAGTAAGTTAACTAATTTAAAATATAAACCTTAGTACAGAGGCAGATTCCCAACAGCTTCCCCCAAGAAATGGAGTTATTTAGTGACCCGTGGAAGTCTAATGCCTCCAAATCAGACTCGCCAGCAGTCAGTCAACAAAGCCAGTGCCTAGAATACAGCAGTGGTTTTGGAGTGCCTACAAAAGTTCCAGCAAATCTGCTCCAGCTTTTCTGGCACCTGGATTTTCCACTATCTCCAGCCACAGCTCTAAAGAGAAGCTTGAATCACCACACCATCCATTCTACCACCAAGCACTGCTCTGTTTATAAATGCTTCTGGAAGAGAATTTGTATAATGTGGATTCAGAACTTTATATTAGAGAAAAGACTCAAGGAGTACAACAACATATCTTATGTTTCCACTGAACAGTTAAGCAGAAAAATATTTTCATTCTATTTTAGCTATGTAACATTTCCTTTGGTACCATTTCAAAAAATCCATGCACAAGGACAATCTCAGAGCTGTCCAAGCATATGTGGGTTTTTCAAACACAAGCTTGCAAAGAACATTTTCCTTTTTTTTTTTTTTTACTTTTTTAAGATACTTTTAAAATGCTTCATGCTTCTATCTTCCCAAAAGCACCAGTGTGCTTCATGTACAAGACAAACTGACTTTATCTTACCATATCTTGGATCTCCTCTTAACGTGCAATAGCCACTGAATGAGCCCACGAGATGCAAGCTATAGTATCTATTACACAATTTATATTCTGCAAAATGAGAACTGAACACATAAGTTAAAGTCCAGCTAAGCAGACTTTTCAAAACTCAGGACAGTTACCCATCTGAGATGAAAAACTGGTAACTCCTGAGAGCTGTGGAATTCAGGAGACATTTGCCATGGTGAGCAATTACTTTATTTGCCCAGATAGGTCTACAAAATACATTCCCATGAGGCTGCATAAATTGCACATGTTCCAAGCAGTTTTCCTTTCATTACCAGCTCACTAGAGAGACATTATTCCTCTCTGAGAAGACACTAACCTAAAGTCATGAATGTTTTCATAGCATCAAAAGAAGAAAGTAGATGCGAAAATAACAGGTTTCCACACATGACATTCTGTAATCAATGCCATATTAAAGTACTGATTTGATGATAAATCACTCGTGTCCAGACTTTGAGAAAATTATTTTAAATATCCAAAGATCCCTCTGGCTTGGCACCACAAAGCTCCAGCAGTGGCTTTAAAAGATCCAGGTAATACTGAAGAACATGGAAAGTTTACACAACATTCCCTCCTCGAAATACAATCCCCACCCACAAAAATAAAGAGGATTGGAAAAGTATCTTTGGATATGATAATCTTGCTTGATTATTATGCTTTAATGTATGAATTGAAAACTAAATATACCTACTGGATATGCTTATGAAATAAAAATAAACCAGATTGCTCAGGGCTCCATCCAACCTGGTCTTGAATTCCTTTGCCTACGTGTATATTTTTGCAAAGGAATAAGCTAAAAGACAGCAAAAAATTAAGCTAAAATAGTCAGCCATGTGAACAATAAACAGGGAAGCACTGCAGTGCCAGAACAGGTGGACAGAGAAATTCAGCGCAGCTTATTCTTTGTAATAGAATATAAAATGCATTAACTTTCCTTGGTTCCGTTTTCAAGAATGCTTATTAATAATGCATCATTTAATTTAACAATGCTTTTTAGTAAGAAAAGAAAGGTTAGTGATTACAGATTTAGTGCTCCTAGAGTGTGCATGTAAGGAAAATGCTGAAATACCACGTGCAGCAAAGTGCTGCAGCTATTAATATAATCTCTGAAGGGTTACAGATTCTGTCTTTTAAGCAAAAATATCAGTGGCATTTGGAACTGTTTGTTTAAAACTGCAGACTGACAGAATGGGGACATAAAAACATACGGCAAAAGAGAATAGATGCAGTGAAGTTATACTTGCTATATTGATTTTTAAAATATATTCCTTGGTGGACATAATTTTTTCTGTTTTCACAAATTAGTTTTCTGTAAAGTGCCTGCTGTGATACAAAGAATGATAATCGGATTTATTTTTAGCATGAAAAAATATGCACTTAAATGTCTCCTCATAGTGTGATGGTCTTTTTCTGGTGAATTGTAGAGCTATCTGCCAGTTGTCAAAAGTACTTTAAAGTCTTGAAAAATTAAAGCCATGAACCTAAGATAGTTTAACTAAGTTTTTACACTCCCAAATTTCACTCAGCGTGCCACAAACTGAGAACATCCTGCTAGTGAACCAGCAGGAAAAAAATGGTCAAATAAATAAATGTCTGTTCTTGTACAGGGAAATGGCTCAAAACCTGTTATTTACTAAGGTTACCACTGTTCAACTTACTTAGCTAGTTCCTGAAATATGAAGTATGCAAAGCCGCAGAGATGGATTGTATTATCACAACATTCCCTTTCTCCCTAGATCTAAAAGCTTGTGGAGGTGTGAGGGTGGTGTAACCTGTGAATTAGACAGTCTCAAGCTATGAGCATTCTCAGAAGAGCAGAAATAGAAAGTCAGATTTCTCATAAACCCAACTATTTGATATTTCCTGTTTTCTCTCAGTTTGCTTGCCTCTGCTGAAAGCAATTCTTCCACTCAGAAACAACAAGCATGTTGTAATTTCTATTTAACCTTTAGGAAGAATAACCTATGAAATTTTATAGACAGAACTGAACTAAGGGTCACCTCAATCACATGCAGATTGTGCAAATGTGAAAGATGCAAATGTGAACCTTAGGAAAGGTTTAGGATGCATTTTGCATTCATTTATAGCTTTTTTTTGGGGGGGTGGGGGGGGAGTTTGCCTTTTTCCTCTAAGAGCAATATCTCAAAATTAAGCTCAGAAAATCCCTTACCATAGGACAGGTCTTTGAGGGTTGTCAGGGAAGCTGAAAGAACAAGAAGTTGAGAAAAAGAGAATGCAGCTAAATGCTGTAACACCATCTGACTCAAGTAAACACAAGTAAGACACCAATTGCAATTGTCTGAAACACCAAAGGAAAAAGGGCTTTACAATAAAATGGTACAGAAGCACTTAAAATAAAAATTCTTGATTTACAAATGGAAGGGACAAGCACAGACTCCAAGCCACAAGACCAGTAGAAAGATTCAAAGAAATATCACTACTCTTGCCTTTGGAGACATCCATTACTGTTTCAAGAAATCCTAGTTGATAACAAAAAAAAAAAAAAAAGAACATTTCCAGCTGTCAGGTACCCTCTTTAATAGAGATCCTAGATTAAGGGGAAGCTGGAATGCAAGAGAAATATCTATCAAACAGCAGTTGATACCACCTAGGCATATCTCACTCCATTTTTTTTTTGCCTGCTGCAGATACTTGACAAATGCATCTTGATCCCTGCTACTCAGTGTGTTGTACAAAGTAATATTTCCCAGATTAATTGGCTTAATTTACTTGTTTACTGCAATCTTCATCTGGAAAACGGGGTATCCAGATGAAATGTAATGGACTGTGAGATGTAAAAAGTAAAAAAACCTAATGGCTCTTTCTGCTTCTGAGCTAGAAAAAGAGGCATTGTCTAATCATCACTCTCTTCTTTGCCTTTTTAATTGTCTCAGCAGCACTTTAAAAAAAGTTTCTTTGTATTTTATTTTATAAATTTATTTTATTTTTGTAATCTCATCAATTTTCTTCCTGATTTCCTCTGACTAGTCCTTAGCAGCCAACTGAGGTATATATCCAAGAGAATGTCATTTTTTCCCTTCTGTCCTCACATCACCCCACCTGGAGAATGTCTCTCAGGCACAGAATTTGTTTCTGCACATTCATAAAAGTGAGATAGACTTGATAAAGATCTGCAGTGATGTAAATAAGGTGCTCATCCTGTGCCTCAATAATTTATTTAAAACTACAGCCATATTTCTTTTATCCCAGTGGACTTTATATACATATTCTATGAATATACATATTCTTTCAACCTCTACTTTAATTTTCTTATGCTCAATCATCACATCTGAAACAAAGATGTAATTATGAAAAGTCAGCATTTGGATTTACAAAAAACCAAGCCAAAACTACTAACTGAAGAAAAAGTACCTTAACTGAGTACTACTTTTTTGAAGTAACAGGCAGTACAAATGTTTTTCCGGAATTTCTGTGAGACTGTTTAAAAATTCATCAAAGCACTTCCACACAAAGTTGGGCTTTGAAATATGTAATCAAACTCGGTGTAAGTACAGATGTCCCTGCTCGTTTTGAGCTGGATTGCCTAAGGAAGCACAGAAAATATGGCCACCCTCTATGCCAGTCTCCCTCCTCCAGCCCTTACATTTCCAAAACTGTTGACCAGTTTCCTTCAAAGACAAGAAAGCATTAAAAAGGCTAAAAAAAACCCAGTATTTCTTCAAGTTTGAAAAAATGTTTTCTAGGTATAGAACAGAGATTAATGCTGTAGACTGAATCACATCTTGTGATGTAAGTACCTTTTAGCTCTAGCTGTCTGTACCTGAAGTATCTATGCCTCTGCTACCTTCATATTTGTTCTGTTGGATATTTAATTGAAACCTTAAACATGAAGAAAGCAACCCACTTTATGCATGGCAAAAATAACCCTTCATGAAAAATGTACCGAAAACAAATTAAAAACTGAAGGACAAAAACCCAGTCCTGCTTCCACAAATCAATAGAGTGAAAAACTCTCCACACTGTAGATGAGCTCTCGTAAACCATGCAGCTCAGCAACCACATCTTAGATTTTCTGTGCAGGAATATACTGAAGCAAACACTTGAAGGCAAGTGCAACTGCCTTGGATGTTGGAAAAACAAGTTTCTTTAGCAGGACAGGAGGAAAGGTATATTTTAAATTGCAACTGACAGTTCCTTTACTTTGAAGGTGTTCTCAAAATTGGAGAGATTTTTGAGAGATTTTTAACATCATCTACCTAGTTTTTGAGAAGAAAGACTACTAAATAATCTTTTAGAACCTTTTATCTGTTACCTTTTTCCATAGGTCTGATGAAAACTCAACAACAGGAATAACCCCTGGTTCAAATTGAAAGCTACCACAGAGACGTCTCTCCACTGTAATAAAGTGGAAGAACTGAAGAGGTTGATACTCTCAATTGTCCAGCATTTAGCACAGCTGTAATGCTTAATAGCCTGATGCAATTAATCACATCCACATTTTCAGCATTAGATTCCTGTGTTCAGAGGTGCTTGGCTTTCACCTTTAACAATCACTCACTGCTAATTTTAAAAACAATTCTCTAACTTGCAAAAACTTACAAAGTAGCTTTTGGCTGAAAATTGCATAAGTTGGATTTCTATATACTTCTTGTTCCACTGCAGTTGGATTCTCACAGAAGATACCTGAAACTATTTACAAGGTGATGGTTTGCCTTGGAACTGGCAGCTGCCTTTGGCAGGACACAGGTGAAGCAATGAAGATGAAAGGCAAACGAAAGAGATGTACAGAGGGAGAACTCCTTTGGTTCTGATTTTCTTCCTTGAATTCCATGCTTTCAGGGATCAAATCTTACAGAAAAAAAAAAAAAAAGAAAACCAAACAAAACCAGAAAACCCCAAACAACCACCAACAGGTTAATAAAATCAGTCTATCTCTACCAGCTTCTGTTTCAACTTGCTCCTCAGCTGTGTCCATTGACACCCAGTAGCCTGCACAGGCTGGAACTCGTGGCCAGGGTGACATTGCGACGTGACAGAGCTCTTTCAACCAGCCAGAGATTTCCACAGCATGCTGGTTCAGGAGGAAGGCACTGCTAATCAGTTCAGAAAAGTTTCTCCAGACATAGCACTGCTGAGAAGGACATGGGGAAATTTTTTCACCCTCAGGAACTTGCCTGTGACTGTCAGCTGATGAAAGACTTTGTGAGAATTACTGAAGCAACATGTACTCTACGTGGCAATCTGTCCCCTCGTGTTGTACTGAAATAAAAAAAGCACTCAGTACATTTTCACAGAAATAATTATATTTTATCTTTTTTTTTTTTCCTGTTAAGCTTAGATTCTTTAGCAACAGGCTTATGCAACTTCTCTGACAACAATCTTTGTTAAGTTTAAGAGGTATACACTTCCATGTCCAAGGTCTTGAAGTGAAAATAAAATGATGCAGTACTTTTTGTCACCTCCTCCTGAAAATTCTTTGCTTTGACTTGGCAGAACAGCCCCAGCAAACTGTGATTGCTGGTGTATGAAATGAGAGCATTTGTTCCATGAACAAAGGGAAAACAGAGTCCTGCAAGCTCCCTACGCTGCTGAGCTGTTCTCTGGGTACTACTCAGAAAAAAAAGCAACAGGACATTTCAACAGCATCTCACATTAATAGTTTTCATTTAAAACAATGTCATCTATTTCTGTCAGAGGGAGTCATTTAGAGCTTTCACAGTCTGCCTCAGGGTACTCCAGCTCTGAAGACCCTACCCAGGCAAACCAGGATTCTGTTTCAATAAGGACTTTATCATTCACCCTGAAGCACTGGGTCCCACTGCTGCAGCCCCTGTATATGGTTATTCCATGAAAAATGCATTCTGCTGCACTAGGCTGTCTTACTGCCTCCTAGGAGTGAAGCTGCAGGTCTAGGCCATTTGTATTTTGCCTTGCCCTACTTGAAAAGATTTCAATCAGAACTTGAATATTGCCTTCTGATACGAACATGGAAAAATGCCTAAAGCTATCTGGATTAAATTTGGCACAAAACAGCGCTCTGAAAGTATTATTTAACTACTTTTAGCCTACAGCAAGGGCTTTACAGCCAAGCTATAAACTCCCCAATAATAAGATGCCTAATAAAAGTGCTGACAGACCATTCAGAGCTTCAGCAGTGCTCATTAAAATGCACTAGAATAGAACATTCTCAGGATGACGGATTCTCAGTGCCCAGGAACACCCGATACCTTGACAAACACGCATTTCTCAGCGTGTGCACCTCAGACTCACTCCTTCTCTCTGGACAGCTTGGAATTACATTACTTGCTGAAAAATAATGACTTTGGCACTGAATATTAATGACCTGTTTAACAACTAACATAAAATCATATCCTACCTCTCTGGAAAGTACATGCAACTTTAACCAGTATTTCCATAAAAATTAACATCAAAGGAATATTTTTACTGAAGGATTTCATAATGGATTGCTTTGCTTCAGGGCTTTATTTTTTCTGTGTGTCCAAACTCTTCTTTTTATTAATAAATCTGTTTAATTTTGAAAGGTCCACATGCTACAGGATTTCCCTTTAATCATACAAGCTATTCCTCTGAAACATCAGGAAAGGACATAAATATTGTTTGCTCTTCTGAAAGTCACATGTTCAAGCATTTAGGATACACAAAAGTACTTTGGTACTTGCTCCCAGGAACAGCAAAATAGCATCCAGACTTGGATTAATAGTCTGCAAATACAGGGGCTGGGAGGATTTTTAGTTCCTATGGAGGGAATTCCAAGGAAGGAGCAAACAGAAACCTCACAGATGTTCATGAGATTTTTGAAATTATTATGAAATTACAAATTCATAGAGGAATTTATGCTTTTGCTTATTGTTACCTCCTCCTCAGAGCAGGGATAACTTCAACGAAAAGTTAAGGATAACTTGAAGGATGAGTCAGCTTGCTTATTATAATCTTGTCTCATTTAATTTTGGATTAGACTAGAGGTCCCTTCCAACCCCAGCTATTCTGTGAATTTTGAGTGTCTCAAGGAAGGAGGTCCTACATCTTCCTTTGGAAAAGCCTCTGGCAGATTCAGACCCACATTTTCCCCATCAAGACACAGAGGTGCTCCTAATCCTCTTGAAAATATCTTTGACATACTTGTAATCACTAAATCTTTACTGAGCTCTGGTGTAAGGGCTGAGCACAGCACTCCCATGAGAGCCCAGGCCCAGTCGTCCTCCTGGTTCCAGTGACTGTGAGCAGCTGGGTATGAATCACAATTTAATAAAGTGCCAGATTAATGCTGAAGCAAGAAATCCCAACCTAAGTCCTGGAATCACCTGCCACTGGAGCCATGCTTAATCTTTTCATACTCTTGTTAGTCCATGCAGAGCAGGACATAAAACAGAGGAAGTCCCACTGACTCCTTCAGGCACAAATTCCCCCCAGGCAATGATTACCTTAAAACATAAATGGAATTTTGACACAACTGGTCAGCAGAATGCTTCAATCCAATATTATGAAAGGTGCAAAGAACAAAAAAGTATATTGGCTAGAGAGCACAGTTAATACTTTACTGCTTAGATCTCAACCTAAGTAAATGAATTATTTAATTCAAATGTATAAAACCAAAAATATTTATTGTTATGAATCTTTTCTGATTTAGAAAAAGTGGGGCCTTTTTGGTTTTTAATTGTCTATAAAGCATCTGTTTTCCAGCATGAAAACATGATTTTTCATGGCAATTATTGATCTCTACAGAGCCTCTAATGGGACTGGCAGTCACAGAACCACACAATTTTCAACATCATAATGCAGCCACAGGCAATATTTCTGCTTTTACAAGGCACTCTAGCCTGAAGTACCAGGTTATTTGAAACATCATTTCTTAGTGGGAAATAACTGTAACACACAAGGATCCAAGTTGTCGACAACTTCTTTTCATTTAAGAACTGAGTGACATGTACAACACGCTCCTTTTAACCAAACAAGTTTTCTTTGCTGCTCAGGAATGGCTTCTAGAAGCCTGGACCCAGCACTGCCCAACGCTCATGCCAGCACAGTTCTGTAGGTCAGAAAGTTCTCCACACATTAACCACTCCTCTTTTATGGTGACCCACCTATTCAAGCTCTCTTATTTAGCTAGATTGTGTATCAGCTGAGAAAAGCTAGACAATTACAGAAAGTTACAAAATGCTATTAACAGATGTGCAACAGAACAGTCAGAGAAATTACACGTCATTCCACGTCATGAAAGACCTCAAGAATGCAGGGGTATAAGAACAGATCTTCAGCCACAATTGAGGATTTTCTTGCCTCACACATTTCTTCTCTTAGTCTTAAACTCCTGGATGCTTCTAAGAAGACATATAGATCCTCTATAGCCTTTGCCAGTGTGTCCAGGACAATATTTTATGCCTTTTCTCTGCTTTGTGAGAGAGTTGATGCATTCTCTTCTATTTCTGACTATAACAAAATTCTTTGTTAGAAACCAGAATTTTTCCTATACAAAATCAAGTACACAAGAATTTATCCCCTTATTACCCTATCCATTACCTCATTGCAGAATTTAGTTCCTCTTAATGTGTTTTCTAAAAAACTTCCCACTTTATTCTCAGAAATCCTTTGCCAGGAAAAAATAGGAGATTTCAGATGGACTGTCTGCTTTTTGCAGCCTGAGGTCTCAACCACAAGAGATTCAACGTTCAGCAGACTCAGATTTGTGCTACAGCTGTCAGTTGTTCTCTGGTCCAAGCAGTCCATTAGGTTTTACTTGCAGCCAGAACCACTGATTCAAGGTCAGAAATCTTTATGTCAGAGCTGAAAAATATTCCAGCTGCAGCTGATCAACACTAGAGAAACAGGAGTCTTATGCCCTATGAGAAAATGGGGAATAAAGGAAAAAAAACTTCAGCCTGTTCATGCATTCCATAAAGTTCATTAAAGTCTCCTGCAACAAGGAATCATCTCTGTTACTCACATTAATGAAAGTCTAACAATTTAATTTAAAAATATTTACAACTGCAATTCAACCACTTTTTTCTTTCATCAAGGATTTTTTATCCTTAATACACTTGTGAATGGCAGAGACCCACCTCTTTCGTTATAAAAGGAAACAACAAGAAAACCCAAATCCATGGCATACAGTGAATCCCAGGAAGCTGCAGTTTCCCCCTCATCTGCACACTTTACCACATGGCAAGGTCACAAAAAACAACTGCTTGATTTATCAGACAAATTTCAAATGAGAAAAAAAAAGCCTTAAAACAAACAACCAAAACAAACAAACAAACAAACAAAAAAAAAACCACCCCACATCAAATCAATTTCCAGTTGATGTAGCACTGTTCTATTGGACCCAGTGTTTCAGAGCATCAGATAATAAACCAAAGTCACTGCACAAAATCTCTTTAATAGCCTAGTAAAAAAGGAGTTGTAAATTAGGATGCCTTAGGGATAGATAAAAGTACAACACAGTAAAGAAAAGCAAGTGAGTATGACTATCTGATCAGGTTCATTTGAAGTTTTCCAAGACTGGACAGGCCCTCACTTTTATAGAGCTTATGTTAAAGTCAGAGAAGAAAAGACCACAGAAACTTTGAGATGACCTAAGGATGCATTGTATAGAAGATTAACAAAATCAGATATTAACTGGAAGTATTAAACCATACAGCATTTTTGCGAATCTAATCTCTGATATCTTGAGAGCCCCCACCAGAACACTTGTTTCAGAGCTGTCACCATTTCAGGGGATCCAGAGACAAATGTCCATTATGAGACATCAATCAGATACAAATCCTTTACATGGAGTGGTACTTGGCATGTGAGAACACTGAAATTCTCCTGTTACAGTCACACAACAGCCCGTGGTCCCACAGAGGCAGGGGTTTGTTACAAGCTCACGTTGACACTGAGATGTCTCCTCCATGATTGTTCTGCTGCCAAACACACAGCAGCTGCTCTTTGATCATGAAAGAATGTCTGTTCCACAAGAATACCCCCTGCTCCAGCCACCAAAACACCCCATCTAGCTCAGCTGCAATGTAGTTTGTATTTCAAGTGTCCTGCTTTGGGGACAGCAGGAGTAAAGCAGCAAGATGGTAGGATTACCATGCCAACACACAATCACATTTAGATTCAGAAAAAATTTACCTCAGAATTTCTTAGCATTCCTTTGTTGATCCACATACAATATGCTAAGGAATTATTGAACAGTGCATTTATGCTGCACATTTCAGATTGAAACCATCCCTCTTGAAAGATTTTCCTGTTATTCTACTCATGAAATAACGAAGCATTAATCCAACTGAAATGAAAATCTCCTTTCAAATCCTAGGGTTTATCTATAGGTACAGTTTTTTAATATACAGAAGATTAAAAAGTGCAGGAACACAAGGATATACCTGTTGAGATGTTTCACTGGAACCTTATTAGGTGAAAGATATTGGAAAGTACACCCTTGCCTATTCTCTTGGTGTCTTTGCATGGACTTGTTGGCCATGGATTCGAATCTGCCTCCACATCCTCCTTTGGCAATAAATCTCAGAATTCCAAGTGCTTTCTCCTAAGCTTTAAACCAAACTCCTAATAGTTTCATCAATACACTGCAGCTCAAACATTGCAGGATAGGGAAATAACAACTCTGTATTCATTTTACCCATGACCTTCATGATTTTGTGAACACTGATCATATCAACTTTCAGCCTTATTATCTCCTAGCTGCCTTTTTCCCTAGCCTTGTCTCTTCCTTATAAAGTGACTGCTCTGTTTCCATTAATCATTTTGACTCCTGTACACAAATATATTGTGAAAATCATTCTCCACAAAGACAGACATAAATAATGCATGAATTTCCTCAATACTGCTTGATCAAGACTCAACATCGGCGCTCTGTAAAAACGGAGATGAATTCTGCTGTATCTAGCCCCCATCCTGTGGCAGAACTTTATCATTGATTTGCCAGCTAAGGCATAGCAAGAAGTATGACAGGATCATGCCACAGGTCAGGAGAACCCTGGAAATTGTAAGTGTGATACAGACCTTTGCCATTGTTGTCAGCAGGAAAAATTTAAAACTATCTCATGACAAATGCCACCTGGTTCTTCCCTTTCCCACCAGACATTTGTTTGGGTAGTTCCCCAAATAAATCACCACCAAAACCAAGGAACTCTTCTAGAAATAAAAGATATGCTGGTGTTAGGAAAGATAGTTTTGTAGGGGAGCTACACACGCACAGACTTCATTGTTTAATCATGTGTTTCCTGCTCTTCTTTTACTTCTTTTCTGAGATTCCCCTCATTCAATGTCCTGAAGGAAGCCAAAAGGGCAGTGGACACTTCTCAGAAGTACCTTTAGCTGAGAATCATTTCTAAACAGAAGTGAGGTCAACTGTAGTTCAAAGCATTTGCAAAATTAGAGCCTGGCTCCAGAAGTATTGATGCAAAAAAAAACCAAAAAAACCCAACCTGTGCACAGGAGCTGTAAGGAAAGAAGTGCATCTCTGGAATTTTTTTGTATTGGAATTTACACGATTGCAACTTCCCTATGCTTTAAATAACAAAAGCTTTAGGCCTACTTTAAGTGCAGTACTGCATTATGTAAGACAGTGTCCCTATACACTTTCTCCAGACTTCAAGATTGAGATGTTGCCCCCCATCACCACTATTTCACTGAAAAAAAAAGAATAAATTTGGAAATTCTTGTCTTGCAGAATTTAAATCACAGCAGAACATCTTGCCTTTTTTTTTTCCTTGATGTATGTAATTTTCTCACTGTTTTACATAACATAAATCTGAAGAGGAGCTATGCTTCACTTCAAAATAAATAAGGGATCATTTCAACTGCCAAAAAGAAAATGCAAAACATTACTTTCTTTCAAGCCTGTAAATTGGATTTTCTTAACAGTAGAGTTACATTTCGCTTTGAGTCACAAATATCTTTGCAAAAATATATAGACACACAGAATTTTGGAGTTTAGATTCAGATGAATACACTGATGGTGCTTAGACAGGAGATCATGGCACTCATCTTTCTGAGAATGCCTCTTCAGAAACAGAAGCAGAACACACACAGTTATGTTCACCACCCTGTAAACATTGTCTCTATTTTGTAAGAAGCAGTCACTGAAAATTAGAATTATAATGACACACGAAAGAAATTTTTTTTGTGAAATAAAAAGCGCCAACTAGAAACACGGAGAATGTCAACTGAAGCAATTATTTCCATTTTATTTGCACTTCAGATTACCTGCTAATACATTCTTGCTTACCAGAGCACCACCACCACAATCAGGAAAAGGAATTGAGCTACTTATAATTGGGAAAAGGTGCCATTCTCATGTACTTTAGAAGTTTTCTTGCATAAATTCTGCTTGCAGCAACCAGTTTCCTGCAAAACCTTCTTGCCAAAAGATCAAACTCTGTAGTTTCGCTCAAACGAAAGTCCCTGTGAGAATTCTACTTGAGTAAGGACAGATTAAAGGCTGCACATTAACACCCATAGGCTAAAATTTTCAGAACATGCAGATAATTTAGAAACTCTCTTCCCCATCAGTTTTAATCAAAGATCTGCTTTGAAAACCCCAGTCCAACTATGTATTGGATTAACACAGAAGAGCCAGCTCCTGAGGCAGCTCGTAAGTGCATCAACAGATTATAACAATGCCAAGTGGATAAGGAACTGGCATCAAGGGACAGGGCTTTCAGGAGTGTTTGTTCATGTTCTTCATTGGATCTGATCACAAAATTTCCATTTATTTTAACAAAGCAGAGTTCAGACAACATCTACTCTGCTTCTCCAGTATTAACTGATTTATAATGTCTATCTACCCCTTGTAAAATACATCTTCTAATTTATTCCAATCCACTCCTATTCTTGCTTTACAGCATTGTATAAGTTCCTAGACCAAATCTATATTATAGTTTAGAACTGCTAATAGCAGAGCAGGATAAATCCCTACCCAGTTATTGCCTCAATCAGAGCTGGCTTTGCAAATCCATTGGTTGCACAACCACACACAGCCACCATGAGCTGAACAACACCAATAATGGCTGAGAATCTGAAAAGAGTTTGGCAAGAGGTTTGTTTTTTTTTTACTGGTGTCCCACAGAGTCACCTAGACCTGTGCTACCCTAGAAGCAGCACAGTGCTTCAAATCCTGATTTGAATCTTTCTTAATGTAGCCTTTCATCCAACTGTGAAATAACACAAGTTAAGCCAAGGTTTCAGTTCCAAGTGTTACCATGGTAAACAAACAGCATGTCCTTGTTCCATTTTGTACCCAAGAGGCAAAATCTAACCCAGTATCTTTAAAGAACTCTTATTTCCTGGCCTTCTAGGTTCATATAGGTTAAAAAACCAGCAGATTCTCAGTCAGAGATATCAAAAGCTGAAGAAAACGTGGTAAAATGTGCTTTTCCAGAAAACATTACCATACGTTCCTTCTACAGGAATTTTCTTATTTTAAGTGGGTCGCAAGAGTTTACATGCAAAAAAATTTAGCACTTACACAATGAGCAGCAGCACAGCACCTAATCCCACGCAGCTGTTTATGAAAGGCAAATCACACTTCTCCAAACGTGGAGAACTGCAACCCCCATTCCTCACTGACATCCCAAATGCAGAGTGCTGCTCTGGAGTACTTGGGGCTCACCTGTTTGTTGTGTGTCACACACACATCTGGGTGCCAGAGCTGCTGCAGGTGTTGCTGAGAGGGGCATTCATGCAGCTGTGGGAGAGGCACACTGCTTTCCTGAGCTGCTCCCACAATAAAGGAACTGATAAAACTTCTAAAAAAGCCCACAGATTGTACACAATGTTCTGTGAAAGCAACACACAAGCAAACCTAAAGACTAGGTAAATATTTCCACATTTTCTACCAGTCATAAGCAGTTCTTGGGACAATCATATTCTCTCCTTAAGATCTTGATGAATATGATTGCTATTAGGTTTTTTTGCTTTTTGGGTTGTGATTGCAGCTGGTATAATTTTCTCTTTTTTTTCTTCTTTTTTTTTTTTTTTTTTTTAAATCATTATCTCGCAGAGAGAAAATGAATTGGTTGTCATACCTGAATGTGTTAAAATCAGTCACTGGAGCACACTTCAGAATGAAGGGCCCTTGAGGAAAAGGATAAAAAAAAAGATTTTTAAAAAGGGTTTAGTATCTAGATTACAGCTCTAAAAAGCAAGAAGTTTGAAAAGTTTTCTGCGAACTATTTCATATCTCTAAGCTCCATGACATCAGCTTCAACTCAAGATTTTACAAGACCTGGCTCACTTGAGCACAATTTTAAATAAGTGTTTTTAGCGACTTCAGCAGTTTTTGGTCAGTCCTTCCATAGCTACTCCAGAGGAAAAACCACAAACTGTGGCCAAAAGTCTCTGAATAAGCCCTGAGATAGAGGCACAGAGATAAAAAAGTAATTTCACCAGTGTACTTCCTGACATGCAGCATCATATATCCTTACAGATGGCTGTCAGAGTGACACAGAGCTTTACATCACTTAAAGACACTGCTGCCTACTGGGCCTTTTCCTTTCCATAGCTGAAGTGGCTTGAAGTAACATTCATTCATGCACAGTTGCACCAACCACCTAGGAAGCACAAAAAACAGGAATTTCCTCACACATCCTTCTTTTCTAAACATTTGAAAAAACACACTTGGCTAAAAATTACTCATTTTCCAATGTAGAGTTGTTTTGGGGTTTTTTTTAACCATTATTAGTGGCTTCAATTTCTTTCAGAAACATACTGAATTCAGTGCTTTTTTATATCAGCAAGTCAGTTTCGATACACATTTGTATCAAGCTTGATGAGGCTAGGTTGAAATATCTTTATATCTCATCTAAATCTAGTCAGTGACAAAATAGCACCATTTCCTTTTTATCTGCTCTACCTTATTTATTAAAGAGTTTGTCTAAACAGCTGTTTCACCATATTTATATATTAAGAATTATCTACTCCATCACCCTTTTCTTCCCTCTTGTAATTTTACCACTTGCATTACTCCTAAAGTGGTCTGTGGTTTCTCGTCACAAAGTTTATAGAGACTCTCAAAGATGGAACATGCTTATCTCACAAACTGCAAGCTTTCAGTGCTTCCTTTCTGCAACTTGTGCATTCTAATAGCAATACACTCCCTTGGTGTTCTGAGAAAAGACAACATATTAAATCAAACTCCCAGCTTTGGAACTTGATCATGTCCCCAAACCACTGTTTGTCCTGAACTGCTCCCTCCAAGCAAAACAAACCCTGCTTGAAGGAAATAATTTCTCTTGTCTTGCCTGGGTTAACAGCATTTATTACTCTGTGCAATGCCACCCTGACGGGCTTGCAGAAGCATTTGTGTGACCACTCCTAAAGCACTTGCAATGAAACACTTTACAAGAGGCTATTTCAGCTGTACTTGTGCTTCTGACATTCCTGTTAGCACCTAAGTGTTCCCTGGAATTTTCTGAATATTTAATAGCAGGACAATATTTAATATTGGTCCTGGGGATTTGAGAAGATCTACACGTAATAGGGAAGCATGAAAGTAGTTATTTATGAGCAACTGGTAAGTGGGAGCCTCAAGTTTTTTCCCCTACCTGTTATTTTTCCTATTTGGGCTCAAGGATACAAGACACTGGATACTTTAATAATGTTGTATTTACCAAGACAAGAGATGATCTCTCTCTATATGTACAAATATATGTGACTGACTTGTTAAAAAATAACAATTACCCACTGGATTTTTAACCAAAACCAGGACATATTAACAATCACAGCTGACACAAAAACGTAACAGTTAAATTTTACTAAATCTTACTACTAAATCTTCAAAGTAGTTAAGAACTCTTGCCTTGCCTTAAACACTCTCAAACACTCTTTTAGCAATAACTCTAAAGAATGGGTTCTTCATGCCACAGATATAAATGCATGAAAGGAAAAAAGACATTAAGAATAGGTGGATCCAAATGCAGGGAAAACAGATTCAAATTAGATTGAGAACACCTCATTCCAAGCACACCAGGAAAGCTCCCTGAGAGAGACATTAAACCAACACACAGATTTTTCTTTCACATTTGAAGCTGATCAAAGCTAAACCGTACAAAGCTCTATGCAAGCTAAGTGCCAGAAGATTAAACAACACCCAGAACAAAAGGAAACACTTTTTTTTTTTTCCTGAGCTGCTTTGTCTGACCAGAACATTATTTCATTAGGCCTTTTTCCATCTCTTAGTTCAATCACACCATGGCCAGAGTAACTACCTGAAGCTGTGCCTTCATGACAGCCTGAAGAGACTGATGCCCTTTTTACAGCTCAGCTGCAAATCATGCACCTAAGGCAGCTTTATGATTAGGTGTGAGGGAATGAGGAGGAAAGACAACTAATATATCCACATTTTAATATGGATCTGAGATGCCTAATGATAACAACATGTTGATTTGAACAGCTACTCGCTTCAATCTTCTAATTTACTGATGGAAGAACTGATTTATTTTATGCAAAAATTCAAAGGAAAGTTCAAGAAGACAGCCTGAGAAGCCTTCTATAAAAAGATACTTTCAAATGATTGACGCTGCTGCAGCTATCTCAAGGCATTTCCAGCAGATATTGATTTTGTTGATGTAAGTGCAATTCATAGATAAATATTGCTCCACAGATACAGAATTTTCTATGAGACTAAAAAGAAAAATTTTTTTTGATCAATTAAATGACTTAGGAACAAATGTTGCTTTGGAAAATCTGAGAGAATTTTTTCCCTGTGTCTCCCTTTTTAATGAAAACATGAAACTAATTAGTGAAATATACATAAAGTAAATGCATTTTCAGGGAAAGTCAAGATGAGCAGTGATCCCACCCCCGAATATGAAAGCTAGGATATCTGAATTTTTTTTTTTTTGGGGGGGGGGGATGAGGGGAGTAGAATACATATTTAAATTGCATATTTGTTTCTGGAGTTTTTATTTGATTGTTTCGTGTTTGCTTCGATCTTTTGAAGATGAAAAAGGAAGCACCCAACAAAGATGTTGGTTTTCCGCCGATGTCCCAATATTGTTTCAGTCAGGAGGAGGGAGAGGTGATGCACACCAAGGCTTCATCTTTTCTGTCAGAAACACGGCAATTCCAGAGCTCGTAAAATATCACAATTTTTTTTCCAACGGGGCAGCACAAGCAATTCCTCCCTTTTACAGGAAAAGCTGTAAATTTCAACACTTTTAAGGAATAAGGCCTTAAAAATGGAATAGGAATAGGTGATACAAAAAGATAATTTTTGGGTTTGTTTTGGGTTTTTTTTTGGGCTTTTGAACCTGTGGAGTGTTTGAACCACTCTCAATTAGGTGGATGGAGGAGAGCCGTGTTTTTATAACCACGTCCGTGCTAGGCCGCGTCGTGTGAGGGGAGGCACGGCCTGGCCTCGCGGGCTCGGCTGGCAGCGCCTCGGAATAAAAAAAAAACAACAAAATCCAAAAAAAAAAGCCACTTAAAAATGGGCACCCAGGGGTGAGGAACAAGTGTGACACGTGGCCGTGACATCGGAGGAGCTGGGGGAATGGGACAAGGCGTTCATGAGCAGGGAGTTCCCTGCGGACAGCGCTGGGAGGGCCTGAAGGAGGAGCTGCTGCTGCTCCCCCCCCCGCACTGCTCGGAATGAGTGCTTCAATCTGTCTTTTACTTCACCGTACAAATCTATTTTCATTGGAAATAGCTTAACCTCGCCAAGCTGAGCCTGTTTTGCCCACGACAGAAATGGGTGCATCCTGTCCCTGTCCTTATTTTGAGCCATAAGTTTTTCCCCCATCTTTTCTCTCCCTGCTCTGCTGAGGAGGAGGCTGAGAGAGCAGCGGGGTGGGCGCCGGGCAGCCGGCCAAGGATGCCCTCCACACACAGACTGCACTCGTGCTTCCGATAAAAGTGAACCTTAAATCCACAGGAAGCAAAACATGTAAGAGAAAAGAGCTAAAATCCTAAAACAGTGGGAGAGCTCTCTACCTGCGCAGAAGCGTGACCCCAAATAACCTGGTCATCCCACTGCTCGCAGGCATGACTCGTATAATTGTCCATCTCACACTGCTTGAAAATGCTGCTGTCCCGGCAGCAGGGCTTCCAAAAAACTTCGTGGGGTTTTTGTTTGCTTTTTCTTTTATCCCAAAAAAAAGCATGTTCATCTTTGTCAGGAAGGCTACAAAGTCACAGCTTCTAGGAGTAAAGAAAAGTATGAATCTCCCTCATGGACAAAATTCATTTTAACATCTGTACTATGTCTTTTAAAAATGGAAATTTAATCAACATTCAGAATGATGCGCTGAGAATTTGTGAGAGGTCTAGTTAAAAGCAGAGCCTTACATTTGATTTATTCTGTTTGCGATTTTTTTCCCCCTCACAAAAAAGAGACCCATGTTAAGGGTTCTGTCCAAGTACCTACTTTTGTTCAGTTTGCTTCCTTAAAACAGTTTAAACAATATTTATATAAGATTACATAAGTTGTACATAACTACTCTATTATTTCAAAGCACTTAACATTTTTCTTGCTTTAGAATTCCATGCTAAAGCTCCCACTGATATCTCTATCAGCAGAGTTAGGACAGGGCTAGCCAAGGTTTGAAATGTCTGCTCTCACTTATCCAGAAGTTAATTTTCTGTCATAGCACACAGCAGTTAAGATAAATACCTGTTCTGAAGGATGACTTAATAACTCCATTAGCCCTGGTTTAATTCCAGGGAGGGTGACCACTATCTTTCTCCTTTGAAATGCAGCAAGAAATTGGGCAGGAGGTAGGGATGCCTCGCCCAGCTCTGTAACTCTTGGACACAGGGACAGGGAACAGTCTCCAGAGCTGCCACTTTGGGGACAATTTTAACACACAGCCAAAGCCATTAAGAACAATTTGGAGTGAAAGTCACCGACCTTGAAAGTTAGGTCAGTGGTTAATTTTATTGCCAGTCATTGCATTTTAAAGGAATGTTATTAATAAGAAATTGTACTTAAAATGAAGCACATGTGCAAGTCTGAAGACCTGGATGCTGCCCAGAAGTGACAAGTATTTTCACTTTGTTCCCTCACTGTATATAATTCAGACAAAAAGACAATTCCTCTGAGAAAAAAAAAAAAAAAAAGGAATCCAGCCACCTTTATAGGCACAGCCCTTTATTAAAAATGTAAATTGAAACTCAGCTGCCATGTAACCTTTACCTCCCACTACTGAAGTATCTGTTAAGCTACTGTCTGTTGGGATAAGCAAAAGGCTTGCTACTCATTTACTGGGTGACTGACTAGCAGTGCATACAATTTCACTCATTATAACTGCAGTGTTGGAGGGGGTTGTTATTGTTGTTATTGTTGTTGATTTTTTTTTAAACTATGCAGAATGATTGATCTGCCAGACACCTTAGAGAGAAAACTCTCTTAAAGTAATGCTTGCATGACCATTTAAAACTCAATTTTAATTAATTGACTATACCATACTGCCGTAAAATGACAGCATGAATAAAATATGGAGTATTCTTCTCCTGTAGTTCTTTAAATAAAAAAGTATCACACAGCAACGGAAGTACTGAGTTTCAGAGTCGCACTCAAAGCTTGGAATATTCCTCTTAGAGGTAACGTGGTCCTCAGGATTTTATTCCCTATAAAATGCAAACTCAAGTAATAAAGCACATTGTCAGTTCTTTAGTTTATGTATTTAATCTTGAGGTTATGCTGTCCCTGGGCAACAATCACGTTTCATTCTGCCCAGACTGGCAAAATAACATGCACTTTTTATTTGATTTGATGCTGTAATGGATAATTAATCCACATCAGATGGTTTAAAGCAAAGAACACTTATTTCAGCAATGTACTTGATCTGTTGACAAGACACTATTCTAACTACACTGCCTTGGAAGAAAGTCAGCCTACAATGCTGACAGATAAAAAAATCCAAACTTTCTACCTACGATGTTGCATTTTACCTTCCAGTTCTTAAATAACAGCTCTGAAGTGTTGTTACCCAGATGAATATAATATATAAATTTATTACAAACACTAAAAAATTTTACAAACACTAAAAAACTTGAAGCACGTTGTTAGTATGAAGATGCTAGGAAAAATAAAATGCATTTTTGAAGAAAAATGTTGTCTCATTTTTTACCAATTTGCAAAAGAATTCTGCATAGAATGGGTTGGGGGTGGAAAAGGTATAAAATAGAATTTTTCTTTTTAATCAATAACTCATAACTTGATGCTAGGAGCATATTCTTTAAAGGGTGAATATAATGGTAGCAAAGATGTTTTGATTAAAGAGCTTGGGATTTACTCCACTGGAGATACACAAAGCTAACACTCACTGTTTTGGACATTTCATGTGACAAGTTATTAGGATGGGGATAAAACAGTGAGAAAAAGGCAAAGCAAATAATTTGCAGTCAACTTTTTCTCCTTGCTAATATGCATCTGTGAAAGGAAGGAGCACAAAGGAGGAGGACAGACATTCAGTGACAGATCCTGCTTGTCAAAGTGCCCTGGGAAACAGATTCTCCTCATTGTCAATAGAGTTCCTACTACAAGAGAACTTTCTTCCTTGGCTGGCTTCCTCTAGATGAAAACGTGACAAGAAGTGGATGAATGTGTGGAAATGATGTTTGGCATCACTGAATTCAAGCCATTCCCTGTAGGATATCAAGGAGGGGAAAAAAACCAAACCATACCATTTTAAAACTAGGATGTTGTGACCTATTCAAACAATAAAACAAGAATAGAGAGGATGAATTGCCAGTTTGTCTGTATGAAAAAATGTCAGCTGAGATTCAGAATCACTAACAGTCAATGCTGTAAGGGTGTTTCTTGAAATGACTAAAAGTTGTTTTACAATATAACAGTGGTTTTGAACTAAAAGTTTTGAGATTCTTATGTAACTGTACTTCCTTTATGGATCTGGAAGGCTTTCAGTTACCAACCACCTTTCTTCATATTGTCAGAGTGATTAGAATACGAGCACTACTCAAAGTTCAAAAGCACAAGGAGGCTTTCTAAGAAGTTGTAGAGGTTGTTTTTTTTTGTTGTGACACATTTGGAACTCTGTATCTTAAGAGAGCTCACTTTCCTCTAATGTCTTCTAAACCCATGAAGTTTTTCACCGCCTGGAAGGACTTCTGTACATAAAACAGTAGTCAGAAAACAGTGACATTGAAAAAAACTCCTTGAAAACACACAGAAAAAAGAACCCTCCAAGAATTCATGAAAGCATGTCCTTTCATCCTCTTACCCACCTAAAACTGCCAGCAGCATGATCAATCCTCAAACATTCCTGTAATATCAGTTCCTGAATTGGCAAGTATCATGATCACAGTTTGGATTATTTATTAGGATAGATTCATTCTACATTTAACAACTACTCTTTCAGAATGTTAATTCAAGGACTACTGTAAAAGACACATCATTCTGATTCCTCACTTTAGTCAGAGTTATTTTCTTGAAACAGTTCTCTATGAAAAAAAAGTGCAACATTGATGAGATTTTGGATTTGTTAATGCTGCCTCCAGGAAAAGACATTGTGTTAGTAAACATATCCCCCATCAGTTAATGTGCTTGTGTCAGGGAAAGTCAATTAGGATTCTGAAAGAGCATTTGCAGTGTGTTCCACTCACATGCAAAACCATCTCAAAGCCTTTTAGGCTGACTGAGTGTTTCTGTTTAACACTCACATTTAGCAACTTGTTGATTAGAATGTTGTGTCGTGGAGTCCATTTTCCCTGGAAAAACAGGCTAATGGGTGTTCCTTAAATACATGTTCTGCACAAAGATCACCTTCATGGAAAAAGGTGCAATGGGAAAGTCACTCCCTGCTGCCTCTTAGGAATGTGAAGCATCCTGTCTTTTATGCCTGTTTTTTACCCTCCTTTGTAATATATTTAAGAATTAATACATGGAAAAAATGTCATGGGGTTTTCAACACTTATTGGAAAGAAGAGGGCTTAGTTTTCACAGGTAAGAAAGCAATCAGCTTCAGGCATGTGAAATATGTTCAGCTACAGTTTCCAAACCTTTGTGTTTCTACAAAGGTATTGAGCTTCAAGTCTAAATCTCATTTTGACGTCACTGCTTCTCACAACTTCAGTGCCAACAGTGTCTTAGTGCCAGTTCAGAAATTAAAAGACAAAACTACAGCAGTGGCTGGGGCAGTCCTGGTTATGAACTCCTCCCAAAATGCCTGGTAACAGAGACAGGAGTAGTCATATTTTCACAGAGGAACACGAGGAGGAAGGTAGCCAGAAACTGTGAAAAAGAAAAGAAAAGGAACTCTGCCACGGCAGCTGAGAAGACAACAGTACTGTCAGTATTTTTGGCCTCTGAGGTGGAAGTCTGAATCTTGTCCTTCCCATTACAAAACAGCTGCATAGCTAGTTTGGAGACAGCCCTGGCAAATTAAGATGTTAGTCCCCACCAGCAGTTAAACTACCACAGGAGATTACATTGAAGACAGCCAAGTTATTTTAAATTGACACTTAAGGTATGCTGTGCTCATCTGTTTTGGTTTTGAATCAAAACAGATTAGAAACATTCAAAGAATCTGTTAACTGCAATTTGACTGCTTGGAGAACAGAATCCAGCTCAGTAGCAGAAATGAAAAATTGTTCCAACTATAATTTGAACAAAATTCTGTGGACCTTCAGAAATGGAAAGTAAAAACTAACATGCTGAGCAGAAATGTTCCTAATATAAATACTCTGAGCAAGGCCTGTAGTTTAACTGGAAAGCAAAATACACAGAGGATAATTTCTGCAATTCCAACTCACTTAAGACACTTTACATTATGATGATAAAGGCCTCTCTGACATTCCAAGACTAAATCCTTCCTAAGTCTGGTCACTATAGACCAGACTTACCATTACATGAGAGCAGGGTCACTATTTTACTAAAAGAATTGCCAGAGAAAAATCTGTTGACTTTGTTTTAAATGCAGTAGCAGAGACTATTCAAGATGTGAAAGATATGATCTGGTTGTCTCAATTGTGCAGGAGGAATAGTATTGAAGGATAATTCAAGTTAGTAGGGACCTCAGGAGGTCTCACAGAGTAAGGTCAGCTGGGAGATCAGATCTGGCTGCCCAGCACTTTATCATGTTAGAGCTCTAAAAACTCCAGAGATGGAGACCACACCACCTCCCCAGACAACGTATTTCAGTGCTTTCATCGAATCCTTGCGAAGAAGTTGTGTCCTTATGTCCAGTGCCTGTACTGGAGGAGTGTTCAGAATTGCTGCAGATGCCTCACTCAACAGCAGCACTGCTGCAGAGTTCTTGCAGAGTCAACACAGGGCTAATTTCAGCCTTATTCTCTAAGATATTGTCATTAGCATGAAACAACCTTTAAATATCCTTTGTTCACAGTTCAAAATCTCTGCTCCAGGATGGAGTAAATTATCTAGGCATACTGAGAAGAACCAGTTTCACAACTTACAGATTCTTTATGACAAGGGTACAGAAATTCCGAATTTGCCTGAGGCTACACCTGACGCAAATGTGTGGGTAGAAATGTTATTTACGTACTTAAAATAGGGAGTTCAAGCAAAAGCATGCTACCTCATAGGAGTCTTTCTTGCATCCTTTCTCAGCAATTTGTCTAAATGGAATAAATTTTCTCCTTTTATGTTTGTGCTTTTTACACAGAGCTTCTTTGATATAGAAGACACGCATGAGGATGGAAAATGATAATATTTGCTCATTGTACAGAGAGGGAAAATGCTTTCAAGACTTGTAAGTACTAGGCACATTTTACAAGAAAGTATTTTAAATCTTTAGAGAGATTACATGATTTCCCAGAGTCTCCTAGTGAGATAATGGTTGAAACAAGAAGAGAGTTACATTACTTCATCCAGTATACCCAGTTCTAACCCATCCTCTGATTTAATTCATCTCATCTAATATTAGATACTAAAAGTTAACAGGCTCAGAGAGTAATGACCATCTTCCTGGAACAGAACCCAACAAATATGACTTAATACAAAAAACCATTCCTGGATGAGGAAGGCTCTGCGACACGAGGAGTTGGGAGACAAGGAGAGGACTCAGGTGAAGCATGGTCAGTGTTTCCATTCTTCCCTAGCCTCCTCTGTTTGGATGGTGCTGGATAACAAACACCAGCTGAGATGATCTTTGGCCTGACCAGTACAGCCATTTATAATTTACCTCCAGTATGTGTGCTAAGCATAGAGAATTCGATAAATCACTAAGCCACCAACAAAGGAGATAGCGCTGTAGAAATAACACAATGGGAACATTTGGCTATTGGGATATTGCAAGAGGCCAACTGTTTAAAGGGTTTTGCCTCAGATTCCTAGACTTTTGGAGTTACTATAACAACACATCAGCACCACCTAAAAAATCTTTTCCCTCCTTTCTTTCTTATATATGCACAAGACTAAAGTGTTTTAGAAAATCTGATCTAATTGAGGAACCTCTGAGCAAAGAATAATGTTGACCAAAGCTGGCACAAGTTGGCAGTCTCACAGACAGAGCTGTATTGCACTGCTTGGTCACTTAGTTTTCATAAAAGGGTTTTACCCTTGTATGCTGTTTCCCAGGATCCTCAACAGCAGTGAAGATTTCTACCTAGATACAGAGGAATTCACTGATGGACAGCTTTGGACAGTGAAGAAAGAGCATCTTCATTCAGCAGCACTGGGAAAGCTCGGAGCCAAGAATGGCCCAGAATAACAACTCCTAGGGACAGGATTTGCATATTAACAAGGATGGGTGCAGAGGCTCTGCCTTCAGAGCAGTTTTGGCCTCTGATGAGCAGGGTGTTACTCTACACATCTGATTACATGTGGATCGTATCAATGTGCCAGGGATGGCAATGTTCTGCTCTTTAGGGAAATCAAGATGCTACTGAATATGTAATGTGATTATTTCAGGGTGTTTTAAATACAATATTCTAAAAAATAGCCTGGCTGATCCTACTGGAAACGGGAGAGGAAAGACATAAGGGGCTGCCTACATTATTAAACTGCTGTGGAAACTGCAATGAATCGTCAGAATACAAACAGTATTTACCTTCTTCCTAGCCCTTCTCTAATATCCAGTCTCAGCTAGACATTTGTTTAAGCTCCATGGCTTGGCTCTGATGACAGGCATATAACTCGTATAGATGGGAGATGCTGCACTGCTGGAGCAGACACAGTGCTGACCTTTCCCTGTGATAGTTCATTCTTATACTTGTGATAGCCCTACTTGTTATTTTCTACTGTCTTAACCTATTGACCAGAAACCACTTCCACATAGTCTCTACAGATAAATCAACTGATGCTTTAAGGGGGAGTTTGCTGCAATATTATTTTATAACAAAAACCTCTAACTGCTCTTAGTACAATTTAACACTCAGGCTAATCGGTTAACAAAAAGAGAAGAGAAGAAATAGGCTATAAAATAAGATACATTACTAAAACTCCCTGTAAAGTTCTTGTGTTTATTTAAACAAAAAAAATAAAAAAATACACTGCACTTTTCTCCTGCCCAGATACCGATCTACCCTCGGAACTGAAAAATACATTTTTGAGACATCTCATTTGACGTCTTACTGGCTGTGTTATATATTCAGAGCAGATAGTCTGAAGCAAAGAACAAAGGCTGCGTAATTTGAACTTTAACTCATACTTCACAGGTTGATGCCTCACTCAGCCTGCAAGAAAAAGCAATTATTGCACTTGAGCTAACAATATTATAAAAGGGGGTCAGTGACACACCATTTCATTGGCAAAAATATGTACACTAAAACAAATGAAACTAAAAATAATTTATTTTCTTAAAAGCACCATAATTTCAACCACCCGAGTGAAGAACTGTTCAAAAGCACAAAGGAACACACTGACATGACATTAGCTGCTTGAAATCTTACCCTGCAATACTCCTGAATACAATTGTGATTGAGCCTCTTTTTTTAAATTTCAATGCCACATTTTTCCCTCTGTGTCACTAATTAGATGCTTTTTTGACAAAAATTTTAAACAATGACAGCTTCAAAACAAACAGGGTGACCCATTCCTAAGTAATGTTAATTTAATCTTATCCACATTTGGTTGTGGCTGCTTTCATGCTTGGAAACAATTGCTGTGCCTTTTGGAACAGGTAAATTGCCCCAGAGAGTGACAAGTTAGTCCTCTTACTGTGAGACTGGAAGCTGTTCCTTCCATCAGAAGTAAGCTGGTTGGAAATAACAGATTTTATGCTTCACCAAGTTTTGTCCTGCCTGTATACAAGAGGACATTATCTCACTGCTGCCACAGCTATGGAGAAAGGGAGAAAGGCCCTGTGTGACTGATGTGCAAAGTGTTCAGCCAGAACCTGCTGCTTAATGAGGGGGACGGGAAAAGACAGAAATCTCCTTTCAGCAGCCCGTGCTTTCTGTGGAGGCAACTACTCCAAAACACAGCACAAAATTTGGTCTTTGGTACAGGCAAGCATCTCCCTGCTGCTCCCATGGGACATTCTTTTCCTTGAAGTCCCTGAATTGAAGCACGTCCTAGAAACATTTATGGATTGTGGAAATATTTAGCCTAATGTAAGATGAAGAAAAAAATTCTCACTTGCAACTCCCCAGCTCAGTCTCATTTTGTATTTTCACCTGTTAATAAAAGTGAGGATCAAAACACTTAATTGAAGCCTTTGAACAAAAATCAACTTGTAAGCCAAGGCATTTGCTCATGCTTACCCAGGTCTGCCCCAGTCTCCCACAAAGCACTGCTTTATTTATCAGGACAGACTAATTAGCTGCTTGTGCTGTGTTCAGCTTTGAGCGAAGCAAAGAAGCTGGAGAACTGCTAGAGACACATTGCAGCAAATGGAAAAGCAGCTGGGGCAGCTACACAAATTCATCCACTGTGGGAAAAGAAAAGTTTAAGCCAGTAAATGCAGCATCAGACAGTGCTTGACCTTTGAAACTGTGTGTCAGCCTTGGTGGGAAAACAAATATTCCACTTGTCATTAATGGGCATCTCTTCTACATGTGAACAACAGGCTATTGTGCCACTGAAAAAAAGAAATGTCCTCAACATCTTACATTAATCCTCCCTTGGGGGAGTACAGGGAGAAATGTGAGCTGGGGGCACACACACACACAAAAAAGTCCCCAAAAGATCAATGCTGCCACTGTCTGCTTTAAATAAAAAAAAATAGTAAAATCACTGTAACAAGTTCAGTTTCAGGTTCTAGGTTCCAGGAGACTCCAAAAGCAAGGGTCTTTGAAATATTTAGACTTACTACATGTGAATAATCATCTAAAAGCTGTGAGGGTGGAACAGGAGTAGCTAGGAACTAAGTGATGCAGTGCAAAACCCTGGGCAAGAATAGCACAGAAAAACTATGTAAAAACCAACATTGCCCTTGAATCTCTTCCCTCCCAACTTTTTTCTTATTAATTTGCAGCTAATGACTAACATCACAAATGCTAATTTCATTTGCAATATTGTTTTGGAAGGTCAAAGACTGCACACAAAAAGCTTAAGGTGAAATAGCATAAGAATGAGAATGTTACTCCAACTGTAATACACCTGCTGAAGCATAGTTAGACACTGAATTAACTCTTCTCTTTTTAGAGGACACTGTGGGATGTCAGGATAATGAATCATGTTGTATTATTAATCTAGCATTTAAAAAAAATCTTTTGCCTGCATCTTGATAAGAAAACTACTTTAAAAATTATATTAGTCAATATGTCCCTGTTGTCTTATCATAGGAAATAAAGCAGTTTAGTTGTGAAATCAAGCATAAAAGGCAAGTGTCTCAAATGATTAGTTGGCTGTATATAAAATGGAATGTGTGTCTATTTATATTACTTGATAGGTTATATGTATGCACTGCAGAAACCATATTAAGAAATAAAATTGAACCAAATCAGAATATGACAGCTCTTGAACTGATCTTATCTTACACTTCCTGACTGCAGACAGGCCAATCTGCTTGGTCTAGAACATTCTAAAGCGAGTGTCTTTCTTAGACCCCTCTAAATCAGGTAAACAAAGGATGACACCCTTGCAAGAGCATTCCTGCAGTAAAACACATGGGGAAAATGAACCTTCTGCTAGTTTTTGCAACAGCTGCAAGGAAAGTAACAGAGTTAAAAACCTGCCTCAGTATACAAATCCTACTGAACACTCACTGCTCTGGTTTGTGTAACTGCAGCTTCTGCAGCATTTTGTGACAGGGGGCTCCTTGCCTGGCAGTGTTCATTAGGAGACTTTATATCAGGGCACTGATGCTCTCCATCTGTTTCGAGCATATTGCCGGCGTAAATCAGCTTAAAGCAAGTTTACCCACCCCTAGCAAGATTAGGAGAATCCTCAGTTGGCACAAAACCATCAATTCTTGCGTGGTCCATTTCCAGGGATGCAAAGCAACTTAGAAAGGAGGCAAGCAGATGACTGGAGAGTGCCAATGTGCTGCCTCCTTCCCACAGTTCTCCAGTAGCTGTAGGCAAGTGGATTTACACCTCTCACCTATCAGCGAAGAGGAGGTTAAGGTGTAATTCAGAATTCTGAATTACTGCCCTCTGTGAAACTGAATTGTATAAGCCACCCATGAAAGAGATGCTGCCTGCAGAGTTTTTGTACCTAGGGTATGTCTAACTTTGGCCCATTCACAAATCCAGTTAAATCACACTACACCACCACACATATCAAAACCCGGCATGAAAATATAACTAGCAAAGACTCCACTTCGAATTTGATTAATTACAAGAATTCTTGTCCTACCCTATACCTTTTAGATTTTTTTTTTTGCTTGGTTTTAAACTGAGACTTGAAGGAAAGCATGCAGAAAGAAAATCCACATGGAATTGTATGCTTTCATTCATATCCAATAAAGAAACACTCCAAGGAGTGCTGCAAAGGACCCTTCAGCAGGTAAGGGAAAGGATTCATGTCCACTTTTAATGAAGAGTTGATTTTAAGGATTCTTTTTAACAACTTTTTTTTTCTAAGTTTTAATTTTTTAAAGGTGAAGAATTATTAAAAACTAGCTAAACTGCTGTTAAAGGTTTAGGGACTTAAAATGTGAACATTTTTGTCTCACATCCTAAAATTTAAGCCAAATCAGTGTGTCTGTTTGTTTCTCAATTCAGAAAACTGCATTGAAATAAAATATTCATGATACAAACCTCTCAATGGGATTGCTGGATTGAGCATGCATGGCAAAAATAATCCAAAAACATATTTTCAGGTTTTTGTACATGAACATAGGTTATATTTTTTTAAATTATGGCATTTTTAAAGAGGAGGATTTCCTGTCCACTTCAATATTTCTGGATCGTATCAGACTTACTACAATTTTTTTTTGATATTTATAAAAGTAAACTGGAAATAATTTCCCTGAAGCTGAAAACAACCACACTCAAACAGAGCAGTGGTGGGTGTTCTATCTTCTTCCATCCACTGAGGCAGAGGCAGAAGACAAACCTTCCTTTCCAAAGTCTCCAGTCCACATGGATACAAGCACTTGAGACTGCACTTCTAACAGCAGCCCATGCTCTGTTTTACAAATAAGCAACTTGTCCCATTCAAGCATCTATTAATTAAAGTCCCCAATATAGATTTTCCTTCAAAGAAAACCTTCACGCATCTACTCCACTAGTGCTTACAGAATTCCAATTTATACTTCAGGACCAAACAACAAAGCATTGTAAACTTTTTTTTTTTTCTTCAAATCCATTTCCCTTCTGTTTATCCTCCTTTTATCAGGTTTTTTGAAACCAAATTTGAATTATTTCTTTTTATATGGTGCAGGTTTGTGTATTTATTAATAAGATCAATGTGATTATGATTAATAACCTCAAACAGTTCTCATCCCTGGTGGAAGGGATGAACAGCAAGGCAGAAATTCAGCAAGAGGCATTCTTAGTTTCCATGTGAAGCCTCAAGCTGGTGTTTAAATATTACTTAATCATTGAGCTCTGCACTGGGAAAAAGGCCTTTGTAGACAACAGACTTCATTTTATAGGGTTTTTTCCCCTGCATATTTATAGATTTACTTTCCCCCCCTTATCTCACCCTATTTTCTGTAGAACATTTTGTGCAAGACCTCTGCTCATACCCGTGTCTGAAGTAACCTTCAGTGTTCTCATAGCTTGTGCAATGTTTCCATGAGGTGTTTTATGTCCATTGACACTCCATAAACAATGCTGGGTCCTGCTATTCTTTTAGAATAAATCAGCATAAGCTCTTTGCCTACAGAACTAAACTGTAGCAATAAAGCTACATTTGCCATAAATTTGGCCTACTCTTTATTTAGTGATATACAAATCTGAATCCAACTGCTGAAACTTGGAGTTGTATAAAATGCAGTGACCATGAGAGACTCGATGCTTCTCAAACTTAGGATTGATATAGTTTAACTCTCCAAGTTTGAGCTCTGAAAGGATCCCAGTGAATTCAGTTAAAATGTAACAAAAAAAAAAAAAAATTAAAAAGCAAACTCCACATAACTTTCTGCCAAAAGCTATACAAAACTTTGAGTTTAATTCAAGGTCAAGATAAAAATGGGATTTACTGACTTTTTACCAGTCTGCTTATTCTCTATCTCAGTTAAAGAAGAGAGGAAGGGAGACCAAAGCACACAAAGAACATCCATGATAAAAGCAGGGGACCACCAGGGGAACAGAGCCCTGATCCACTACACCTGGAAATACATAGAAGAATAAGAGATGGTGGCAGCTCTTCCCTGGGGATGATACCCGAGAAAAGTTACAGGGCAGAGCAGGCTGTGCTGTCCCCACAGCAAAGGACTCAGCTCAGAAAGAGCCACCCAAAACATGGGAGATATCAATATTTTACATCAATGACAAGTGCTGCAGCAAGCCTGTTTAGAGGAAGTGTCACCCACAGAAAGCCCTGGATTCCCACAATCTGTCCAGAATAGCAAATACCTCATTACTTTGCATTACAGAAATAACTTTTCAGCTCATTCCTGAATATGTCACTGATGGAACCATGTACAGAGACTTTATTGCTTCACTCAGAGTGCCTCAGAGTAGCAGCTCTGGTGAGCAAGTGACCAGGTTTGTAACGGGCTCAGCCGAAGCCGCTTCTCACCATGTGCGTTCTCATTCTCAGGATTTCAGCTCTTGTTGCTGTGAGGAGCCCTGAGCCAGGAACCAGCACTGAAATTCACACCTACAGAAAGACCAAGTGCAGGACTGATAAACTGATGGGGTGGTGCCTGGATCCTGGTGTTCTGTGAGCACAGAAGGAGCAGCACCCCGGCTGCTTCACATGTCCCACCTGCCTTGTCTGCGCCACTAACCTTTGTCACGTCTCATGTAGTACCTTCACAGCAAACTTCTGCTCTGAGATAATGCTGAGCAGGACTCACTCCTGAGTGAGAAACTTAAGGTCCTTTGTGCTTTCAAGATCTCTTCAGCAAATCATGGAGGAGCTGGAGTCATATTTTTAGATTAGAATAAATATACTAGTTATGGTTCCCCGGGGCTGATCATGGCACACGTACCCCCACACACCGTCTATGATGTGAATAAACAGCTGTAAATAAAGATTTGCAGTTTGAGGAACCTGTGCTTGAGACCTTGAAGCACCATGTTTCCCTGAGCTTGGCAGTGAGCACACAGAGTTGTGGTCTAGCAGCACAATTTTTCAGGATCTGTGTGTATCAGGTCAGCAAATACAGAAGAGGAAGAAACCAGGATGTACTGCAAAGAGGGCAAGGAGAAAAACAAGTGAAAAACTGTAAAAGAAAGAACTTTTGGGGAAGAAATTTACAGAAACGGAGATAGCATGCACTTGAACGGAAAGGAACAAGTAAAAATTTGGGACTGTAAATGTGCTTCAAAAAGCTCAGTTAATATATAATGCCATAGCATTTAAAGAAGAGATTTAAGCAACTGTCCTTATGTTTGCTCCATCTTCCACTCCTTCTCAATTCATATTTCTGCTGAGGTAACCTCCCCTTGGCCACTAAAATTGTTTTACTGGGCGATCTTCTCTTCATACTTATTTGATGGGTTAAATACCATAAAGTTTCTACATGCTGCATGCTATCTATAAGCTCATATATATCCACACCATATTGGATAAAAACAATATATGAAAAGCCTACCACTTTGCATTACAGAAATAACTTTTCAGCTCATTTCTGAATATGTCACTGATGGAACCATGTATAGAGACTTTATTGCTTCACTCAGCTCAATGATTTGTGTGAAAAATTTCCTATTTTTTTTTAAACTTTGGATCTTTTCCATAAGTAGCAGCTCTTCAGAATACACAAACTGAGAAATGTTGACAAATCTGCCATCAATTTATAGAAAAAAAAGGACTATCTGCTTCTTCATCTTTTTTTGTTCTAACTCTTAACACTGTTTAATCTTTTTTCAACAGCTGGTAATGATAGCAAGCATACTTTGCTAGGAAATTCTCAGCTGCAATTTCTTCAAGGTTATTCACAGTGTTTTACTGAATCACCTTTAATATTAGTTGATTAGTGCAGTGTAAAATTGATTCCTGACAGATCAGTTTCTAAAATGGTCTAGGAATGGTCTAATCAAAGGCAAGAAGGAACCTTCTAGGGCAAGCTCCAATTAAAATCAAAACAATACAATCCTAGCTCCATACTTAAATGAAATTGCATTTCAGCTTCTTACAAAAGCATGAATTGAAATTACATTTCAGCTTATAAGAAAAGAATTATTTGGCAGATCAGTTACTTACAATGGTTTCATTCCTAAATATTGTGCCGTTCTGTGTTCTGCTGCTACCAAACTATCAATAAAATCCTCATCTCTTATAATTGAATTTAAAAACTCTGTCTAAATGTGATCTTTTTATACCTTGCTCTCAAGTGGACTGCAAATCAGCTTATCTTAGAGCTCAGTTTGGGTTCAATCAAACCAAAACTTCAAGGACTGTATTTAAGCAGTACTGTGATTGAAAAGCCCATGGAGAAATAGCATCAAAATCATCTCTGGCATTTGCAATTCTCCCACCATTAAGGCTTGCATACATGTACTGGCCTAAAAGCTGTAGCATCATTTATTTAAACACTAAAAAAAAAACCTAAGCTTTCTTGTGAGAAAAATATGATTCAATGTATTCTCTTCTAGTGTCAATGGCAGCTTGAAAATAGATGTTATTCAAAGAATATAGGACTACTGGAGCAAAACCAGTTCATTTCACTGAATTGTTTGCAAGCTTAACAGGTAGATTATTTTTCCTGAAGAATGTGGACCTCTTCCCCACAAAGAATTGCAATGGGAAAGAAGCACTCAGTGAGCATCCCACTCAAGAGGGCAAATGTGTCTAAGCAATTATATGTCATCACTATCTGCAAAGCCTCAACCCTCAACAAAGCAGAACCAAAAAAAGAAAAAAAATTCTTACCAACTCTAATGCAGATTGCAACCTCATTCTTCCTTACCAATAATTTAACAGCACAGAAATTGTTTTTTTTCAATAAGAAACAGCCCACCTTTGGAATCCTAAAAAACAAATGAAGGGGAAAAGGAACACCCAACCACTGCAATGAAGTTTGTGGTTTTTTAAGGGATATTCCTTTCACAACGAATTACTTTACAACAAAAAGCTCTTTACCTCCATCCAAAAACAGACAAGGAAAACTGCTTCCTCAAAATCTGCTACCTGCTTTGTCACCTTCTTGTTATTCCCTTCATTTTCATGCTCGATTTGAGATTTTGTCCTGTACAAAGGAAGAGGATGTTTCTGGCAACAACCTGTCTCCAAATTCTGCAGAGACTCAAACCCTTCCCATCCTGTCGTCGTAATGACAAAGCGTCACAGTTTGATGCTGATGAGAAGAGACAAATTCTGTCTACAGAAGCATAACTGGCTGCACTATTTCCAAAGGAACATGGTGTGCTGGGGTTATGTGACAAAGTTTTGGCAGTGGGGGCTGCAGGGGTGACTTCTGTGGGTTGGCAGCAGGAGCTGTCCCACCTTGGGCAGAGCCAGTTCCAGCTGGCTCCAAAATGCACAGCTGAATAAACAGAACTTGAGCCCATTTTCCCAAGTTTCCTCCATGGTCTGTATGCCTTGATACAATCTACATACACGAATAATTACCTTCTGCAGCTCAGAAGAGGCAGTAGCATATTGAAATTCCAGTATTTCAGGGAAGTTCTTTTCGTGACTAAATCCTGGCAAGAGTCAGTGTGGTGCTAAGTGAAAAACAAGCCTTTGGAGGTTCAAATTGTTATCTCTGGAAAACTGTGGAAAGAGTGACATCAGTGAGAGTAGTGTAGATTTTCAAAGGAGAAAACGACCAGAGCCTAGCACAGTTTCACCAAAAAATATATGCACACACATGTAACTTCTACCTCCTCACAAAATTGCGCATTTTCATTCTTTCCAGCAGCAGAGATCACAAGTGCAAGCATCCTTCCTACCACATTAGTGTGAGATCAGCTCTGAGGTGGCAGTGGCAGACGCATCATTAAAAATGTGAACTCAAGTGCTGGCCCCAAGCTGTCCTGGGGTTGTGGCTCTGAGATCTCACATAATTACTGATGGAGCAGCTTTCAGATCACTGGGAGCACATCTGCAGCAAAGCAGGTGGGGAAATCAGTCCCATCACTCCTCCCAGCATTTCTTCCAAGTTTCATATTTACAGCAAATCTCTCCCTCTGCACTGACAAAACAAAACAAACTCAGAAACCCAACACTCTCACACCACCACCAAGAAATCCTTAAACACTGCATCCAGTTTGGAATCTGTGCTTTATAAGTCTTTAAAAGTTCATTCATGCCATGAGTTGAAATTCATGCACTGATATCAGAGTTGAGGCACTGGGGCTCCTGAATCTTCCATGTATTTTGCATGAACACCCTTTCCACAAACAGCAACATTAAAATAAAGACCACACCAAGAAACCAAAACTGAACTGGCAATGATTGCAAAAGGTCTATTAATGTCATTACCAGGAGAATTTCCAAATCAAATAAAAATATGCCAGAAATCTCAGCGGATTTTTGTTGTTTCATATGGGAGTTTGGGTTTTTTTTTTAGCTTCCGATCTGCTGAAACAGTTTCATGGCTTACAGGTATTGTAACAACAAAGGCATCAAGTTTCCTAACTGGCCTAGGAAACTGCTGAGGAAGCTGTATCATATCCTAAAGTGCCAATTTTAATGAAAGCTTATCTCACCTCATCATCTTAATGACAGGTTGTATAATTCTATGTCAAACACCTCAAAACGTTGCCTGGCACTAAAAACATGTCTCAGCTATCACTACCTTCCACTTTTCAAGTAGTGATTTTTATTCTCATGCTTTTTATTTAGTTGAGACTCAGGCTTACCTCATTTCATTTATATAAAACACAAGACTTTCAACCACCAGCAGATAGTTCCCTGGGCACATGTTCTGGAATAAAACATTTGCGTGATTGTTTTGATTCATTTCTTCTTGCCTCAGTCAGGTTTCAGGAATTGAGCTGCTTGTACTCCTACCTCGTGGGGATTAACTTAATGACTCGCTTTGTTCAATCTGTTTTGTGCATCCCAAAGTCAATGTGATGCAGTGAAAGCCAGATGGGGGTTGGGGAGAGGGGAAAAAGTCAATCATTTCACCAATAGCACACAAACAGAGACTGTACAGAAACTGGTTGTACTGTCTGCAAGCTATTTTATGCTTTTCCAGCCTCTGTCTCCTGAAAATAATACTCAAGTTTCAGTCCCACTGTTCTGTCACTTGCTCCTACTGAAATACAAACACACACATTACAAATAATTTTCATTGTATATCCATATTTTTCTAGAAAACATAATAGTACATCTTAAATTAATTCATCTCCCCACCACCACACTTGAATTAAAAATTTCAATTCTTCAGATAATTATTTACTCCATTACAGGTTGGAGCTGGGATATGGGTTTGTAGAGGCCCAGAGAAGTTGAATTTAGGCATGGGGTGGACTGTGAAGGTGCATCCTCACCACCACCACCTCACCATGAGCTGAGACATGCTCTGGAGCTTCTCAGAATCACTGTTCCCAGAATTAACAGGTTGTCCAAAGAGCACCTGGTTTTTAAACCATCAGCCTTGGAAACTCATTCACACCCTTGTAGCTCCTAGAGAGCAGCACAGCCCAGCAGAGCACAAGCACAGGAATGAGGCCAAGAAGTGGCCGTGCACTGTAGGGGAGGATTAAGACCCCTAAAGACCCCCAAAGCCTCTGACCCATTTCCAGAATGGCCTGAAAGAATGGACTGTGCATGAGAACTAATTTGCACAGCAAGTGAAAAACCTGTCCACAAATATGTGCCAAGCCTGGACAGTGCCCCCAAGACCCTGGACATGTCCTCAGCCAGACCAGCACAGCTGGATTGATGCTGAAATCAGGACTGACATCCCATCAGCTGGAGCCAGCACTGGTTATCTCTTCTTCTCTCTTTCTCTCTCTCTTCCTCTTTTTTTTTTTTCACTCTCTTCCTCTTTTTCTCTCTATTTTCCTCTCTCTTTTCCTCTCTCTCTCTTCTTCTCTCTCCACTCTTTAATCCATCTCTTCCTTTTTCTCTCTGCTTTTACCAACAGTCCAAAACCCACTGCCACGTGCTTGCACAGCAGCCAGGGACTAATACACCAATTTCCTTGCCAAGGGTGTGATTGATCCATAAAACTTTCTGATTCTTTGTGGCCCCTCTGATTTTTGTCATTCCTTTCAATCATAGGCATTTATGAATCTTAGGTGTTTCCTTCCCCTTAAGGGTGGGTGGTCACAGCGGGTCAGGAGCTCCACAGCTGTTATCAAATGTACAAAATGTGGCTAGGTGCTGCAAGGAATGGAAAAATGAGGTTTTCTGAGCTTCCCCAAACCTTGCTTTTTTTATTCTAAGTGTGTGTAAAGGTACTACGAGAATTGCCTCTCTTTTTTACATCAGCCTGAGCTGGGGGTAGGGAGGGATTAGTGTGGAAAGGCAAGAATAATGGAGAAAAAATGAGACAAAACTTCCAATAGCAAGCACCTCCAAACAGCTGAATATATCCAGAACTCACATCCAGAGCTGTAACTGTTCTTACTGTATTTCTGTATTTCTGAGCCTTTAAAAGCAGGAGCAATAGCTCAGGTTCTAAGCCATTCTTAAGTATTAAGAATGTTTATTTCAGTTTTGTGCCAGAAGCTACTCAGAATTAATAGCACTTTTTGCTCATGGCAATTTCTTCTTTATTTATTTTATTACTTTATGAGTAAATTTGTTCTTAATAATTTTCTCTGCAGGGAACAGGAAGACATTTATTTCCACAAGGAGCATTTCTCTTTCCTGGGGGTTCTAACAGTTGTATTAAAAAAAAAAAAAAAAAAAAAAACAACAACAACAACAAAAAAACTGAACAGAAAGAAAAAGAATGCACAAACTTTTAAAAGAAGCATATATACACTCCTCTCACTGTGAAATACCATCTTTTTTTTCCCCAAGTACTGACAGCAAATCGGTTCTTTTAATTCCCAGGCATTTCAAGAACAGCATGAGACTTGCAAAGGCAAGAGAAAACAATACAGAATAAAAAGTACTGATTAACTTGTGGTGGCTCATTGAGTCAGAATGTGGTTCCCTACTGTGTTGCCACTAAAAATCTTAAATCATCCTTCCCTTCCAGAAGCACAAAGAACAATTTGATCTCTCAAGGTAAAAAAAGTTAATTTCTTCAATCCAAAGTAGAAGTTTTTTAAAGGTGAAGGACCTTGATAAATTGCATTTTTAATTACAAAATCTAATTTAAATGTCCACCAATGTATTACTAGACATGGGTTTGTTTGTTTTTTTTCCTTTTTAAGACAATCAGATACAGCTATATCTTACAAAATAGCCCCACAGGTTTATGCTAAGAAAACACTTTCTTCTTGGTCCTACTTCATTGTTTTATTACTGGCTCCAGTTTTAATTGCCCAAATGAGAAGGTGTTACTATCAGGATCCTTGAAGTTTCCCCACAGAGAAACAACATTCCCTACCAGCTGGCAGCTCTCCTATGTTTTTCAGTATCTATTGGTTTCTTTCACTAGAAGTTGTTAAACTTTCCACCCATTTCTCGAGATCTTTATTACTTCCAAAAAGTAAGGTGTCACTACTTGAATTACTTTATTACCAGTATAATTAATCAGGGATGGGATGACACACGACATGGGTGGACAAAGAACTTAGAGGCACTTCCATGCCATTTTTCCCAGAAGCAGTCCCATGATTCACTTTTCCTTCATTTTTCTTTGTTTCTTGATCATGTGTTCTCAATGTCTATTTGAAAACCACCAGTACAGTCACCACGTCACCAAATCATTCTATTCAATAGGTTTTTTTTTTTCCCCATAGCTATCCCAGCCTTTTCCCCAATTTCAGTCTTTCCTCACTACAAAGTTCCTTCTCTTTACCCATTGTGGTTGTCTTCACTCTCTTCCAGGCATTTGAGCTTTGAGGAGTGTAATGCCAGCTCCTCTTTATCTGATAGATGCAAGTGATGTGTCATTTTTGAACTTATGTTTTTGTCACTGCATCTCTTCACATTCCCATTGGTCATTCCAATCCTGTCTTTTTGTATCCAGCTGAATCCAAACTATTCAGCAGATGTGTAAATTCATTCCTAAGGTTTTATTCACATCCCCTACAGGATGAATAAAGGAGAATGAAGCCAGAAAGAAGAAATAAAAGTTTCTCTGGATGTCTCCAGACTTCCCTGCAAGTTAGAGAGATTTTATAATGGATTTTCCCCTTTACAGCAGAGTTACAAACTTCAATGATCAAATTCTGCCTTTTCCATGCTGCAGCTCTCCCTTGCATGCCACACATCATCTCTTGGTGTGCACCCAGCCTTGCTTATCTCAGAGGGTTTACTCACAGCATAATGCTTCACAAATAGGGGCCCTGAACTCAGGCCCTAAAATAACATAACCCCAATTAGCCCAAATGCTGGAGAATGAAAGGAGTTTCTGAACTTAGCTGTCATCAGCCATAATAGGAGAGAGAAACGGCAAATTTTTGTCTTGGGAATACGAGATTAAAGCACCAAAATATTAAATTAATCATTGTTGTGCTTTGGTAAATATCAACAACTACCTCAGTGGGAGAGTGACAAGTCTCTGGCAGAGGAATTCAATATAAAAGAGCAGATTTCAAAAATAACCTGGTTTACTCTTTAAAAGGAACTGTCAACACAAGTCACAAAGGATGACAGACAGAAATGAGATTAGGAACAGCTTTTTAAAAAACCTGTCATCCTAGGAAATCAATAGGAAATAATTAACTAATAAATGATAGCCTCTCCTATCTTGTGATTTAGTGTTCTAATGAAAACCTTCTTTCCTAATTTCATTAAAAACAATTAAGATATTTAGCACTTTGGGAAGACACATAAGCCTCCAATATATACAAAAAAGTAGCTTCCAATGCAAATTTATCTCAGAACTAAGGATTATCTCAAAGAAAAAGGCATTAATAACATTGTAGGCTTTATCCTTACAATTATCAGGACAGCCAGTTTGTGTTCTGTGTTGGTGTCTGTACAAGCACTATATATATATATATATATAAAATAAAATATACATATATATATTTATCAGCAGTGGATTCATAAGTTGTGCAATATACATTAACCAGGTCAAGTATCTTCTGTACAAATAGCACATCATAGAGCAATGCAGAATGATCAGGAAAAATTATGTATGTAATTTACTTCACTACTTCAAATCAGAACTTACAGCTAATCCCTTTGAGATATTGAAACCTCCATAGAACATCAGATTTCTGGATCTTGTTATCATCTTTGCACTTTGTAAATCTACAGTGACATCCATAAATCTATAAAAGCTACTGAGCTTGAATCTAATAACCAAAAAATACATAATTAATTTCTCACTTGTCATTTTACCCTGCATTTTCTCAAAGGCTGATATGTCTAAGTTTCTACTATGAACAGACTTGTGCAATCTATAACTGGGGTTAATAAAATAAAGACAGATTAGCTAAAAAATATTCTTAAGATATATATCCCAATAGTATCTATATTTGACCCATATGCACCACAGGAACATTTTTTATCGTATTTTTTTAAGACAGTGCTGTTCTGATCATGTGCAGATCAAAACCAGCCAAAACCAAAGATGGTTTAAGTCCCAATAAACAGAAGTATCTTTTCTTCATCACTAGCTGTCAGTATTTCATACACATATTTACCCATCAAGACAGACTACAAGCAGCTAGAAAAATAAACTTGCAAAACATTCAGTGTGCAGACTACAGGTCTAGTCAAGTTCAAGAAGACCTACCAAAAATCAGGCAATGAAATACTCTGATTTACTGAAAAAATAAAAAGGTTAAGGATGCGCATGCACTAACTAGAAAGCCTTAATATATATATATAGTAATAGCACAAAAAAAGGAGTATCAATATATATAAGAAATGCATTAATTACAGAGAAATAATGTATACAATGAATGCAAAACTATGGGAGGTTATTGGGAGGGTGGCAGGATCTCTGTCCCTGCTGTGCCACTGGGAAAGGACCTCGATTGCACAGAGACATTACATTTCCCGGGGCTGATGAGCACGTGTGCTGGTGATTTCCAGTGGGCAACTCCCACTGCCGACAGAGCCCGGTGTTCTGCTCAGTTTTCTGGTTTGTGTGGTGCCAGAGCCCTGCAGAGTGTCTGGGGTGAGCAGAATCATCATTGCCTCCCCAGGGAACACAAGCAGGCACAGCAGCACTGCCTCTTGCTTGCTCCGTGCCCCGCCAGAGCTTCCAGGGACTTCCAGAGCCCAGGTGAAATGGCCAGCACAGCCTGAGAGGGCAAGGGGAACACAGGGCAAAAATCATCTTTGTAGCCACCGTGGTCTTCAGTGGCTGCTGCAACAGGGAGAGCATGGAGAGGAGCACTGAGAATTCCGTGCTTTTGTTCAAAGGGGATTTCTAGAACAGTCCCTCCTCCCAGCCAGTCACAAATTCATAACTAGTGCAATTCCCCTATACTGCATCTAAAAGTTTTTCTGATTTACACAGGCATTTACCACTTACATATTGTTTTAAATAAGGCCTTTTTTCCAACTTTTGATATTTGATAATGAAATCAATTTTTTTCATATCACTGAATCAAGACTGTTCTTGCAGTGATACTAAATTAGGCACTAATTTTTCAGATTAAGCATCAGATCTTTGAGATCCTCAAGCTGAAGATAAAATAACACAGTTTTGAGGTAATACCACATGTCAGCTCTCACTCACCATCATGTAAGAGTTATCAGGAAGAAAATTCTGCCGATGCAAGGCATTGTGTGAGCACTAACCTCATTTAAAACTAAATGCTTTGGGTGTTCTTTTTTTTTTTTTTCTCTTTCATTAACAGCTCTTATTTATTGAGGCATTTTTTTCCTTTCATTGTGTTAGGAAGACATCCCATGATCATGTTCAGTGTGAGATCTGTAGGGAGAAGTGACAGCAGGAAGTGCAGCGCCAGCAATATTATCAACCTATGCAGCTGTTTCTATGAGCCACCACACAGAAGAGCAAATGGCCTTTTTATCCAGCTTAAAGTTGAGCCAGGCTGCACATCTAAATATATTTTGCTTTTATTTCCTCAGGTTGTCAACTTTAAAGGATGAACTGAGCCAAACAAAAAGGGACAACTCTAGTAGTAGCCTGTTACATTTCAAAATACGTACTTCATACACAAGACCTCGTAAAAGGAATGTCACTCAAGGAGGAGGAGATTGTCAGCTAAACAGCATTGTAATTGCTAATTTGGCAGACATATGGTTTTAATGAGGCTGGAAGAAAAATCCTTTTCTATCCTTTTCTACTGGTGTAGTTGAAAACTATGAGCTGAGAAACATTTACTTTATCTGAAATGAGATTTTTTTCATAAACCCATATAAAGCCATTGCTAAAGGGTTTCTACTTCTTTACCCTCTGTGAGTTCTCTTACATCAGCCTTCTTAGGGAGCTCTTATAATAGAAAAATCATAATGTCAGGGTAATTATCAAATGCCAAGGCCTTGGAAAATGTCCTGCTTCCTCACATACCACTGGTTTTAATTCTTGGGTTTGCTTTCTTTTCTCATAAACAATAATCCATTTGCTGAATGAGACATTTCCTTGTCTTTTCAAATTCCAGAGAATTTTTGCTAATTACAGCATTCCCAGTGCAGAGAAATGTGTTTGCACTCTCCAGACTAGAAGTTCAACCTGGAAGAGCAGGAAAAAGAAAAAGAGAAGCGGGGCAGAGGGGCTGTGTGAAAGAAAGAAAAAAGATGACAAAATCCTCACAGTGTATGGCCAAGCCAGCACTCCAGCAGAAGGCTCTGTGAGAAATACTTCCCCACAGTGTGAATGCTGCACCCTGATGATAAAATAAAGCTCTTGGAGCCACACAAATTCCAAAAGCTTACGCTGACTCCCTTTGATCCAGACATCTGACAAAATCAGCAGCATCTCTCTTAGCCGAAAGTAAATTCTTGCAAATAATTGAACAATTCCACTTCAACAGTTTATCTGCTTGGTGGATAAGGAACTGGCTGGATGCTCAGACACAAGGAGCTGTGGTCAGGCAAGCAGAGACCAGTTAAAAGTGGTGTTCCTCAGGGCGCGATATTTGAACTGTTACTGTTTAACACCTCTGTTGTCAGTGTGGGGATGGAGGGCACCCTCAGCAGGTTTGCCAGCAGCACGCTCTGTGTGCAGCCTCTGGAGGGCAGGGATGCCATCCAGAGGGACACTGACAGCCTGGAGAGGCTCGGGAGAACCTCATGGAGCTCAGCAGGGCCAAGAGCAAGGTCTGCACCTGGGCTGGGGCAATCCCCAGCACAAACACAGGCTGGGCTGAGAAGGGATGGAGAGCAGCCCTGAGGAGAAGGGACGGGGGTGTTGGCTGACAGGAGGCTCAGCAGGAGCTGGCAGTGTGCAGGGACAGCCCAGAAAGGCAAATGTGCCCTGGGCTGCAGCCAGAGCACCGTGGGCAGCAGGGCAGGGCAGGGGACCCTGCCCTTCTGCTCTGGAAACACCACCTGGAGCTCTGCATCCAGCTCTGAGGTCCCCAGCATAAATAAAATATGATCCTGTTGGAGCAAGGCCACAATGATCAGGGATACAATGATAGGAGCACCTATGGAGACAGGCTGAGAAAAATGGGCTTGTCTAGCCTGGAGAAGAGAAGGCTCCAGGGAGATCTCATTGTGGCCTTGCAGTTCCTAAAGGGGGGCTAAAAGCAGCTTTTTACTAGGGCACACAGTGATAGGACAAGGTAAACAAAAGAAGGTCGATTTAGATTAGATGTTAAGAAGTTCTTCATGTGAATGTGAGAAGACATTGGAACACGGCCTGGAGCAGCTGTGGCAAACCCATCCCTGGAGATGTTCAAGGCCAGGTGGGATGGGGCCCTGAGCAGCCTGTTTTAGTTAAAGGCGTGCCTGCCCAAGGCAGGGAGTTTGGAACTAGATGACCCTTAAGGTCACTTCCAACCCAGGCTGTTCTATGATTCCACGGAATGCAACCTGAACCATTCCTTGTTTCCTTAAATATTATGGTCAGAGAAGTGCATCTTTTCTGTATTTCCATCTTGTAGTTCTTACAGTATAACATGGAAAAAGATGAAATGTTCTTGTCCATAAAAATGGCATCTTAAAAGGCTGGTGTCAGTGATCTTTGGGCTGTCTCCTGATCTTTTAAGAAATTTTATGAGAAAATGGGGAAATTATTGAACACTCATATAAAGATAAGGTTTAGAGGGCAAAGGTTCCTCCTGCCTGTTTTGACAGGGAACTAGAATGCCATGCCAATTTTAAAAAATGCCAGGACAGTTGAAGAGGATGTGTACAACCATGGTCCCTGATAGAATACTGCCAGAAAAAAAAAAGATCAGCAACAGGGCTTTGAACTTTGATGAGGCTCAGACAAGGCAATTTCTGTATATTGCTCTGTGTGCTAGGAAAGAGGCACCAAAAGTTGGTTCTGGGCAATATTGAACTAGAAAGTCAAAGAGAATAAAAAACAATTATCCACCTCCTGCTGTCCCCTCACCCATGTAAAGATACCTGGCATAACCCTTCAACTCCTTCTAAGCTCAGAGAGTTTCGCACAAGCAGCACAAATGTGTCATCCTTTTTTGTGATGACAAATTGGTGTTTAGCCAACTATCACTACCTAGCAGTCTTTTGCAGCAATCTTTTCAGAATTTCACCTTTATTTCAAGTAATTTCTCCCATTTATTACGTTCCTTTTGAGCTATAAGTTAAGAAATTAATAAAAAGAACATATTATACCTAGAACAGACCTCTGACCTCATGCATGAAATTTTATTAGAATAACTAGAATAGTAATAGCTAGGATAGTTTGAATAATTCAAGAATTAGAATTCACTAGATAGAATGATTCGCTAAACCATTTAATAGTTAGAAGAACAATTCAATCATTCCATGGTAAGAATAATTAGAAAATTTAAGTAACTTTTACCTTCAGTGCATGGTCAGGTCTAGGAGTGCATGTTATTTGAAGCTCTTGATGTGATTGAGCTAAGCAAGAGCTCCAAACAGGAAAAGCAGCTGCTAAAACTCCTACAGATAAATGGCATTTGTTCAGGGGATCCACTGCACTGATGGGGCCCTGGACTGTGATTTTCTGACACATGGCAGGTCCTCACTGCAAAGAACCATATTGAAGAGGAAAAAAACCCAAAACATCGACAATAAAAACAAAAAAAAAGGTAAGAAGAAAAATAAAAGTACTTTTTTTGGGATATAATTTATATTGATACTTCTAGCCATAGTTAGAAAAAATAAATAGAATGGCACTAAGCCTAGGGAAAAGAAGAATTTAATATATTAAAAAGTAAATTAATGTTGTTACAGCACCCACAGGTGTTGCAGTAGCTGTCTCTCATAGAAAAAAATTTAAATGTCCTGCTTATTTCTGCTGTTACAAATGCACCTTATTTATAATGTTCTATGGATTTTAATTGCATTGCTCTAGCTCAATTACTTAAAAATTATAATTTTTTTGTATCTTTCCTCAAGTCCAACACAAGCCCAAAGCAAGTGAACTGTTTCCATGGGCTCCTTCACCATGTACAAGCACAACACAGTAACTACAACATAAGAAAAAATTATGGGTGACTTCACCACAGCCTCCTCAACGGTCTGAAGGAAGCAGTGCACCCGTTCCACAGCCAAAGCTGAGTCTGACATTCCACTATCTCTGCCCAAAAGTAGTTTCCTGCTTTGTTTCATTCAAGTTGATTTTTGAAGGGCCAATTTTCCATGTGGCGCTTCAAAAGAATAAAAATTATCTCCTACACATATAGCTGTTTTCTCTTTTTCTCCATTGTTTTTCCCTATTCTGATAAGAAAACTAATTAAAATAGATGATTCCTTCAAAAAGAAGAGCTGGAAAGTTCTAAATACAATGAACTCCACTAATTGCAAGCCTTGAAGTCAAAAATATTTTTGAAATGTATTAAAAGACCAAAATGGTTGATTTTAGTTCTTAAGCCAACATAAAGCAGCCATAGATGCAAGATGGAAAATCTGAATAGAATATCAGCATGGTCTTGATCCTATGTAACACTGTCCACTGAGCTACAGAAAAGCATGACTTGGGGGAGAAGACATTTTCTGCCATTCGAAATACAGCAACATAGTTAAAGGGCAATGTGCCGAGCAAAGATGGCACAATACAGAGTTTTTAGAACATAAAACCCAAGAAAAACAAAAGTTTAGTCACACAGTTCAATGCTCTTTCTCTGCCACACTTAAAAAAATGTTTTATATGTTGTGCAGAATAATATTAAAATGCTGCTTTAAAAAAAAAAAAAAAAGTTACTGAGAGGAAAACTTTCTTCCCACTCTCCAGAAATGTCAGGCAACTTGTTGTGGCCTGTGCACAGTCTGTAACACACAATCACTAATGACTGGTGAGTGGTTCCATATTCTCACTAATTTTTTGCCAAGTATCAAAGAAATTACTGAACTGAGAAGAAAGAGATTAAACTAAAAATTAACTTCATCCATCACTCTTTATGAGCCATGAAAAAAGTCTTCAGAGGGAATAAATCTTTGTACAAGAGACTACTGCTGTTGAGAACTTTCCGTGCTTGAAAAGCGTGAATACCTTAAAGCTTGTCAGCTGTTCTGTTGACATTTTGCTCTTTTGATTAAATTTCCTGTGCTGTTGTGTATAATACGAAATGGTGGCGAGTTGCTGTTGCATTTCAAAAATACCTTTGCTGTATAAACACTTCAGCAGTCTATTTAAATTCTTAGATATATTATTACTGGCCTGGAGCTCTTCTGAGTAGCAGTAATAAGCTCGGGAAGCATGTTTATTAGCACTGCTAACATACAGCAGTAATTAGCAATTACAGCACTCTCCTCAGGTTCCAAACGTTCTAGGAGTCTCAAGGAAGGCCTTGTTTTTTCAAGGCACAAAGAGGAGTTCAGTCTCTTTCTTATTTGTAAAAGACATGGCACACAAGATTCGAGGATAAACAGGGGTGTTTTACAAACATGGACTAAAGGGATTTGCCAAGACCGCGGCTAGAATCAGCAGGACAGGGAGGTCTGAATTCCTAGTTTTCAGTTCCAGTGTCAAGAGTGATTTAAAAGGATAAAGATAAATAAATAAATAAATAAATAAACAAGCCTTATTTTTCTTATCCTCTGACCAGAAATCTCCATGCATGCAGTCAAGGTTAGGTGACCTGTAAAGCTGACAATCATAGCGGATACTCCGAACCTTTACCTGCACACAGAAACTCTCTTCTCACTGAAAAGCCACAGATTTTTGAACAACAGTGATTCTTGACAGAAAAAGCATCTTAAGGATTTATTTCCGTGGTTGTCAAAGCAGACAGACGAGTTTCCTCAGAAAAACACGGCTAATCCACCTTTCAGGAGCACAATTCACACCTCATCCCCCTCGCTTTGCCGAAGCTTCATTGGGATGTGTTTAGCAGGATGAAATGGGCTGAATTCCCAACTTCAGTGACTGCAGAGCCTGGCCTGTGCATCTCCAGCTCTGACTGAGGTTGGGAGCAGATTCAAGAGCTGCTGAGCATCCCTGCCCAGGGAGAGGAAGACTTCCACAGAGTATCACCATCCACAGTTTCGGCAGGATTGATGCTGTCCGTGTGAAAGTCCTAGATGAAGACCATCACATCCATGGAAATGCTGAATTCAACTTTTCTCAACTGAAACATGAGAGTTGGAGGGCTTTGGACCCTTTCCAAACAAGAGCTCCACTGTTTGTACATGTTGTTAATTTCTTTCCCCTTGAACCCAAAGACAAATATTATTTGTCTTTACTATAAAGACAAATATTTATTTAATAAGGTTGCAAGATTAAATTGATGATTTATCTCAAAACAGGTGCAGGCTTTGGACACTCACTATCACAAGTGAAGCGGGGAGATGTTCTTTAGCAGTAGGTTGCTTTGCACAAAGTTGTAAATTTACCTTTAGCCAAAGAAATGGAGTTTTCTAACAGCATTTGGCTACAAGTGCCTCATATACAAAAGCAGATGAAGAACCACTACAGCACCACTCCTGGCTTGTTTAAACCCAAAATGAATGACAAAGCAGGTGCCCTTCTGTGTCCCTGGCCTCTGCTCAGGGTTTCACAGGCTAACATACCCTAAGTCCTTCAGACAGTTCACATTTTAAGGTGCTCAGGACTGTGGTGACACAACATAAATGTTTGACAAAGCCAGTCTGGGATTATGCATAAATCTGAAGGAAACCATGACTTTACTGGGATAGCAGTCTGATTTTTGTCAGTTCCCAAAAGAAACTCTGCTCCTGAATTACATCTCCTGGCAGAAAAATGCCCCAAAGCAAAACTACTGCTCACTTCACATCCAGATGGAAGAAATGTGGTTGTGGATGAAGGGATGGCTGTTGTAAGCTGATGTGTCAGAAAAGCATACTTGAAACTGAAGTGTCTGTGTAATCTTATTTTATTCAGCATTTTGCACCCACATCCTAGAACTAAGTATCCCACATTGCACCAGGGTTTGCAGGTGGCTGAGGTATGAGGGAAGTACTGTGCTAAAAAATATATATAAAATATTTTTTTTTAAAGATTCCCTTTTCACAAACAGCACTAGTAAATTACAGACATTTACAGCAATTTCTCCTCCCACCTTCCTTCATCTGTAAAGTCTGAATGGACAAACATATCTGAAAACCTCAGGAATGACAGAATCAGCACTTGGTGACATTGTTCCTCCCTTCATATACCAGGAGGCTTTGTGGTGATCCATTTCTGACATTTTCAGCAATAAAGAAGAAAGAGAAAGATGCTGCCAGCAGCCCTTTGCAAACTTCCAATTGATGGCCAAGAATGATAAGGGGTGACCTCTAACTCTTGTGTCTGACAGGCAACTCTCCAGTTAGGAGGGGTGAGACTCATTCCTGTCAAGCACAAATGAGGAAGGATTGGAAAGAAAGAGGCTGCTCTGTATCAGCTTTTGAGTCCTTTCTGCCTTTCTGTGGCTGCTGAAGAGCCTGAATTTGCCAGCACTTCCAGCCAAGAGGCATTACCTGGAGAAAAGACAAAAACCTGAGCCTGCACGCTCACCATGTTAATTCCCCTGCACAAAAAAAGAGTAAAGAATCCTCTCGAGTTTGAGAGATTGAATGTGGTTTAGAGAGCCAGGTCCATACAGGAATTCTCTCTTTCTCCCAAAATTTAACAGAGCACCAGTCCAACTGAGATGCTACAGGAAAGGGCAGTTGAACATTCATCAAAATATCAGGAGTTAGTGGATTTGCTGTATTTGAATTCAGTAAATCCTGCCACAGCCTGCAGTGCAATAAGAGAAGCAGATGGACAGAATTAATTATGGAAGAACTTCACAAAAGTAATGGGATGAGATATGTTAGGTGCCATTTTTCCATAAAATGCTAAGAAATCTTCCAATTCCAGCAACTTATTCCCTTGTCAGCTTCTCAAAGATGCTTCTAGATTCACAGTAATAGAAAATAAATTTTCCTAGCATCTTAATTAAAAAAAAAAAAATCATTAAAAAAATCTATACAACATAGTGTTTGAATCTTTTTAAGTGTGTCCCAATGTAGATGTCACTATTGTTCTTAAATTAATAATTTTGCTTTTATGCTACATTCAACAAGCATCTTACTGCCTAGCAGAGACAAAGAGAGAAGGGGTAAAGAATAGTGAAAATAGTAAAGAAATAGTAAAGAAATCAGAAAAAGAACTACAAGAAAAAAAAATCTGCTTTCCAGCATAAATTTATACTTTGTGTCACACCATTTAGCTCATATATAAGCCTTATAAAAAACAAATTATGTCTTGTTCCTCACCAATAAACAGCAGAAAGAAGGGAAAACTTCTTACCATCAGTTCAGTCAGACCAGAAGAATGTAAAAATGGGGACTGTGCTCTGCACAGGTGATTTTTTTTCACAGTGGTAAAAATTAGGCATAAAACTGCAGAGAATGTGCCTAGCTCCAACAATCCATCTGCCACATAAACTTGGCTTCAGCTGGAACAGAATAAATTAAAGAACAGAATGTTTGGAAAGTATCATCTCAGAAAAAAAAAATCTGATTGCAATAGAGTATTGTAGCTGTCTGCAGGAAAATAGAAACAATTCTTCTGAATAGCTGACAGTCTGGCAATAAAATATAAGATTTCTCAAAATTATAATGCTGCTTAGTTGATTTTTGACTTTTTAAAAATATTTTCTGGAAATTATCCTCATGCAACAAATTTTTATCCACCCAGTTGATAGATGCAAACTAATATCTTAATTACTTTATTGATGTATTTACTGGTTAAGATTAGGATTTATTAATAAGAGTACAATTGCTCCCTATTTATCAGTATATTAACTTTTGATTTATTTGTTTTAATCTGGCCTTTTATTATATTCAGTAGAAATGCAGTCTGTAAACTTAAAAACTGAAAAAGCAAATCATCTATGCTGCTGTTCCTTTATCACCAGCTCACTTGATTCCACGCCAGGTTTTGGTTTGAAATAAACATCTCTTCAGAAAATCCAAGCAGTAGTAAATGATTTATTTCGCTAGACATTTATAAAACAAGATCTTCCAACCCATTGTATTAACACACATTTTAAACTGAAACTCAGCTTTTAGGCTAAGTGACAAGAAGAGAGATTAAAAATATGTGAACTATCAAATTATCACAATACCGAATCAGAAATGGATTGAAATTCTGAAAACAAAACAAAACAAAATAAAAAGCCAACAACTCAAGTTTCTTCCAGAACAGGCCTGTGTGGGCTGTTGATATTTGTGAGAATCAAGCCTAGAGCTGCTTTAATATTTGCATCTAAATTCTCATTAGACAGAGCAGAAATCCAGTTTTGAACAACTGATTCCTCCCCTGCTCAGTTCCAGTAAAAACTAGAAGTCATAGAGAAACCTTTGATATATCCCACTTCCATAAATCCCTCAGGTTTTTTTTTGTTTTTTTTTCCAGGAAAAAGAGTTATCTTAATGAGCTTCCTTTGCCATATCATCAGCTGCTGTGCCTGTTCCTGTTTTAGAGAGAGGGATTTCCCAGGAGCACAGGGCTGTGCTGGAGCATTGCACAGCTGGATGCAGGGGGAGAGGGGGCCATAAATGGCACATAAAAAAGGTAAATGGTGGATAAACTAATTGTCAAGGACGGCATAAACCCAGTTTTGCTGTTGAAGTGACACACTGATGATGTTCGTGGGAGCGAGAGACAACTTAAAACCAGCAGAGAAACAACAAGTTCATGACACTCAGGCAACTTTAAGCCCAAGTAAAGCCAAAACTCCCAAAACTAAACTAAAAATAAACTCTATCCTGTATAAAGGTATTACTTTCCCCCTGGGCCTCAATCTATTAGTTGCTGGCAGTGTAACACTTTCTTCCTCTTTCTTTTTTATTGGCAATTTGCATTATAAGGTCTTCAAGCCAGTAAATGATTCTTATCATTCCAGTTGTTATTTTTTTTTCATGTGTCAACTTTTAAGATTTTGAGTCCAGCTGCAATACATCTTCAAATGAAAGGGCTCTTCTCCTCACCTCAGGAGATCCTCTGTCCTCAGAAAACCTCAAGCAACCACAGGAAACAGTAGGGAGAGAAAGCAAGGAGAAGAACAAGAGGAAAAAGTCTCCTTCACTCAGATGTATATTTATAAGCAACCACCAACCAACCAACCAACCAAACACAAAGCACAATAAGAAAAATTTCTGCAGACAAAGTTAATTCTGCAAAAGCCCTTCTGCATTATTGAAAATCTATGCAGCAAATTGATCTGACTGAAAAGATCAAGCTCTAGGCTGAGGAATGAGGAGTGAGTCTCCCCCCTCCTCACATGAACAAACAAGTTTATCATTTTACTGAACACACTTCTCATTGGGAACACTCACAGGGTAAGATTTAAAAACCATTGAATGTATACAACTAACTGACATTCTGCATTAACTTTATTTTTTTTCAGAAGAAATAGTTATTACTCTTCACTGCTTCCTGCAGCATTCCAACTGCTGCCACATTTCATTAACTTTGGCTGTTTCAGAAATTTTATCAATAACATGGTGGGGAAAAAAAAAACATTAGCAGAAGTATTTCTAAAAGATAATCAGGTTGTTGGAGTTCTTATGATCATTCACCTGCAAGCAGAAAAAAAAGCCCTCTTTCTTCTGCATAATGCAGCTGGGCAAGCTCCTGTCTAAGAACTAAAATTAACAATACAAGAACTCAGGCAGCACACATGGGAATGAGTGAGGAGCAGGTCACAGGATCATCAGAAAAGAATATCTGCTGCTCTTACTTTAGATTTAGGATGCACAGCTCTCTCTCTACTCAAGTGCTAGGATTCTTTTTCATCCCCTTGAAGTAAAATGCAGTTATTCCTCTTGGCACAAAGCAAGTAATTGAGACTACAATGAGTACAATTAAAAAGACTGCAAGATGCTGCTCCAGGCTCTCACCACGCCTCTTAGAGTGGCCAAGCCCTGGCAAAAATTGCTTTACATAGTTCTGTGCCTGCAAATTGGGCCAATTCTTCTACCTTTGAAATTAATCTCAACAGACAAAAACAGAGACAGGAGCCCCAATGACAATGTGAGCCTCTTCACAGCAGTAGGGTGGGATGGCAACAGATCCCAAGCAGGAGTCAAAATGAAAGGGGTTCAGAATGGCCATGAAGAAACACTTCAGCATTTTACCAGGACAGCAGAGGACCCTTCGAACCTCAATTATCCTGCCACCCCCTGGGATGGATCATGATTCTGCACCTGGTATTTTTGGGGTTTAGTTTCATTTGTGACCTTGCACGTTTTTGACCTTAAACCACCCAAACACAGCATTTATAAAAGAATAATTCTTTGAGGGTTTTGGACTTAGATCGTTGCTTCAGCTACAAGTGTGTTGTACATTTCAATTTTTTTTTCTGTATTTGACAGATGGATGCATTAAGAAAGACTAAAATATAAACTATAAGTTGGAAACATCTAATCACATTGCAATAAGACCTAATTTTATCAAGACAAACAAGTTTGATGTATACCTGGTCTTTTATTGCGACTACAACTATAATTGTCTCAGAACACTTTTAATTGCAATTAGAACTGCAAGTCCAGAATGGAGCTGAAGATCCACAAAGTAAATATGCAGGAAAGGAAGACCACAGAGTGGCTCACTGTGAAAACTGTAGGTTTGGTACTGCATAGTGATCAAGGTAATAAAGAAGAAATTTGAATGAATTTAGGATTCTTTGTTTTGAATCCAAATTGTTGTGTAGCCTGGCTCTGAAAGTCTCAGTATCTACATCTGGCATAAAAGGCTAGGCTTGGCATCCTGTCATGAGCTAGTCTTCGCCATCACTAGACAAAACCCAGCCCACCACCTTTTACCACTAGGCCACATTTAATCTTTTAAATCCTTGCCTCATTTACTGTACTTCCAACTTCTTCAATGGTGTTGTTGTCCCACAGATGAGAGCTTTCTTCCCTACTCCTGATTTAAATCCAAGGCATGTTCCCAGCCCTGATTTAGCTGCAAAGCACCCCAGTAGACAGCAGTTTGGTGGGAATACAGAGCATGCTTATTTAATTACAGGCAGTATCATAGTTCCTATGGACAAGAGAGCTAATTTGACATTGGACAAACAGCAGGAAAGGAGAAGCCTGTGCATAATCTTCTCTTTTAAAGACTATGAATAACAGGGGTTTAATTGCATCATGTCATATCTATATGCACGTAGATCATCAACAAGGCTGCTCCAGACAGCACTCCACCAGATACATTAAAGATGTACTTTTATCTCATGCAATAAAAGCAGTAAGTTGTCAACTTCCTCATGAAATAACCCTGCCAAGAGTGCTATATTCTAGCTGGAGGTTGTCACTGGTATTTCCTGTCTAGACTGTAAAGGAAGGTAGAGGATTCCTAATGTCATTCCACCTCTCAAACAAATTTTCTTTAATATGTTCATTTTTTCACCCCAGCAAAATAATTTCTCTGTCTTTGCAGCCAACACATCCTTAATGTACTTCTTCTCTATTTTCTTTGGTTCTTTGTTCTAATCTCATTTTCTTCTGCAGCTTTCATTATTCCTATTCTATTTCCACTCTCCTTATCCAAGCAGTCCTGAAGTTTTCTCTCCAGAACATTCAATACCTTAAAGTTATCAGTCCTTCCTACTCAAATCAGCCAGCATGAATACATCCCTTATTTATTCATTTCCTGTTTCCTCCTCCCTCTGCTTCTCCCAGTCCATCAACATTTTTAGAATTTCCATCAATTAAAGGAATTTTGCATCTAAAAAGCACAAAATTATCTCTAATGTAGACATGAGACAGCAACAGCATGGGATGAGCCATGGAAGCACACAAGGGACCAGCATTTTGAAATGTTTTGTCTCTCATGAGCACCTAAGGTTTCATTCCCTATTTACCATAATTCAAAGTTGGTGGGGTTTTTTTTCATTAAAACCAGATTTACCTGTGAAATTCACTGTATTATCTATGGTTCCTGTGAAGTATGATACAAGGAAAAGCAAGAAACAGGCACTCAATAAAGCACAACTTGTTCTGTAATTAATTCATGCTTACAAATTTCAAAGTTCTTTTACACATCGACCATCCAGATGGTCTTGTAAATAAATAAGAGCTTGGGATGCCATTTTTAGAAACAAGTAGTATGAAAGATGTAAAGTAGAACATGCACTGAGATGGGTGACATAATATATTGACAATGCTGTGGAGAGAATCTTTCGTGATGCAAGTCACAAACTAACCTACATTATTTCCAACACAGTTACTCTTTAATATTCTGGAATTTGATGGGAAGCCAGAGAAAGATTATGCCATCCAGGACTGGCCAGAATATTAAATACATGAGGAATATTAGGCATGAATGTATTTTTCCTAATTAAAATAAAATATTTATATGCTATAGCTTTTTAATATGGGAAATCTAATTTCTTTTCTTTTTCATGCAGGCCACACTGCTCAGATGAGCTTCTCTTCCTGGAGGAGCTATGAGAAGAAAAGAACTTCTATTATTTCTTACATAATAAAGAAGGTTAATCACTTGATAAAACCATGCAAAGAACCACCAGCAAAGCAAAGTTATTAGAGAGCATTTTACATGGGAGAAGAGAAAATGCCCCATTTTACTCATGCCATAGCTCATAAATCAAATGAAAGTTAGAACACTTTGGATGCTTCTAAGAGGTGCTTTCCAACAATCCACACATTTCACAAGGAGGGTAACATTTTCCTGCTCTTGTTTAAAATAAGTTCAGTCAGGAAAGGACCTCAGCATACCTAGAGAGTTATTTTTTTTAGACCAAGCTTGCTAAATCACAAACTGTGAGGTTCAAAATAGCTGCTACATAAGCAATTTGTTTTAACAATGTAAGAGCTGCTTATTTTGGTGATAAAACAAAAGGGAGTCTGTATTTCAAATATTTGAATGTCTCTGCCTCCAGATTTCGTTTTTCTAGTGGAACTTAACTTTTGGTTAACTTGCAAAGGCATTCATTACTTGAAGGGGGAGATTTAATCTACACTGAAAATTGGCTGCTGTGCCCTGGCCCTTGTGGCAGCACACCCAAACATGTGCTACCAACTCATCAGTGAGGTGGTGAATATTTATCATGTATAATGTTTGATTTATGCTCTCTAGAAGAGCCTGATACTAAACACCCATCAACAGCACAAAAGGGATACAGTCCATGAGAAAAAAAAACACCAGAGAAATCATCCATTTTCTATGTTTGTGCAATACCCAGGGAGCTCTCAGACAGGAATGCTCAGGTGCCCTTTGGGAAACAAGCACAAGGAATGAATTCATTATTTTTGCTTTCCCATGCACAGACTTCTGTGGGAGATTGGGTACAGAAATCCCCAGCCCTTGGGAAAAGGAATCATCCCTTTGACAAGCACTCCTAGAGACTGACACAAGTGGATTTATTCCCTCCTTGGCCTCGTGCACACCATTACAGGACACTGCACTGCCTAAAGGTGAGTGACTGAATATTTGACATCATCACTTCCTGCCCTACATCTAACAATGTACACGGGTGAGTAATAAAAATAGAAGAGTAATGTTTGCTGTGGCAGAGCATGAGCATCACGAGTATATTTATCAGCTTCTTCTCTCTCTTTGTTTGTTTGCTTTGGTTTTTTTTGTTTTTTTGTTTTTGTTTTTGTTTTTTTTTCTTTAATACACAAGGAATTACTCTGTGGAAGGAGAAGGGAATTGAGACACAGCACAGCCTCTGGGTAAAAGCCTTTCCAACAACTATTTATTCAAAGGTATAAAAATTTGGTTCTACTACAGTTGTTTTCTAATAAGATGGGTTTTATTTGTTCTAAAGTGTTAAAATCTTGCACAGTCAAAGGCTGTGGGAATAAACATTGTCCTCATTCACAAGGCTGCATGCAGGATTTTGCTTGTCTGGGATAATTTAGATGGATATTTCTTAATTCCTTAAAAATCTTAAGGTTTTTCCCTTCTGAAGTTTAAGGATCATTTGGTTCATATAGCCATGCTTGTAAATATATGCAATGGATAACTTAAGGAGGTGAAAAGCATTAATTTATAAAGAAAAGTGGATGACAATTTTTCCTTATTTTCTTTTTCCTTCAGCAGTGTTGATCACAGGACCAGAATAACCTCGGTTGCTGATGTCTTAATGCAAATGAAACAACTCTGCATTATGTGCTGTTTTCAACAAGGATTCTGTGTTATACAGGAATCCTCTGTCAAATCAAAATCTCAATGACAATCTCACTGCCCCTGCTCAAGGTGATGAACACGTTGTGTGACTCGTTACCAACATGTCTATTTATAATTTTTTATCCAACAGAAGACTGACTGAACTTAGGTAAGCAGCTGAAAAGCAAAATTCTGACATTTCTCTTGCTGAAATAGTGGAGAGCTGCATTGGTAATTACAGCCTTTGAAGCATAAAGAACTGCTGTGGCTTCATACAAATTTTTACAGGGAAGAAAACCTGAGGCTTCTTGGGATTGAAATTAAAAGACGAATCTTAATACACAATGGTATTGGGAATTATGTAAATATTCAGACATGACCTTAAATTCTCAACTAAAGGAGAAGCAGTCAGGCAAAATGAAAAAAATAAATAAAAATCAAGATGTCTATTTATTCAGATGTAACACATAGGAACTCTATATGTATAGCAAATCTATATCTATAGATATAGGATCTAATCTATATGTAAAGGAAATCTATAGATATAGGAGCTAATCTATATGTAAAGGAAATCTATAGCTATAGGATCTAATCTATATGTAAAGGAAATCTATAGATATAGGAGCTAATCTATATGTAAAGGAAATTTATATCTATAGGAAATGGGTGCCCTGTTGCACTGCAATCTTAGAAGGAACAGTAAGATTTTTTTATTTTTTACGTTCAGAGCAAAGCAATAGTGGCAGGGCTGCAGTCACACAAACACAGAGTCTAGATAGGCATAAATTTACACTTCAGCTTCCTGATTTTTGTGTTTCACCATGCCAGACCTATTTCCAACCTGTTTTTAAGCTAAGCCTGACATTTATAGAATGTGCAAATAAAAACAAATCAATACAACCTTGGGTGGGTATCCCTTTTCCTGTTTCAGTATTCTTCTTTCTATCATTCACTTAATGCATTACACTGTGAATGCTTTCAGAACAAAACATTCACTTTGTCTTCCAAGGAGACAGTAATTTAATTCCAGAGTATAAAGTTTCTAAAAGTTGCCAAAAAAAAAAAAGATAGCAACCACCTTGGTAATGCCTTATGAATGTGCTAAATAAGCATTCATTGTGGTAAGGATTACAATTGCCTTGAAACCTGTCCTTTAAAAATGTTTGTCTTTCAGTTCTTCTGGCAACTCTTTATCTGCAAGTCAACAACGAAGATGCTTTCTCAAGACTGCCTCGTGCCCCACTTCTCTTTATTTTTACTCCTGAAACAGGATTAAAGCAGAGCACCAGCCCTTAGCATATTTTTTTTTTTTGCTTTCCATTGGCCATTGAACTGCAAACCTGATTCTCTCTTTGATGTGTTTGTATTTGCCTGCACAAACAGATTTACCTGTGCCTACCTGCTTAATTCTCATACAGCATTTAAAGGACTGCAACAGAGGCTACACATTAATAATCTGTCATCTTTGTAGTAAACATGTGTGGCTATAAAAACACATTTCATGTGTCCCACTGAAGGTACAACAGCAGTTTCAGGAGAGTAATCTATGCACAGCTACTTAGGGCTTTCTTTCCACCTTTCCATGTCCCAAACTGGATTATCTGTTCAATTAAATCAAAACAAACAAAAAAAAAAACCCACCCCACAAACAATTTAGAGCTGCCTGGCAAAGGACCATAGCCTGGCACAGGAGCACAGTGACTGACCTAACCATGGCCATGTTTGACACACAATGCTTTCAAAATCCAGCTTTTCTTATTCCAGCTTGAACTCCAGTTACTATTTCCACACTGTTCAGGTTGTTTTCATTCTGTTAAACTGAAAGGAATTTAAAAAAAAAAATGTATATGGAACTAGTTCTGAAATAATTTAAAAATAAATACAGAAACATCCAATACATTTTTATATCTGTCAAGCAAAGCCAATTAAAGTCTCCCTGTGGTGAACAGAGCTTTAAGAGTTGGAGTTTTCTCCTGGATTACACTGTGAGCTGCCTTCTCAGAATGATTCATCATGATCCTCATTATTTCCAGCTTCCAATTTCCCTGTGCCTGGCTGCCTTACCCCAGCAAATGACCACTCGTTTGCAAACAGTGCAAGTTATGCATTGCCATAAACAGATCATTTGTGGCTTTCCCAAACTCTAATGGGCCTCCCAAAACCAACAATGCCTCCTAGAGCAGTAAAAACCTATTTTTAACTCTATTTTCACTTTTACAAAGTCAGCTTGCTTTTCAGTTAGTCTTACTCATACTTTGCAGTTTGGATTCCACAATACTCTTCAGAATAAAATAATAATAAAATAAAATAAAAGTAAAATTTAAAAAATAAAATAAAAATAAAAATAAAATAAAATAAAAATAAAAAATTGAAATTAAATAAAATGAAATAAAATAATAAAATAAAAATATATAAAATAAAAATTATTGCAATGGAGGGCTGCATTATTGCAGAGTACTGTCCATTAGCCTTAAAACAAGAACAACATATTTTCAGAGCTTGATGCCTCTTGAGCACTCCAACAAAAATTTATACTTTTGATAAAGTTAGTAAATTGCTATTGCATCTTAATAAAGATGCATGCATCTTATTAAGATGCAATTGCTATTGCATCTTAATAAAGATGATAATTAAATTATCTTTCCCTAAACTTCAATACTCCTTTTACCCTTCCATATCTACAGAAAACTTTACTTCTTGATAATTAGACTATCACACATAGCCCAAGAAAGAACAGTTTCATTAAGTCTCAGAAAAAGCTGCAGGAAATTTGGAATAACAGAGATTAAAAAATAGTTACAACACATGTAATTCTCCTTTATTATATTTCAAGGAACACGTAAGAATGAATAATTAGAAGAAAAAAACAATTTTCATAAACAGAATATTGTATAGATGTGTTGTGTGCCTGTTGCAAAGTTCTCCAAAAGAGTTGAAAATGTAATCTCCTACTTCTAATAACCTTAAAGATAATTTCATCACAACTCCTCACTTTCAGACCTCAAAACACTAAAATTGTTGAACACACTTCCCCTCACCCCCACTACCTGCCCAACAGAACTCCTTCAATATCCAAATAATTTGTGTGTATCTATATATAACGTTAATTTTCTCCCACATCAAGGCTGGTGATTATATTTTATGAAGCATCAGGAGATGCTGATTACCCGAGGAGAGTGCTGTACACACCAGCACTGCACACTCCTGCACCTTGGGTTTTCATGTCTCTGGTTTTGAACGAGGTGGCATTTAATAAGATTCCCTGGAAAACGGCACTAACAAATGCTAATACTTTTTTCCAATCAAAATGCCAGTTCACTTGAATGTAACAGCAAGTATTTCCTTCAGTGCAGTAACTGTGCACGTGACATTGATGAATTCACAGTGTTTCTAACTGTTATTAACTTTTCCCAGTTTCAAATAAAAGCTTCCTTTTGCTGAAGAAAAAATTAGTTTATAATTTACAATGTTTGCTTAGCACAGGCACTGATAAAGCTGGTGCTTTCTTTGCTGATGTATTTGCTTTGAAGTGCCTCAGCAGAGCTGATTATCAGTGCAGAAAGCATCTGTGTGCACTGCCAGAAAGCACATTGTCATGCCAACTAATGTAAAATATTATTTGCAAATATTTCAATGTAAACAGCATTAATAAGATTCTTCATTATAATTCAGATCAGGAATGGGTTTTATGTTATATGTTTAAGAAAACTAATTTTAAATAAGGTTTTGGGAGGGAAAAAAAAAATGTCCTCCTCATGACAAAGTACACCACTAGCTAAAAAAAAAAAACAACCAAAAAACACAGGCCTAAAAATGTAACAAAATATATAAAGAAATCTACTTTATATTCTGTCATAAACTCCTTGGCAACTACCACATGTGATTTCACATCTCTGCAGCCTGTTTACTGAGGGTGTTGTTAGTGGTTTCTATGAAATATGTGAGGATGCCACAATCGCACTGTTCATCCAAAAGAAAAGCACAGAAAACAACTTCTGCTGGTTAATCAATTAATTTAGCGTTAATTTCACGAAAGGAAACGTTGAGCATGTGGAGATATTGAAACAAATCTGCATTGTAAAATATCTGACATAAGCTAGGGGAAAAAAAAAAAAAAGAAACATCTCTGGCATGTGTTGAACAATGAGGAACACGAGGCAATGCTATATGTTCCACAAACATATGTTCTCTGCTGGGGAAATAATTATGTTGGTGTCTACACAACACATGGCTGAATGTCCTTTGAGTGAAAAAGCTCTAGAAACGAGGGAGGCAACAGCTGCCAGTTCTGTGAGCTCCAGCTGAAGCCACTGAAGAGCAGGGTGCTGCAGAGAGTCACCAAAACACAGCAGCTGACAAAATGAGACAACGAGCAGGGCAATAATTGCTGTGAAATCAAAGAGATTTTCACAGGGTGCACTGATGACAACACAAAAGGAGGCAATGTCAAAATCGGAAATTTATAAAGTCAGAAACTCAGGTGAGACGTTGTCTTCCCAGGGAGGTGGTGGAGTCAGCATCTCTGGATGTGTTTAAAAAAAGCCTGGACATGGCACTTGGTCTAGTTGAGGTGTTAAGGCATAGGTTGGACTAGATCATCTTAGAGGTCTCTTCCAACCTCATTATTCTGTGATTCTGTGACAGATGTTGGTTTACAAAGACATTACCCCACGGCCTTAAAGAGAACCAGGACACTGCACTCAGCATGGAAATAAATTTTAACTACACCTGGATGCTGCAAGTGCTACCCAAAGTGACGTGGTGCTGTACAGAAAGCAGCCAGTGTCTGCTCACAAAGACAGCTCAGCCATGCCCCAGAAAACTGGGTCCAGTTCAAGAAAACCTCAGTTGTGTGTCACTGTTCACATGCTTAAAGGAAGTGCTCACATGTTTGGGGTTTTGTTTTCTCCTCTTCCTCCTTTGCTTTGTTTTTTCTCCCTGTCTGGAACCAAGAACTCGCTGCTTTATAGCACTTGAGCAATAAACTGGTTTTAATTTATTTCAAGTAGCTTTGAACTTGGGAGTTTCAGAAGAAGAACAAGTCAGTTTCAAGAACTTCCATGGTACCTGCAAAGGCTGGGGAAAGAACCACCTTAAACTGAATATAAGGTAAAATTTCTTCCTCAAAAGGATTGTCAAGGACTGGAAGAGGCTGCCCAGGGCAGTGGTGGAGTCACCATCCCTGGGGGTATTTAAAAATGTGCAGGTGTGGCACTTGGGGACGTGGGTCACTGGTGGACTTGGCAGTGCTGCATTAATGGTTGGACTCAAAAGATCTTAAAGGTCTTTTCCAACTTAAATTAGACTGTGATTGTAGCAAATGAAAAGTCAAAAGGCCTTTCTGAGGCAAAATGAGTATGAACTGGCAAGAGCACCTCAGCTTCTCTATTTTGGAGCAGTGTAGTTACTGCACAATATGATACACTGAATTATTCTAGTTGGCTGCACCATCCTGTAGTGGAAAAATAATCTTTTGTCAGAAGGAGATATATAAGAACCACAGCAATAATTATTGTGTATGGATTCCGCCTGGAAAAAGAAATTGTTTCTGATAAATTTAATAAAGTTATGAAAAAAGTAATTAGAAATGTCCATAAATAAGTGATCAATTTAAAACTCATTTGGATTCTAGCTGACAATAAGTTCATTTCTCTGGGTGATTTTTTTTTTTTTTTTTGTATGATTGAAAATATATCTCCATTAATTTCTCCGTGCCAGTGCCTTTCTCTGTTGTTTCTCTCTATTGCACAGCAGTTAAGTTGTCAACTGCTTTGCATTTCCTGGACAACAGGAGTTTCATTTCACTTTATTTTTTAAGACTCTCCAAATTCAGGGGATACAAAATCCACCTGAAAGCAACTTGGAGGGAGGCTTAGAGCAAGGAATGAGAAAGGCAGAGTCTCACGTAAGATGGCAGCTTTTCCTGATGCAGTGACAGTAACTTTCTGAACATTGAGAAGTCATTTTTTAATACCTCCTTCATATATTGATCGAGTGTGTGCTGTACAAGACTCACTGGGACCAAGGTATAAGATCATTTATTTGAGATACCAGAAATTAGCTGAGCACTTCATTTCCTTTGTTGTTCTTTTGGTTTAATAACCTTGGAAAATACCTTCTAATTTAAAAATTTAATTTAAAAATTTAATTGAAACACACGCCAGAGATGTTTCTTTTTTTTTTTTTTTTGCCCTAGCTTATGTCAGATATTTTAAAATACATATTTGTTTTAATATCTAATTTAATTTTAAAAAATCCAACAAGCCTGGTTTTATTCCTCTATGAATCTGAGCAACTTTGGGTTTATTTGTTCTCATACTTTACACCTGTAGGACACATCACCTGCTGTGCTTAGAAAAGATGCCAGAACAATGGAGAAATTCATGTTTCCTTCCTCTCTCCCAGAAAGAGACTAAAGTGGCTGGACAAAAGCATCTTCCTCTGGTTTTATTTATTAATTTTTAATTTATTTATTAAATAAATATTTTATTCATTTATTTCATTTATTTATTCATTCTTTATCTATATTATTATTTATTTCTTGTTTAACTCTTTTTTTCTTTATTTACCTCTTTCTCCTTTAGCTCATCCAAAACAGGGAGAAGCTGCTTGATCTCAGTTTTCTGCAGGTTTTGGAAGTACAGTATTTACAGATTTAAGTTCCCTTGGAATGGGAAGGAATCAACACATCTTCCTCACAAAAGACATTACATTTTAACAGTGGGGATTACCTACTATTTCTGAACTATTTAAACTTTTGCAATTCTTTCTCGTGAGCTAAGGGCCCATCAACAAGTCAAGGACCAGGTGTGCTTATTATGCCTTTTTATTTTCAGAGCACACACATATATTTTAAACAATATTTTTACAATAACACATTGTTTCTGCCCTGATAATACAAAATATTTTTGAGAATTCAGAAATTTTTTGGCTAAATAATTTGCAAAAATAATTGTTCATTTTATGCTTCTGTTTCACAACAGCACAACCTTTTCAACTGCACAAATTTGAAGAAGCTGCACTTTAAATATTCTTCAATATACTGCCATGAGGTAAATAAAGGGTCACAGCACTTGAAAAGAAACCTCTCACAGAGGGAAGAAACTCTTACTGATTGCATAGGTTTGAAATATTCTTTAAAGACTGATGTCTTCCCTTCCGAGGCTGCAAAACCTTTTTAGAGAGAAACCCAAAATCAAAACAAACTAAAAAAAAAAAACCCTAATATTTAACAACTCTTCTTTTACAAAAGAAAAGCCAGACTCATACAAAATGGTTTTGAAAAGTGTAACAAAGTCCAAGTCAGTATTGAAGAGTTAATCAGGAATGTATGTACATGGAATTTCACACATTTCCTATGTGTTTTGAATACATTTACAGAACCTGCAGTGGTTACCCTAAATGGGTACTAAAGTAACGAGGCAGAAATGGATGATTTTGCCCTTTTTTTCTGTTGTTGTTAAATAAAATAAACCACAAACAAATAGTATCAGAGACAAAATTTGGTGCAAATCATCAGCTAAATATTTTCCCCTGGAGCATTATGTTAATTTTATATAAGTAATGAGTCAGTGAGCATACAGAACAGCATCTGATATAAGGACACCATATAAAAAATTAAATGTATTGCAGAGCACCAGCTATAGACAGAACCTGAGATGTAGCTTAGGAAACAGAATGAAACAAAAAATAAAGTCTGAGTTGGGGTTTTGTTTGGTTGGGTTTTGGGGGGGGGGGGGGTAGAAAATAAAGCAGTAATTATTGAAAATATTTTCAGTTATTTTCAAGTGTAAGTAGAGTTTAAAAGTTACTCATGGCTGGGTAACCCCCACCGACACAAGCCTGTGCAATTTATATTCTCAGAGGTGAATTCTGCACGGGCTTTGCGTGGATGTCATCCAAAAGGGTCGGTCTGATCACCAGGGCAAGGTCCATTTGGGCAGAGCAGGACAGCAACACCTTCAGAGCTGAGCTGTCTGGCAAAGATGGGGGGATTTTCCTCTCTGCTGTAGGACCTGACCAACCTCTGCTCTCTCCAAAACATCCCGCTGAATGGGATGAGTGGAAAGCTCTGAGCTGGAGCTCTCCAGCACGAGAGAGAGCTGTCAGCGTGGCATTCACACTGCCCCAGTGAAACCCAGGCTTTACCAGCCTCCTTCACACACTCACTGCAAATCTGTCTGCCCAGAAACTTGAGGAATGGATGCCCTGAGTTTATTTGTTTTCTTTTCTTCGCCATGATTAACGTTGCATTTTATAGCACGTGCTACTTCTGGGCCCCAAGAGGAAATAAGCTGTCTCTCCCAATTCAATAGAAAAGATGATTTCACTCTGTATTTGACTGTTCCACAGCAGCCACCCAGGGTTCATACACAGCTTTCCACACCAAAATAAAACAAGTACCTTATTTCTCCCTGCTCTTACATCCCCCTCTCTAGTCACTGCACACAACATGTGCTGTTCCTGGCTAATTGCCACTAGCAGCAATTCCCACATGAGTCCCTCAATAGGCTTGCATGGCTTTCCTCTCCAGTCTTCACATTATATTGAAATAAAGATCCAGCATAACACATCCTGCACAGGCCATTAAGCTTTATTTCTATATGAAATAGAATGTAAACCATCTCCTACCCTTTCAACTAAAAACTGTCTTTACTTCTGCCTGTGAATTAGCCAAATCAACCTAAATTATTTGTAAATTATTTACAGTTTTAACTGCCTGACCCAAGACAGAGGAATAGAATACTTGAGTCAAACAGGGGTAAGAAATTCTAAGTTAATAATAAATAGGGGATTATATTATTCTCCCCTCTGCACCAATGCCTCTGTTTCCATGAGCTGCAGGAAAGCAGAGACATTCTTGTAATGGAAGAAAAAATAATTGAAAATATTTAGTAAGGTGTACAAAGATAGCTGTGCCCAAATCTCTATGTTTGCAGCCACTAGCAGGGTTTTTATTTCATAATATTTGCAAAATATAACAGTGGGAAAAAGTCCTCCTGTTGAGGCTTTTTTCTTCTTTTCCCTGAAGATTATTTTTTCTCAGGATTATTTATGTTACATATTCTGGTTTTAAGCCATTCACAGTAGAGATAAATGAGTAGACACTGAAGGACCCTGTCCATATCCCTTTAAATTTAGTGGAAAGGTTGCTGGAACTGTCAGGGGGGGAAGGAAAAATTAATTTGATTTTACAGGCGTGGCTAGTAATCTTTTCTTCATGGATACATCTACAGCCATCCAGGGCCTGATTGCTTTTTCTGTTTTCTCTTACTGGGTTTCATGAGCCATTGATAATATATGAAGATTACAAAAGCAATGTATGGCAATTTCAGATGCAATAGTGCAGCATTTCAGACACTGGCATGAGAAATAAAGAGAGATAAAGTTAAACCATGTTTATTACAAAGAAAATGACAAATTTTAAGATACCATGTTTCACTTGCGATTTTATGCATTAGTTTGATTTGAAGATATTCAGCATTCCCTTCTATGCCTCATTTATTCAGCCTCTGATAATACACAGATTCAGCTTGCTAGTGCAGCAAAAACAACCTTATCCAGAGAGGACATCAGCATGAGAATTAACCTTGAGTGGCAGGAGCTGATCTGTGCTTGGTTACTGCTAAAGAGTTGGACTTCCTCAGGAAATGCAGCTGTAAGGAGTCAGACAGGAGGTCTGGGCTAAATTCCCTCAAGATCAGATCTGAGCAAATGGTCTGAATGGCAGGATTATTGTTTATCTATTTTAGTTGATAGCTTGAGAGTTTTTACTGTAGTTTTATGCGTATAACAAGAAAAACGTTTTAGCTTAAAATATAAAATGCTAAAATTGATGCAATCTCTTTATATGGGAGAGAATATTATAAATACTCTTAAATCACAATACTTCATAGGATGGATGAATAGGCAGACCCTCACAAAAATTTCACAAGGCAGTGTAGTTTTATACAAAAAGTTTTTTACCTCTGAAGAGGTAAGAAATCATGTATAAAAAAAACCTAATCCTTTGAATACCCTGCCTACTAAAATAGAGAATAAAAATCCCACCACTTCCAGTAGGTAGCTCCAAGGTGACTCAGTGAAATTCAGTAAGAAGCATAAAGGAAACAGCCCGAATATATTTTGCTTTTAATTTCAGCTGGAAGACACTGAGTGGAAATCTCTTACAAAACCTAGCAGTAAAAAAACAGAAACGGGGATAAACAAGCCAGCGTTAAGCAAGTTCAGTTTGTTCATTAAAAACTCACAAATAGCTGCTCTGCTATAACACCAACTTCTTAAATAAAGAGCACTGATCATCTGAAAAGCAAATGTTACTTCCACATTTAGACAGGAGAGTTTCTGAAGCTACTTTAAAAAGCATAAATAATCCCAAGAAGAGCAAGCTAGCAACACGAAGCAAGCAGAACACAAAATGGTCAGAAAGTGTGTTTTAGAAGTACTACAGAAAACCTGATCTTCTATTTTAAAAATCCTGCAAAAGCAAAGAAATAATGAACTCCTAAACATAAAATTACCTTTTTTTATGTACCACGTAATCATGCCTTTTTTTCCTGATCCTGTGTAAATAATGAGATAACATTTTCTCATCCAGTCCCAGGATATCATACCTAAAATAATCAAGGGAAATCACACCGTGTGAGTCACAGTTCTATCCTTCAACTTGCAAAAAATATCTCAAAAATCTTCTCAGAACACATGCTACTATAGAAATAAGTGTGTCAGTGTATGAAAGAGTCATCCTGTTCATATTTAAAGAGACTGAAAAATTATTTGGTCCACCATAACATACAGCTCCCCACAACAAAGAACAAATTCTCTTTATACCTTGCTGCCATTCCCCTCCAATACAGAACTTAAATAGTAATTAGGAACAAATGACAAAATATCTTAAACATTTACCATAAAAAAATTTCAAATATGAAATACATGAGGAAGAGTGAGAGGAAATGCAAAAAGCTATAGGCCCACACTTAGACAAATACTTAGATATTAAATGCACATACTTAAAAAATAATTATTACATCAACAGAATACATGGCTTTAGCCAAACTTTAAAAACACAGCTTTAGGGCTGACCTTTAATTTCCTTGAATGCAGCCCTACTTCTTTGGATTTGCAGTGAAGGTATATCCAAAATCAGAAAAAAAAAAAAAAAAAAAAAAAAAAAAAAAAAAAAAAAAAAAAAAAGAGCTGTTTTGCCATCAACCCAGGGTAGTTGAATATTTCTTGCACAGTGAGACAGCTCACTCAGCCCACCTGAAGCTCATTAAACCATTCTGGCCTTGATACAAAGCAAATGAAGCCCAGGTAGAGCAACCAGGAAGAATTTTTTTTTTTTCCAAGAAGGGTTAATGGTGATGCTGTGGCAGCAAAGAACCTGGTTGCTGTTTGATTTCCTGCAAGACCAGAGGAGCTGCTCCCTTTACCACAGAATTTTTGTTCCTTGGAGTCTCTAATTCTATATTTTCTTCTATGCACTGGTACTGACAAAACAGGGATGTGACATAGGAAGTGCTCAATGGCAGAAGAAAAGTCATAATATTCTCTCCTTCACCCGAAGCAATTGATTTTGACACTGGGAATGTTTTGCAGCCATGCTGTCTCCAACCTCTGGAAATAGCAAAACAATTAAAAAGTTAGGTAGTTACTTGGAATACAGTCAAAATAGTCGTCAAGACCTTATGAGAAGAATAAACACACATATTACTGTATCAGTGAATTCTGAAGCAAAAAATAAAATGTTCTTATAACCAACGAGTGACATGGGAGCCCATTCTAAATTTTGATATTAAAAGTTCGAGGGTTGAAATTACATTTGTCAATTAGAATAATTTGGTAATTAACAACAGCAAGTTAATAATATTCATTAGTTGCCAGATAGAAGCAAGAATTTAGAAATTTGTAAACTCCAAATTTGTCAACTCCTAGTTCTCTTTGATTAACAGGGCTTCTATTTCTCTGAAAATATTGTTTCTCTTAAATTCAAATAGGAAAACTTACAAGTAATGTATTTAAAAGAAAACAATGACTCTTTGTCATTGGCAATAGAGGAATCACCACTTCATTAACAGAAACCTACCTTCACTTTTAGCCTTTTTGATGAGATTGTGCTAAATTTTATGGAAGTATTTACTAGAAGAATGCCACTTAAAGGCTGTTCATTTATTTGGAGAAACACCAACACATGCATCTGAACTGCTACAACAAGCAGTGGAAGAGATACAAGAATATTTTTAAAAGTAAAGAACCATATAATAAGGGAAGTTCGCCAAAAAGGGAAGCAAATCCTAAAGCTTTAGCAGAAAAGAGCTCCTTGAAATGAGTCAAGGCTCAGCTGAAATGATGAGTAAAAACTGTAGGCACAGAGTTTGTGGTGACAGGGAGTGGGGCTGAGCCTCATCCCCAGTGGGTGCAGCTGTGCAGGACAGGTGAATAAAATGGAAGGTAAGGAGCCATGGAGTGCCCAGGTGTCACTCCAGGTGCTAATATCCAAACCTAACCACTTATTGGTATAACCCAACTTCCTAGAAAAAAAAAAAATTCACTTCCATGTCAAACCAGGACACTAGGTGTGCTGAACAACCACACAGGGAGCAGAGGCACACAGGTGCAGTGCATCAGCAGGAGGGGATAAAAGGTTGGGCTGGAGGACAAGAAGGGCAGAGTTTGCAGCCTCCTGGAGTGCCCTGGTGTTACTCTGGGTTGAAACTTTCTGAAATTGTATAGTGACACTGTATGTATACATATATATATATATTCTATACATGGAAAACTGCTGGCTGTACTATCAGGCCAGAAAACAGCAGCCAAGCATGGGAAATTCCCTTCATATGTGAATAAAAGCAGGGAAGACCCTTCTGAAAGTCTTGCTATTTATCACTGACAGAGCAGGCAGGACACTGTGCTGCACTGTCTTGAAGGTGTGCTTCAGGCATCAAGGTAAAAGTGTGTGTGTTGAGAGCTAAAAATTATTTCAGTCAGTATCTCTTCAGCAGGTGAACTTGCCCATGAACAACATTTTTTAAAAATATATACCTCATAAAGCTATGTTATGGAATAAAAGTGAAAATAATGTATTTGCCATTAAAATAATTTCCCTTTCTTATGAGACATGATTGATCTGCTTGTATAGAACAGATAATGTTTTGCTTTCAGCCAGTGATTGAAGGGGTATCATTCTTAGGTAAATAATATTAACTCATAAAGAAGGATTTCTAATTAATTTTTCACTCATGTTTTGAAATCTGATATTTCACAGAGCTTTAAATTTTGTTCACCGGCATATTTAGTACATAAAACCTCTCTTATGATAACTGCTTTTCTTCTTTCCACATAATTTCTGTTGTTTGAAATGTTAAGGAGCCTGAAATGCAT